>NW_008824863.1:300614-323457 GCF_000699105.1 Pygoscelis adeliae
CCCTGCTAAGAATAGGGATAGCTATTGCTTCCTAGAGGTTCATATACAATTTTAAAAAACAGATTGATACATTTTCTCAAGTACTGTTAGTAAAGCACTCTGTCCTAAATCTCTTAATTATTTAATTATAAAGACTTGTCTTCCAATTACTTACAGGCTTATTGTGTTTATTTTTCCTGAGAAAGAGGTCAGGGTGCTCTTTTAAGCTTTTATTCATAGTGACTAATTAGACATCAGCTGCATAGATGCGATTTGGAATTTACTACCTTGTTAACTGCTACTAGAACAATTAATAAATTACCCAACAGGGAGTCTGAATCTGCCTTGGCCCATTCTCTTTCTGTTTTATCCTGACAACCTGTTTATATCCGTGTGAGAGACAGCAGAATGAAACTCTTTGGGGAAAGTTTCTTTTCATTTGGGTCAGTAATATATTTTGGAAGCAGTAACATGGTGACTATCAAGATTAAAAAAACCTTCATTATAACATGAGGAATTAGAGAACTATGGCTCACTGTCAGATTATTTCTAATTCTTTTCCAGAATAAGGACCAAATTCAAAACTGACATAAAACTGTTGAAATTTCCTTGAGATATCTAGAGGTGCACCCACTCCAGCAATGGATGAATTTGCCCCAGAGTTTATATTTGTTTTTCTAAGCAGCATTAATTTTGCTAGTGTATGAAAACATTTTCATGTTTTCTTAGGGTTAAAGCTTTTAGAACATGTTAACCTAGATTGTGGTTGCTATAAAAATAAATCATGACTACCTGTAGTAGGAGGTTCCAGCAACTCCTACTTTTTCTTTTGACCTTAATAAAAACTCACTAAAGCTGGCAGAGTTTAATCAATCTACAAGTGCCATTTCTGTATAAAGTCTCACACTCTATTTGCAGAATTTCTTTGTTGTAGGTGAGACTGAAATACAATGGAAAAAATTATGACAATTGAAGAATGTGTAAACTTTTTTTTTAAAACATCTGATGTGTTCTACAGCAAAAGGAATATCCTATACAGGGATAAATCAATAGAGTAGCATGTGCATTCATGTGAAGTACAGCACAGATTATGGGATTTATTTCCCGCATTCCTGACCAACACAAAATTTCCATAAAAGGCACTAGATATGTACCTAAGCAGAGATATGCAAACTCATTAAATAGTAAATTCATTGGAGGTAAGATCCGTAATAGTATAGCATACTCAGTAATACACATGCAGAAAATGAAACAAAACAAAAGACTTCATAAAGCAAGATTTACCAATATTTACAATGGATATGTGTCAGGTGGTTTACAATTTATGTAAAATATTCAACAGAGCCAGTCAGAAATGTATCAGTGAAGCAATTTTTTGTTTGAATATATTAACTCATGCAGATTGAAACATTATGCACAGACACAGTTTGATTTTTAATAAAGCTGTTCCAGAAAATGGCCTTGCTTGCCTGGCAGCTTTGGAAAATGATCTGAGATTGATATCGGTTCAGTGTTGTCTGCTGGGTCAGGAGATTTGAATTCACTTTCTTCCTGCAAGTTGAACATACAAATCAACATGCTATAGGATTTTATGCAATGAGGTGCTTGCCATTTGTTTTTGATAGTTTCACTTTTTATCACTTTTTTTAATATTTTGAATTTACATTTATTTTTATATAAATATTTACTAATTATTTGAAACATTTTTTTCACATTTTTAAACAGACACTGGAGCAGTGGCTGGAAGGCAGGAAGCATGTGGGAGCAACGTTCCATTTGGAGAATGCATCAGAGCCCGGTGATCAGGGTCTTCGCCAAGGTAGACAAGGACCTTGGTCCTTATTCACACTCTGATTTCAAGACAGAAATACAGAAAACAGAATTATCTCCTTTTCTAGCAGTCTGATTAATCTTTCCCCCTGGGTGCTCTTTTTGGTTTTGGTTTTTTTTTTTTATTTTTATATTTTACAATCAAAATTGTACAAAAAAAAGCTGCTTCTCACCATACCTAGTGGGATGCATAACACTCGTTATTTCATTAAGGGAGGCCATTGGTGTTCCTTTTTTATATTTCCATGGGATTCTGTCTTATTTTCATTAATAAAATCTTTTGACAGGGTACAAAGAAGCATTGTTAATAATGCCTTTGATATAATGATGATATCTTGTCTATTTATCTATTCTTTTCTTCAAATATCTTGGCTTTGCTTTTCTTTCACATTATTTTCTAATTTTGAAAGTGATTCTCACCTTTCATGAGCTAAATATTTTGTTTCTGACTTATTAGCCACTTTTAAACCCAATCTTTTCATAATATTTTCAGTACATAGCTGATGACTCATTCTCCTTTGTTTCATATTTTAAGTACAAAATTTTATCTACGTAAGTCAGATGGCAGCTGGTGTGGTAATAGCCATATCACATATCACAGATGTTAGGCACAAAACAGAACTGGCAATATGTAAGAAAGACATAATTAACAAAAATGAGTTCAAATACGACAACTGTGTTCAGTGGGAATCAGAAGAGACCTATGAATAAAACTGAAAGCTAGTGATCCTACAGAATATGTGTTCTCTTTTGTTCATTTATCTTTTTGATGTTATAAGTAGAAGATAAATCTATACTGCAAAACCAAGATGAAAAAATGTTACCAATATTCTGTGGACTTCCCTTTCAGAAAGTTTGTTTATAGCTACATATTTTAACTTTTTCTTCTTTTTATAAATTACAACTGAAAGCTGTGACAATAGTACAAGCAATATTAAATCTGATAAGAGAAAGGCTATGGAATTCAAGGACTTCCATGTTCTCCTCAGCAATAAACAGCTTGAGGTAATCATGGAGAGAGAGAAGGAAAGACAGGTCAGCACAATCATTAGGTGCAGTGTCTGACTTTTCCTCGTGTCATATTTCTTTAGAAGTTAGTTGATGTTGTTACTTGCAGTACCAGATGCAAGGTTTCTTCTGTGATGACTAAAAATAATCTACACTCGGGAAGACTTCTGACTTTTTGGCACATCCTAGATTACCTAATTATGAATTAACACTCCATAATCACATATTGTAGTTCAGCTAAAATAATTGTGCAGCTTGTTAAATTGCCTGTCCCTATATTATTTATTTCCAACAATAAAAAAGTCTTTTACAAGAAATAATCTATCGAAGAGGGTAGAGTTAAAATGTGGTACACATTATTCACACTTGCCCCTCTTCCCTCTTTCCCACAAGAGAAATCAGACACACTTCATTACATTTTCAGTCTGTATGTATGTCCTAAGAATATAATTATGTCGTTACTATTTTCACAATATCAGCTATGTCCCATTGTTTAATTATTACTTTTTCAAAGAGATTGGCACATCATACTAAAATTGAAAGAGGGAACAGTCAGCATCATTTACCTGTATAGCCACTATTCCAGAATCTATTGATTCTGGAACTAGAAAACTTTGACATCTTATATGCATCAATTCAGTTACTGGCACAGTGAATTTTAGCCAGCAGCGGTTTTGCTTCATTGGTGTTACTGTTACATGATGAGGCTAGAAATACTGTTTATTTAATGGAGGTGAGTACCAGAGTACTCAGCAGCTGAATGGTTAAGCTCTCTGCCACAGATCAAAACATGTGGGCCCATATGCTGACTGTGCCCTTTTAATGCCTCTGGCTTTAATGAATACCTGGCAAAGTGGGTCAATACAAAACTTGCTGCCAGTATCCTACTAGAAATTGGCAGTTGTACGTCTCTTTACTAATGTTAATGTGTAGCCTAAACTGAAGTGGATCAGACTTGTTCTTCATGCCAGCGCTGCACCCAAAAATGCCATTATGGCTATCATACAAACCTTCTGATGCTCTAAGCTGCCAGCACTGAATCACAGGAGTACCAGGACTCAGCAGCTGGGAATATGTGTTTTTTGTGGGCAGTATCTGGAGTGCTCTTCACAAGGTCCCTATGCTATGAGGAACTATGCCCCAGAGCTGGAGCAATGATAAGAGGCTGCTACCTTTTTTCTAGTTGCTTGATATCGCATTGTTCCTAGTGTTGGATGGAAAATGAGTCTCTGACTATTGAGCTAGATAGCGATACTCTAGCTGATAGTAAACGCACCAAGGACCTGGGATTACAGTGTCAGGTTCCCATTTCTGATTCCTGAAAATGGAAATTGGCAAGGCGGGCATTTCTGTATGTGACAAAAATTGCATCTAGGTGGTGGAGAAGCTTTTGTCCCTTTAGCCCCACTTTTCCACTTACCTGGTGCTGGTGAAAGCCTGAAAAGGAGAAAAACATATGAGGGATATGCAGCAAGCCTCTCATCAGCTCCTGAAGATGCACATATAAGGTAGAGGAAGAAAATATCTGTAACAATACTGCACACACTCCTGACATAAAAATTCCTTGAGCAACAGCTGGTTTATTTTCATCTCTGATTCTAAAAGGCAAGTCAGGTGAATTCAGTGACATCAGAATGAGGTGTTAGCAGCAGCCCACTTTGTGTGCCTGTTGGCATTTACACCACCTGCACCTCCCCACACTTCCTAACCTGTGCTTGACCCAGGGGTCTAGGCCATCCCTTCACGGTTTTTTCCTGCTTGAACGTGGCACTCAAAACTTGTAATATTGAAGGTAAAAATCCGTATAGATATATGATGTCAAGTGAAGTTAAAGGCCTTAAAAAATTGTTAGATGAAATGCACTTGAAAAAAATTACTTTGAAACACAAAACGTAGAAATACATTGAGCTTATCAAAATGATTTTTCCTTATTTTTCTTTCTAAACCAAGTTCTGTTGAAAACTGTCTGTTGCAATTCTCTTTTAGTTATACAAAGAGGCACCTGTAAAGCCATGCATTTTGCCATGCAATAGGTGTACATTAACCACAGCCTTCTACTGTGTCACTTGTGGTACTGCCGTCAGGCAGGAGTTTAGCTCTCTGCCCCTATCTGCCCTAGTGAATCTGCCTGTGTCAGGTTTATATGATGCTCATACGATCTAAAGTCAGCCCCTATTTGGTTGTTTCCCACTGCCTCTTTTCTTTTTTCCTTTAATCAATGAACTCATTTTCTGAGGTGAAAAACTACCAAGTCTTCTCACAGTTTGTTTATTAAGACTATGGAAACAAGGTGAAATACAAATGAGATTCAGCAGATGCAACCAAAGTTTTCCCTTGAACTTTCCTTGAAAAAGATAAGCAAAATGAAACTCATATTTAATCTTACATTCTTGTTTATTCCTGCAAAATGCTAAATTCCTCCCAGTTTACAGCTTCTGAGAATCCTCATTAGAATATTAGAGTATATTAGAATATATTAGAATATTAGAATATTTTCAGTTGGAAGAGACCTACAATGATCATCTAGTCCAACTGCCTGACCAATTCAGGGCTGACCAAAAGTTAAAGCATGTTATTAAGGGCATTGTCCAAACGCCTCTTAAACACTGACAGGAATGGGGCATCGACCACCTCTCCAGGAAGCCTGTTCCAGGGTTTGAGCACCCTGTTGGCAAAGAAATGTTTCCTAATGTCCAGTCTAAACCTCCCCTGATGCAGCTTTGGACCAGTCCCATGTGTCCTGTCACTGGATACCAGGGAGAAGAGATCAGCACCTCCCTCTCCACTTCCCCTCCTCAGGAAGCTGTAGAGAGCAATGAGATTGTCCCTCAGCCTCTTTTTCTCCAAACTAGACAAACCCAGAAACCTTAGCCGCTCCTCATAGGACATGATATCCAGCCTTTCCACTAGCTCTGTTGCCCTCCTCTGGACGCATTCAAGGACCTGAACATCCTTCTTAAATTGTGGGGCCCAGAACTGCACACAACACTCAAAGTGAGGCCACACCAACACTGAATACAGCAGGATAATCACCTCTTTTGACTGGCTGGCTACGCCGTATTTAATGCACCCCAGGATGCGGTTTGCCCTCTCGGCTGCCAGGGCACACTGCTGACTCATGTTGGGCCTGCTGTCAACCAGCGCCCCCAGGTCCCTTTCTGCAGGGCTGCTCTCCAGCCACTTCTTTTCCAATTTATACTTGTGCCTGGCGTTACTCTGTCTTAAGGTGCAGAATCCAGCATTTGGACTTGTGAAATTTCATGCCATTGATGATTGCCCAATGCTCCAATCTATCTACACCCCTCTGCAAGGCCTCTTGTCTCTCAAGAGAGTCAACAGCACCTCCCAGTTTGGTATCATCAGCAAACTTACTAATGGTGCGTTCACCTCCTGCATCCAGATACTTGATAAATATATTGAACAGAACCGGCCCTAGAATTGAACCCTGTGGAACACCGCTGGTGGCTGGCTGCCAGCCAGATGTAGCCCCGTTCACTACAACCCTTTGAGCCCTGCTCTTCAGCCAGTTTATCAGCCAGCACACTGTGAACCTGCTCATCCCACCGTTGGGCAACTTGTCCAGAAGGATGCTATGAGGGACAGTATCAAAAGCCTTATTAAAATCCAGAAAACTGGATTTTAAAATCCCCAGACTCCCAAGATGTTTGGTAAATGGTTGAGAGGGGTCCTGCTTGTAACACCAGCTAACTCAGCATCTCATTGGCCAGAATATAGTCCTAAGTATGGCCGGAGTGTTCCACAAAATGAAAACTATTTACTAAGAACTGTTTATTAAAAAGAAAAAAAAAATCATTTTCTGTTTCTTTTTTGATTTTTTTTTTTTTTTACTCACCCAACATTTCAGTAATGAATGAAATTAATTACTAACTACCTTAGGTCCTGTTTAAGTCCTATCTTTTTCTGAACTGCCTCTGTTAGAAGATAGTTTTTCATGTCTCATAGAATCTCTGTTGGCCTTGTTTCTTGGGCTTGGATCTAGGCAGAGACAGCGAAAAACAGAATATTGTTTAAGTGAGCTATAGATACCTAAGCCAAAAAATGTAATTAAAAATATCCATGTCCCTGTAAGTATACAAGCTCACTAGGAATCTTGGGTTATGATGTGCAGTTTTCCAAGGTGCTCCCAGCTGGGCACTGAGATGCCTCCATAGGGGAACTATGGTCTCCTTGGACTTCTGAGACCCAGGCAGACAGAGTAGCCAGTGCCCACTCCCAAGCAGATCCTGATCTGACAGGAATACTCAGGCATGAGCACTAATAGGTATGTGCCTATTTAGATGTAGCTATTTAGAAAAACCAAAGATTGTCACCTTTAAAAATCCCCAAAGGTTTTCACCTGAAGGCTTTCACCTTAAAAAATCCTACCACAGTAAGTAGTTCTGCCTTTTTATCATATGAGAGAAAAACATGACTGGCAAGTGGTTTTAATTCCCTCCTTAGACTGAAGTAATTTTTATTCACAACTTCCAGCTTTAGAAGAATACCTTAAATATCAAGATGGTTTGGAGTGTACCTCTGTCCCTTTTCTTATTAAAGTCAGGCAACTTGTAAGCAGACAGAGACCATTTAAAAGAGGAATGACCAAGAATCCAGTGACTCCTAGGGAGTGATAATTTGATAAGCAATTCTTTCTCATAGTTCAGGAAGACAAAGATAGTATTTGACTTTACATAGATTTTCAGAAAAAAATCTTAGATAAATGAAGACGACTATTCTTAGATAAACTTAGATGACTATTTTAATAAATGAATGTAATACACAAATACAACTGACATTTTAAAGAATTCTCTGAAAGACCTTGTCCACCTTTCTCTTTAGTATGAATTGTTTGAAGCAAAAATGATAAAATTTACTATTTAAATGCTGTATGAAAAATTTAGTGAAGGATCATTAATATTTTAATTTCCTAATGAATTGTTGTTATAGGGATAAAATTCTGCATAAAGTTTTCTTCTTTCTGTGCCGTGTGATAAAAGACTTTTATTTTCCTTGTCTAGGGCAAAAACATGCAATCAGGTTTCTTACTTACAGAATAATTTATAATTGTGAAATCCTGCCACATCAAGGTGCTTAAGCATCACAAAAATTTAAATTAATTATGGATTTAGGGGGGTATTTTTGTATGTTTCTTGTCTGGGTATTGTTTATTTGTTTTTTTTCCTTAGCAGAAAATGGCTTTCATCTAACAATCTGAATCCTGTGGCACCTGAAATACAGCAAACAGATACAGAATTTGCCATGGATCAAATCATCTTCACTATAATAGCAAAATTTCTCTACACCAGACACACAGAGTCATCATTCCTACCCATCATTACTGGGAGTCCTGCTTGAATGCCCATCTTCTTGCCAGCAAGAAAGAAAACTAAGCAATACATCACAGGAAATTCAGGATGTTTTGAATCTACAGAAAAAATGCTTTCTAAGACACTGTAGAGTTAATGGGGGATATCCTGACAGCTTCACCTTCTTTTATATTCATGGGGCTTTAAGTAAAAGTAATACCACTGATTGCAATAGTATTAGTATGTCACAAGGAGGGAGGTGGTTTTTTAGATTTTAGATGTAAGCCAAAGTATAGGCACTTTTTAATACACAAAAAAGCTATGCAGAAAATATTGCTATAAAGATAAAGAAAACAAAGTAGAGAAAAATTAAGGATCCCATCACAAGATTAGCCAGTGACAGAATGAGGAATATGATTTAGCTGTCTTCCCACCCATAGGTTATACATCCACAGCAAACTGGAAGAGCTAAATGGCTAAGGAGCAGCCAGGCCAGCTGTGGGTGGGACACAGGTATGTTTTTTGCAGCTTTGGACTGAGCATACCTGGAACTGAATTTTAATAGATAGTGCAGTTCTGAATTGAGCTAAAATTGGTGCCATTTTATTGCTGACTATATCATTCTACTGACTATATCCAAAACCAAACCTCTAACCCCAGGTAACAACTTTGTTCAAGAAAACCAGCTAGCTAAAAAAAAAAGAAAAAGAAAAAAGAACCCTCCCCCCCCCAAAAAAAAAAAAAAGCTTTAAACTTTGTTTTTCTTCTGGCTAGCATACTCAAGCCAGGCCAGTGTAACTAGTCTTTGTTTTACTGTTGAATTATCTGGTTTCCAGGAAAAAATATTGGGTTTCTATAATATAGTAAGGGGCCTATAACCAGAGTCAGCTGAACTTTGCAGAGAGGGAAGGCAAGTAGATGTAAAGCGCAGCCTGCTCTTCTAATATTTTTTCTTTAAAGTAGGTGACACTTAAACATGTATTCTGCACACATCTAGTCCCTAAGAGCAGCGAATGTCCTGAATTTCTGTAGAATTCACAAGTCTTGTCATTATGACAAAAAGTATGTACTCTAAGTCTTAGAGCTGATGTGCAAGCCTTCAGGAAGATGGATTCTAAGCAATTCTCCATTGCTTATTGCTGGATATTTATCTGGCAGTGAAAAACTTAATCCTTAATTCAGCAAAATTCTTTTAACTGTCTGTGTTTGGCATTATAAATATATTTTTCTAAACAATTTGCTGAGTTATGGCAAAAGGTCTAATATTTCTTCTTTTTGACTGTGATGCTGACTAATAGAGAAGCTGTTTTCTTTACAGTCTTAGTAGAGGTCAACAGTTTCAGAGCAGTGGTCTGGTCTGCCCTTTCTCAAGACAAAAAATATTTTCATCATACATTATCAAGATTTGGCATTTTTACAGAGCACCATATTAATTCCTATTAGCATACATTTTTTAGAAGTTAGTTGATTATGTTCTCACTGACGGTATTTGCATTTGGCAGTATGATGGTAATTATTTTTTCATAATTACATGCTAGATATAATGCTCTAGACTTTGTTAGCTTGTCAAAGTAGTGAATAACTACTTGAACTAGGAAAGAAGTAGAACTATAGCTATACTTCTAAGCGTATAAGAGTGGCTGGGGTAAAAAAGGCATCCTTAAAAATAAATCCTTATTACAATCATAGTGGTGAAACAGATGTATAAACTGAATTCTTTCTCCTTACTGTCACACTTCTGTTGAGGAAAAGAGGATTTTTGTGCCCTTGTTGGATTTTTCCACATGGAACATTAAGTGTGGAACATTTAGGAGTGTGAATTTTCTCCTTTTTATCTAACACACGAATTTAAACAGCTGCTGATGCTACTGAATACAGTATTTACACTCTTTGACAGGGTGTAAACAAGAGTCTATGATCAGGCAGCTAATTTGCAGCTGGGTCTTTGGAACTTGAGTAATCGAAAAAAGAGCTATAACAACTGAAGTCTATTGACCATGTTTGAATAGATTCCATGGATCCCAGATACTTTTTCTTAATGATTTAATCTAGGACACATACCGCACTGTTCTTGAAATAAAATTTTTGTGCAAAATTAAAACTCTGAAGTTAAGCTAAAATTCCTGAAATGAACTGTGTAAATATTTGGGAAGTAAACTATCAACTATGAATATGTATCAAAATCTTAGTATAGAAGAAATGTGTGCATCTTATTGAAAACATGAAAATATTTACCACAGTAGATTTCATTTAAGTGTGGTGGGTTAACTTGGCTGGCTGCCAGGTGCCCACCAAGCCACTCTACCACTCCACCACTCCATCTCCATCAACAGGACAGGGAGGAGAAAGTATGATGAAAAACTTGTGGGCTGAGATAAGGACAGGGAGACCACTCACTAACTACTGTTATGGGCAAAACAAACTTGACTTGGGGTAAGTAATTTAATATATTGCCAATTAATTGCAAGAGAGAATTATAGTAAGAAATAAGAACAAAACTAAAAACACCTTCCCCCCACCCCTCCCTTGTTTCCAGGCTCAACTTCACTCCCAATTCTTCTTCCTCTTACCCCCCAAGCAGCACAGGGGGATGGGGAATGGGGGCTGCGGTCAGTGCACGACACTTTGCCTCTGCTGCTTCTTCCTCCTCACACTCCTCCCCTGCTTCAGCATGGGGTCCCTGCCATGGGATACAGTCCTTCACGAACTACTCCAGTGTGTGTCCTTTCTGTGGGGTGCAGTCCTTCAGGAACAGACTGCTCCAGCGTGGACCCCCCATGGGCTATGGTTCCTGCCAGAAAACCTGCTCCTGCGTGGGCTCCTCTCCATTGGCTGCAGCTCCTGCCAGAAGCCTGCTCCTGCGTGGGTTCTCCGTGGGCTTCCTTCAGGGCACATGCACCTGCTCTGGCATGGGGTTCTCCATAAGTGGCAGTGTGGATATTTGCTCCACTGTGGTCTTCCATGGGCTGCAGGGGAATCTCTGCTCTGGCACCTGGAGCACCTCCTCCCCCTTCTTCTTCATTGACCTTGATGTCTGCAGGGCTGTTCAGCTCACATTTTCTCACTCCTCTCTCCCAGCTGTTTCATAGCATTTTTACACTTTCTTAAATATGTTATCACGGAGGCATCACCAGCATTGCTGATGGGCTCAGCTTTGGGCAGTGGCAGGTCCATCTTGGAGCCGGCTGAAACTGGCTCTGTCTGACATGGGGGCAGCTTCTGGTGTCTTCTCAGAGAAGGTACCCCTGCAGCCGCCCCACTACCAAAACCTTGCTATGTAAACCCAGTACAGTGGGAAACACAGAACGATAACGAACCACCAGAGAGCCAAGTAAAAGGAATGAAATTATATGCTTGACATCTAGAAGCAAAGAAAAAATAAGTAATGCAGCAGGAAAGGCAAAGTCTGACCTAATGAATCCTGGAGCATTCCCAGAGGCTGAGACATGCGTACTGCCAGCCTGTTGGAAGAAGACACCCATTCTGAATGCAGAGTTTAAGTTATAGGAAGGAAAATGACTGAGACAGAGACAGAGACAGAGACAGAGACAGAGACAGAGACAGAGACAGAGACAGAGACAGAGACAGAGACAGGCTGGAGAAGACCTGATATTTGTCAGGTGTCAAAGGGGAAAGAGATGGCAAGATGCCAATGGACAGGTGGTCTATAGGTCATGGGAGAGGTACACTGAGTGCTGAGATGTCTGCATTGGTGAGAGGCCATTACAGTTACACTGTAAATCCAATAGGAGGGTAATGCTCTGAACCTGGAAAAAACAGGTTCACTCTCACAAACACTAAGTGTGAACCTCTGTGGGAATAGTCTATAAGATGAAGAAGCAATGAAACTAGGAAAAAGTAAAGCATAACTCAAGAGTGAGTTACCACACTTCATGAGAATGAAATGGAACATGACAGTTATTCAATACAAGTTCCCAAGAATAAACATCAAAACTTAGGAAAAGAAAGTTTAAAACAGGTTTTGAAAATATTTTATTTACTAATCATTTTCGTAGTAGTGTGTCCAGCTGATGTCTTTGGCCTATTCCCCTTATTATCAAAATCCAATTATTTTTTTCTTCAACAGTTGTTCATTTTCTGCTGGAGAAAAGAACTAGGATCCTCTGAACTGAGATGCCACAGTTTCTGACACTTTGAAACCAGATTCAGGCATGTAAGAAGTCTAAAGATGAGAAATTATTCACAGTTACAGTATATTTGGTTTAGTATGCTGTAGTCCTACCAACAGAGGACTTCATGTATTAGCAGGTGTATTCCAACACTGTCCCATGAAATATGTCGCTGCTATTTGTGAACTATTTGACATGCAAAACAGAAAATGTAGATAATTCATGGTTTGACAGATATTATTTAATCTTCTCACATATTGAGTTCCCTCTGTATCACTAAGTCAGATATATGCTATATATGAATGTCCCAACTTACAAAGTGGAAATCTTAGAAAATTATTTATTTCACAAAGGAAATGGTTCACTAACTGAAATAAAAGAGATGATTGACAAAAGTCTGCCTATGTAGCTATTTCACAACAATCACATGGTGCATTTCAGTCTTTTTAAAAATCCACAAAAAAGTATTTTGTTTGATTCATATGTCAAAAAAAAGACTAAGAGGACCAAATCACCCTAGACGCAAAAGATTGTTAATGAAAGCTGATACAAGCTGGTGCACAAATGAAGAAGCAGTAGTCTAGCCTTTTAATAATTCTACAGGCTGCATAAACAGATAAAAAGATTCTACACAGATTCCAGAAATACATCTGGACACTAAAGCTTTCCAGTATTAAAAGACTTAGTTCACTTGGTTTTCGCCATACTCTTCCATTTGCTTTTGCTAGGATTACTCTAATGAGCTGTTCATCTTCAGGTTGTTGTACGATAATGTAGATACTCAGCCACTGTGTTTTGGAATTTTCCTTACTATTTATTAGCTGGAAAAATGCACTTCTATTTCTTTTGCAAAAATACACACTTGAAAATAGCTTTTTCTTGAATTTTGTAGTTTTGTCTCTGAAAACTTTCCTACCACATTCTAAGGATGTTTGGCTTTGTGTCCTTCAACACTGAATTCCATCTTTGGACTATGTGGCTCTAAAATCAGAGCTGGTAATGGGCAAACTGCTGAACAACAACCCTTTCTTTAGGGCTGGGCTGAAATTCCTGATTTACCTAGAGTGATCCACTTTTGCAATGAGTAAACAAAACAATCTATTTTCTCTTTTGCTAGTGAACTTTTCAAATTTTCAGAGACTAGAGTTATTCTTTTCTCTGTGTTCAAAAAAAGGTTTGGTTCTTTTCATGAGAAGTAGGAAATCCATATACCTCTTTCAAAGTCAGTGTTATGATAGATGAGAACACAGTCCTTTTCCTACAGTTGTACATTTTCCGTCTGCTAATTTATCTTACATAGGCAGGAGATATTTCATTGGATTTTTTTCTTTTTACATCTTCTACAGCATCCCAGAAGAGAGGTAAGTTCAGTTAAGTAACTGCAAGAAAGGTAATCACTAACAGAGAAACTAATACCTTACTGTATGTCCTTGAGTTGCAACACAAGCCAGAGGGATTTGATTTTTTTTTAGTGACTTGACCATCTTTGAATACCTTTTTTCAATTTTACTTTTCTGAATCTTCTGTCCTTTGAAATTTTTTTGTGCAATTTTCCCAGAAAGAACTTAAAAAGCTTCATGTGTGAATATTCACCTACAAACACCTTCCAGAAATGCTCTGAAAAACAGGGGAGCACGAGAGGAGCTCTGTTGACCTGTGCTGAAGATGAGACACAATACAAAAAACCAAAACTGGCATGGCTGAAATATGAGTGATTTTCATGTGCTGTTTTTTAAGATTGAGCTTTATTTCTAAAAGTGAAGCTATATCAAAAAGTGGAGCATAGTTCTAACAGTGTACAGAAGTGCAGAGCAAATAACTCTGTGTACATGTGCCTGGGATAAGAGGTCACCCTAATTTAAGGCAATACCTTGCAAGTTAGAACCCAAAGGAAAAAAAAAAAAGTTATTTTCTTGTGAGGTATGCAAGAGAGAAGAAATGTTTAAAAGCCTGCTTGTGTGCTGAGGCACATGTTCTCAGCATGACCTATACTTTTCCAAGAGGCAAAATAAAGGAAAAAACAGAGCAGAGCTGAGAGCATTAGCTAGAGGTGCTAGTAGAGTAAGACCGTCAGGAGAACAGCTAACAAAAGCATGTCATGTCATTTGGTCCCCTCAGCCTAAATCAGACTTGTTACACACTGAAGCTTAAAATCATGAATTGTAATTGCAGATTATTGTAGGATGGGGAAAGCAGTCTGTTGGTCTCACAGCCGCATGCCTAGATGAACAGACTTTAGATTTTTAGCTATGCATCAGGAAAGAGGGATTGTAACCTCATTTATCTATCTTATTAAGTTTTCTCTTCTCCCCTAAATATAAATACTATTTTTTGGCTATTTCATTCATGTTAGTGAGCAGGGGAAATTAGAATTTTGAGCACTAGAAAATTATGTTCTCCAGTGAGGAAAGTTAAACCCATTTATGATAAGTCAGGTGGAGAGCTTTGATCTTGTACTTTTTGTAGAGAGTGCCATAAATTGAATGTGACCTTTGTTGCTACCAATCAACTCCTGGCAGAGAAGTTACACAAGTTTAAAAACTAATAAAAAACTAAACTGTGCTGCACCAATCAGGACAGGGCTGGACATGTGACATTTGAACACAATACAAAGTTGTCTTTTTTCATAATACAGAGAGTTGTGCTAACTCTTAATGAATACAATGGAAAATTAACAATCTGGTGACAATGTTACAGTGGCAAGAGATAAAAGACATTTAATATTTGATTTACTAGTTATGAATCATTCTTTCTGCTCTGTCCACCAGATGTTAGGAACTCAGATTTATTTTCAGTCATCTGTAAAGCAATTTCCAATGTTATCAAACAAGCAATAATGTTTTTTATTATTTGCATTGCTTGCCAGTGAAGGTCTTGGTGGCAGCTTGATAGGTATTATATATGGAAAAATATCTACCTGATGAACCTAGAATCTATTTAGAACTAATAATGGAGATCAATTGGCATTTTCCTTTCCAAAGAATCATTTTGATGATATAAAAGGCTCTGAAAAATACTACAGTACTTAAATTTGTACAACAGGTTTCATCAATGGTCAAGGAGCATACACTTATGCCCAGGCAGTGGGCATCAGGAACACTACATTGGAGATGCTGCACACAGTTGATGTAAATTCTAGACAATTAGAGAAAATTTTTCTATTGAGATGTAATTTGCAGGCAAAAAAAAGACATGCCTGGAGAAGCAACATGTGATGTGCTTTGTCTTTGACTCCTAAACTGTGCATTTCATATGTCTTACCCTGAATGCAGCCTAGTATACAGAATCATTACATGAATTCCAAATAATTGTGGAGTTGTTTTTAAATTAAATGTGACATAATTGCTGTGTACTACAAGTTTTCGGTCTTCCATATCTAACTGTTTCATTACAGCTTTTTTCAACACTAGGGATGTAGACGAGTCACTATGTAGAAGATCTATGTTAAAAAAATTTCTCCTAAATATTTGGGACCTAGTTTTTATTAATATTTTGTTAAGTGTTCTCCTTCATTCTTATTGTACAAATGCTTGTCCTCACATGAAAGAAATACTGTCTTCAAAATAATAAGGGTTTTAGTTAAAAATCTGGCCATTTAAATTTCGGTTGTTATTATTATTATTAATTATTATTGTTATTAGGAATAATAATAATAGAAGTAATAAAAATCTACATCCAAAATTTAGCCAAGACATCTTATTAATTTTGACATGTACTATGGATTTGCTAATAAAGAGTAAATAAATGAGTATAAAGTAAAAACAACAGTTTACCTTTAACAACTTGTCTTAATAAACCCTAATATATTGTCACTTGCCTACTGACTGAACAGGAAGATAAACATTCCATTCTAGAAGAGAATATTTTTTATGGGAAACATGTATGTAAAGTGTGTACTAATTAATTTTCAGTTATGTTCTCGCATTATTAACAACCAGGGACTGATTTCCTATATTTTGTATGCTGAAGTGCCATTGTATCTGGATAAAGACAACTTTCAAGTTATTCCTTGACAATTTCTTGTCAAGATTATATTCTCTGAGAAGTGTTTCAGAATGTCAGTCTAGTACATAAGTACACCTCTAGTCTAGGCAGGCGTTGTTCAAAATTGAGTCTGTAAATCATCTTGAGGACTGGATGGTTTGCAGAAAGATAAGGTATTTACCTCTAGGTAAGACTAAATACGGCAGACCTTGGTCTTGATACGGGCTTGTTAGGGATTGCAATGAAGAGACATTGATGCCCGAATTTTTTTACCTAAAACATATGGGAAGATAATTTTTGGAGGTATTCTCCAGAAAAGGAGATGAACAATTATTTTTTACTTTCAAGGAATTGCTTTCATGGGAACAGCAAATTCTACTAATACTTGCATACAAAGTTTAACTGGCTGTCAAAAAAGTTAACTCAAGGTGAAGTCTGGAATATCTTTTATAGAACATTTTCATTTTAACCAATTTTCTTCAGCTTTTTAATAAAAATGTTAAAGTTAAAAATGTGTGGCTTAGAATTTTCCTTCCCTCGTTTCCTTCGGCATCCCTCTTTTATGTTTTTTTCCCCTGTACTGGTAGTATGGCTGGTAACTGGAAGAGAAGAACAAGTTAGGTGATAAGGGAAATAGAAGAAATATAAAGGGAGGACAATTCTCAAAACAATTGAGTTTTGGCACAGCGGGTGAGGCCTCTATACAATGACAATCTCAAGCAGCTACAATACATCCTCTGCAACAGCAACAGCTCCTAGTGTACTTAAGGATCTATGTATTTTCATATCATAAACTTGTTCCTAATCCTAATGGTGAGCTTATAGTTGGAAATGCATGCCCATGTATGTCAGGACACAAATAACAAGAAACTTACTGAGGTAGTATTTGAAAGTTTGTTAGAATCATTCTGATGGAAATAAACCAGCAGATTGGAGGAATCTTTTCATTGGTCCAGTAGAGGGAAACAACAAGGGACAGCTGGAGGCAGTAACTACCTTCACCAGGTCAATTGCAGCTGGAAGGAATGGGAATGCAGAAATAGTAAGAAGACCCAAATAGCAAAGAAGCATCTTTTAGCATGAATTGTGCCTGGTGACATGTTCCTTCTGAGTATTACTCCTCATGTTATACTATGTTGAGTTCTTACAGGACCCAGGTTAATGATTTGTGATCACTGTTTTGTGTTATTGGTTAGAAGCACTTGAGTTACCTTGGGGAAACATGGAATAAGAAGTTTAAATGGTAAATACTAATTTACTTGAAAGGGTCATTCTCTTTTAATTAGAGGTCATCAGAGAAATCAACAATAAAAGTCTTGGAAATGGGAGTGCATATTGTCTTAAAGGAATGTATGTATCAACATAGAATTCAGATTACAGTTACGTTTTCAGCATGGGGTATAGTGTTTTTTTAATACTAATATAATAAAGGAGTTATCAGTGAAGGCTCAGGCTAATTAAAGAAGGTGACTTGCTTCATCAGCTTTAGCCTATACCCGTTTGTGTAATGGGTGATGCTGTGAATGAGTGTTCAAAGTGTTTGCGGTAAGACTGAATTCTTAAAGAATAAGCTTTTTGCAAACCAAATGGGACCAGTGGTTCCTTTTCTTAGGAAATGTTCCTAGAACTTCTGTGCGCCTTTTTCTCCTGTGGTCAGGCATACAGTGAGTATTCAGGCAATAGAAAACCAGACATTCACTACCCTTGTGCAGTGTTTGTTTGAAATACTCTAAATAACTTATAATTTTGAGATGTTACAGTTCCTGTTGGAAATTATAAAGTCATCATAATGCCCTGCACCCAGACATATAAAATATGTGTCACACAATTCTATGTTTAAAATGCCTGTGACTGCATTTTTCTATCAATCTGAAAGACTGGGTCATTGGTCTGCATTTGTGACACTTCCACATGGCTGAAACTAGCCAGAGATGAATCTGAGCCTGTCCACACTCAAGTATTTAGCCAATACAAGTTACTGATCTTCAGCTTTTAGCTGTTAATGAGGTTTCCTTCTTGCAGAGCAGGTTAGCAAGATTAAGTTTTATCCCTAAGCCTGGCTGACACAGATGGTATGAATACAAGGAATGCACGAACTTGGAACTTACTTGCCTTGAGGCAGCACACATTGGAGGGAAAAGGAAAGGGAACTGAGGAGCTATATAATGATAAAACATGTATATTTTGTTTGCGTGACGTACCAGAGAATTGCAGAGAAGCAACTGGAATTGTACTGCGATTTGGATAAGATGTTTTGTAAGCAAATGTATTTTTCAACTGGGAAATAGTTATTCTGCAGTTTGAGTGGGGAAAACATGCTTTTTGTAGAGCTTTTCATTTTGGCTTCAGCAACATTTCTGTAATTGATTTCTTAGTAAGTCATTTCGGCCTTCTGTGAAATGATTGTTTGGGTGTTTGTCTGTTCCCTCTTGCTGATAAGTAAAGTGGTGTTTATATCAGGAAATCCTATCACTACATGTTTTTAGTACTGGTGCATTGTGTCTGTGCTGCAAACAGTGAAGCCTGAGTGCAAACTCTCCCTAAATGTTCATATAAAAGGGAGAAAAAACACTGATGTCTGGGCAGAATATCACAAGTCTTAATAAACCGGTCATAACTATCATAACAGAATAAACAAATTCTAAATGTCTGCTGTTCAGTGTCTTATGTTGGGGGGTTGAGACAGTGACAGACTCTGAAGGAAAGAGTTTAAATGGGAACTGAAGAATTTAAAACAGAGAAACAAAATGCATCTTTTGTAGTCCTTCACTGGTGGAAAGGATTTGCTGTTGTTTAATATCAGCTACATTACTCTTCTTCCTTATCCTGTTAAGACAATTGTTTAGTTTTGTATTGGCTGTGTCCTATTAAATTCTTCTTGTAGCATCTTAATCTGAGCTAAGAACTGCCTCAGCAGCCAAAAAGTAGGGAGTAATATAAGTATTTAAGGAAAGATGATTATGCTGGTTCTTGTACAAAATTCTGAGTCACACATATGAAACAAAATTAGATCGAGCTACTACAATTCTCTAGGTATTTCTCTGCTGTGAAAGCTTGATATGTGTATGTGTGGAGACACAGGTATGAAATGTAGTGTAGGGTGCATAGTAAACTTGCAATCAAATTTCACCTTTTTATTTATAATTTCAAAAGCAAAAATGTTTTGAAAGCAGAAGGAAATAAGGAGCTATGATGTTAACATGCTCCTGTGAAGAATGAAGGTGAAGACCAGCTCTATTCATCTTAATGGTTAAGAAATAGCTGATATTTAGAGGAACATTTGTGCCATAATAATACTGTAATGTGATAAATATTAGTATTATCTGTTTAATATTTGATTTCTGGTAGTCCTTCTCTTAACACTTCCTTGATTTTTTTTTTTTCCATTTCATTCTTTGATTTCTCTGGGCTTATAAAGCATCATGATGTTCTTTACCAACACAAATTTTTTCTTTTTCTTTTTTCTTCTGTTCCCTTCTCTCCCAGAGCAGACAACATGGTATTAACAAAAACTAGCTTTATAGGATTGAATTAATAAACTGAAACACCCAATGCTGAGGCTTTTCAGCTCTCTGGTATATGCAGCTCAGTGGTCCTAGTTCTGCAAGAAGGAAGCTTTAGATTGAATGTGCTCCCTAAGATAAGTGGTTTACACATGGTCTGATGTTTTACAGAGGAAATCATCCCTTGGATCACAGGCACACCTAGGAAGCATCATACTGTCCGTCCAGTCTGTCTCATGTTCATGACAGGAGCATTTTGGTGCTTCTGTCTACTGCCCATGTAAGGCTTGGTGAAAAGCTGCATTGCTGTTCTTCCTCTGCCATTTGTGAGCAATGACCTGTCCCTGCAGGTCAGCCTTCCTTGGCACTCTGAACAATGTTCATTGCACAACTAGGTTGGCTCTGGTAAGGGAGAGAAGTTCTAAAAAAAAACCTTGCCCCAATTCAAAGTGATGTTGCAGCGCACTGTGGGGTCTCTGGGAGGAGAGGCATCTGTCTGTGGCCATCTGGGGAGCAGGATGGTACTGCTGCAACCGGGTGGGTGCCCACCTTGGCACTTGTCAGTGTGCATCTGGTAGCACAGACAGGAAGGATCCCACAACATGGGAAGGTCCTGCTTGAAAGATCTCTCGTGCAACTCACCACCCTGGGAAATACAGTTAAAGCACGTATTGCCAGTCTAACCTAATGGCCAGTCTAACCTAAGCCAATAATGCAACTCTTCTGGAAACCTCAGACTCTCTTCTCTTTCTTACCCCTGACTTGTACAGCAGGTAACTAATTTCTAGCAACACAGTAATATAAAGATGAAAGAAGTGGTATGAAGTGAAAGAAGCAAATAACAGTGCTTTTTTGTTTGTTTGTTTTGGAAGGGAACTTTTAGATATAAAAGGGGTTTTCTCCAGTTCATGAACTGGAAGAAATGAGAAGAGAATTCCTAGTAATTAAGTTATAATTCTTGAAAACTTTGATTTATGTTGCTATGAAATTATCTGTTTCAAGCAGGGAAAATATATATATATATATATATAAAAATCTACACAGATATATATTTTAAAAAAAAATTAAAAATCTACCTATAAATCTATTATTATATATAAATCTACCTTTAATAAATTCATTACATTTGTATGGCTACTCTCACTGGATAAATCTGACGCATGTTAAAATATTTTATTTCCATGGTTTAAAGGGCTACAAACTAGAAAGAAAATATTTTGTTTTCTAGTGTTTAACATAGAACTTACTACAGAACTGTGTATAAACTTACAAAAAAGAAAGAGTGGGAAAATACGTAACTTTTATGCAATTTACTCACTGAACTTGGAAATAAGCTAAGGAGGTCCCTGAAGTATGCTTTAGTACAAGGTTCAGTATTTTAACAGGCACATTAGTATCATGAATTCTAATAGTTTTAGCTTAAATAATGAAAGGCAATGTGTGGATTACATGTATTGAACAGACTGTTTACCAATTTTAGCAAATAATGGCTCTTATTTTATTTGTCACAAACTAATTACTGTGAGAGGCCTTACTTTCATAAAGATGCTGGTTTTGGAAAGAGAGCCTTCTTAGGAAGTTTCCATTCCTAGCTGGTTCCTGCTCTTGTGCTCTATTCCTGTCAGAATAAGAGCATCATCATGACACTGATCTGGTTAAATTTAAGTTATTTAGTTTTATTTAATTGTTTTGCAGCCTTATTTCTAACACAGATCAGTTCAGTAATCCAGTTCATATCAAGGTGATGTAATGTTGGCTGCAACTGTACAGCTATAGTTATTGTCTCATAGAAGTGCCTTAGGCTATGGATGCTTGTATTAAAACAAACAAACAAACAAACAACAAAACAACACAAGACTTTGCATACTTTTTAAAATTTATTGGCTTGCATCTTTTTTTAAGTTGACAATTTTTTTTAATCAGTAGGACTGCAGTGTTTCTGCATAATAAAGCTGCCATTTCCCATCCCCTCACATATGATGATTACTTAGGCTGAAGAAGCATTGATTAACGAAATGACTGAAACCAGTCCATTGTTTAATGAACCAAATTACACCTTTGAGTTTCGTACTATGAATTGCAGGACTGTCATTAAATATATAGAGAGACAATATATAATTTAGCCTCCTGAACAAAAATACCTTGTAAAGGCAAGCATTTGAATGCTGAGGGCATAAACAACTTCTTGGATGGGGCACATTTTGACACTGTCAAAAAGAAAATGAAGCTTCAAAACCAGTCAACTGTTTGGCAGCACAGCAGGTCTGTGACATGAGTCTCAAATGTGGCACATTCATAGAGGAAATTCTGATGAAGTATTGCTTAATGTTAACTGTGAGAAAATAAGAATTTTACCCAAGAAAATTGAAACAGCATAACTAACAAGTGAATGGAGTAGTAAATTTTTCTGAGCAGCTTGATAGTATGGATGGAGGAGGAGGAGGGAGCTCTTGACGAGCGGCAGCTCTGACTCAGCTTGGGCGGGGACAAGAGGGACATCGGCCAAACCTCCTCACTTACAAGAGCAGCCCCCAGGGAGGGCAAGCGACCCAGAGCACGATGAAAAGGGTGGGCAAACAGGACGTGGCGTGTCAGAAGGGCGTGGCGTGTCAGTTTGAGTGGCATTTCACACAGGGAAGGCGAGCGGGCAGGGTGCAGTCCCCCTCCTGGCTCTAGAGGCCAACTCAACTAGTAGTCGTTGCCCTCCCAGAAGAGGACCAGCTATGGTTTCCACTCAGCCGAAAGCCGTCGCCAGAAGGAATGTGGCGACCCAGATGGAGCCCTCACGCAAGCACGCAGCTGTCCAGGTCTCTGGCTGCAGGGAGTGCCTGAGCCTGTCGGCTGTAGCAGAGGGCGGCAGAGACAACACCTGTGTGCGATGTGACCAGGTGGATGATCTGCTCTGCCTGGTGGCGGAGCTGAAGGAGGAAGTGGAGAGGCTAAGGAGTATCTGGGAGTGTGAGAGGGAGATAGATTGGTGGAGCTGCACCCTACCATCCCTGAGGCAAAGGCAGCAGATGGAGGCTCCATGAGAAGCAGAGGATCCCCTGCCTTCTTGCCACCAGGTAGAAAGAGGGGACCCAAGCGACGGGGGGGAATGGAA
>NW_008824863.1:326959-343392 GCF_000699105.1 Pygoscelis adeliae
GGAAAAATTTCTTTACTGAGAGAGTGGTTAAACATTGGAACAGTCTGCCCAGGGAAGTGGTTGAGTCACCATCCCTGGAAGTATTTAAAAGACGTGTAGATGCGGCACTTAGGGACATGGTTTAGTGGGCATGGTGTTGTTGGGTTGATGGTTGGACTTGATGATCTTAGAGGTCTTTTCCAACCTTAATGATTCTATGATTCTATGAGATTCAGAAGTGAACCTAACAAAACAAAGCAAGCAAGAACTTCTGTAAACTTATTCTTTCCTCCAGCTTTCTCAGGTCACAGTTTACATTGACCTAGTCCCTTCATTAAATTTATCTTCATCACAGATGTTATGTGCTAGTTATTTCAGGCAGTTCTTGACTGATGTTATTTATACCCTCGCAGAAAGAAAAATCATGAAGAACAAACATTACACAGAAAAAACACTTTTGTAAAAGTATCCCTGTAATTCGTTTAGTCGCTGATTCTGTGGCTTCCAGTAGTATTGTGCTTTAACCTACAATTGCTTTCTATCTATGCCTCTTATTACACCCACCTTGCTTCTTTGCTGCTGCTGAAGAAATAAAAGCTGCTTTCATGACTGTTTAAGCATTTGTTTAAGCCAATGACTGTTTTAAAAGATAATACCAAGATCAGAGGAAGGCTTATAAATATCTGCTTTAAATAATGGAACTAGAATAGCCCTTTAGACTTTCTGATATCCTTGAAGAGTAGTAGTAATAATCAGAAAACTTTGTAGATTCTTCTTAAACTTTGAATGAGATTAATTTACCCTTGGTCCACAGTAAGGATGCCTGGAAGAGGCATCTCACTTTTGGAGGGTTCCCGTTTCTGTATTTCTTGAAAAGTTATAGTAATAGAAAAGTCTCAATAGGAAGTGGGCCTTGAGTTGAATTGCCTCGCGCCAGTGAGTTTCCAATGTGTGAGTCAGTGGGCCATAAAGGGATGTGATTTTCAAGGAGCGGAGGGGACAGAAGATCCACCTGTTGAATGTGAATATGGGTCTGCAGTGGTGTTGCGGGTAGTCAGCTGTAAAGAGAAAGAACTTGTGTGTGACAGCTCTGTCCATCCTGAAAATTATTACTAGATTTTAAAAGAATAAGATGTTGCTTCATTTATATGAACATCACTGATACTACATTATACCTCTTTTTTTCTTTAAAATTGGAGTAGTTTTTGCTTGTCCAAACTTTAGCTGTAATGAGTTCATCAGAAAAACATGACAGTAAGCATACTGTAGAACAACAGTTACACTGACAAAATTTTTCGTATTATAGTTCCTTTTTTTCTAGGAGGAGGAAGGAAAGAGAAAAATTAAGATTATAGTATTAAATCATATGCTATTCAGTAACCCATTGGACGCATGAAACAGCCTTTTAGTGCCCACATTGATCTTTAGCTTACTTGTATTAATGAGTAATGCAGCTTGCTACTTTTATGCAGTTATGGATACAAATAAATATCATTTGATGTCTGTTCAGTACCAATAGGGTAAAATCAGGGCTAAGCAATAGTAGATAAATGGAGCTGTATTTTTGGCAGTCACCACTCAAGTGCATGAGTGTGGTTTCATGAGAATCCTCTTTCAAAAAGAAGTTGCATTCATAAATGGGGAAGCAAAAGCCTGTGTAAATGGAAATATTTTGTTTTTATTCTCTTCCCTTACCAGGATAAGAATGGCTGCAGATAGCTGCCAAACTGAGCTAAGTGACCATTTGCAGCTGTAATTTAAAACAATTGGAACCTTTAATTTACATAGTCTTAATGATATTTCACATCTGAATTTTTAGATTGTTTTCTAAAAAAGAGATTATTTTTCAGTAGTTGATTAAAAAAAATCAAAGTTTGTTTGCTTATTTACTGCTAAATATAGTTTCTGCAGTACATGTGCCTGCCTTTTGAAAGCAGTGTTACAACTATATGTATTTATTTCAGTAACTATAGACTAGTATATTCCAATTCTAAGTTTAAATTTTCTTGTGTTAGATGCTTATTTACCAGGCAATTAATGTTTCTCTCATCATTTGGCTAGAAATTGAAATTCATTTTAAAACGCTGTTGCCAAGAACTAAGAAATATCACATACACTATTGCATGTTCAGAATAAAAGGCATAACATGATCTGTTATTGTATCTTTATAAAGTTTGACATCAGAAGTTAACTAGGAATAATTCCTTTGATTCTGTGTAGAGAATAATGGCTTATTTGTCAATACATATATTGCCAATGATGCTGCTGTTTCATAAAAACTTGGTTTTTACACCTCTTTATTCCCTCATGGTTTAAGATGTTTTGAGTGGCAATTCCTTCTCTCTTGAAACAAAGTTGGATAATATTTTCTGTTCACAGAAGTGGTTGTGTAGTTGGGAAACATTAAGATTTAATGACCCTAGGTATTCCCCACTCTGGAAGACTGCCACATGGTTCTGAGAGCATATACCATGTGGGGCTGATGTATTATGAATCTCAGCACATCAAGTCACCAATCTAAGAAAGCTGTCTTGCTCAGATGCCACTCAGCCTTCATAAACATCGATTTGGTATGCTGTAATGCCCACGTAACACCTTCAGTAGGAATACATGAATAAAAACAGTTACTATACTTGCCTTTAGTCACTATAATCTACTATATCTGCCTTTAAGTTGAATGTCTTGATCAAGCCTTTATGATATATTGTTTTTATAGTTACAAACTAGTAAAGTAGATGGTGACTCTTACATGCAGTATGATGTAATAACTGATGTTGGAGAATATTTTACTTCATTTTAATAAACAATTTTATTTAATATTTTATTTAATATCCCTTTAGTTAACCATGCATTTAGCTAACATTCCTTCTTTCTCTGGAAAATGTCAACTTTTCCAATCAGTAGTTATTTTGTCACTGCTTTCAAAATGGCCATTTTGAGGCATATGATCTTCTGCTTGTTAATCTTCAGTGTGTGTGTGTTGAAATGAACGTTCACACATAGGTCTCGGCTTAGTCTTTCAGTGGCTTCATATATTCTTATTTTTAATTGTAACTTGTGCACGACTTACTTTTTAGTGGATAAGAAAACCAAAGGAAGCCAGTGGCTGTAATTTTCCTTCAAGCACTCCTTGTAATTACACTTAAATGATCTCAGAGATACTAAGGAATTTGTCATATTCTGTACTTGTTTGGAGGGTACCAGTTCCTATCCCTAGTCTTTCTGGTGCTTAGCTCAGGCTCAGCAGGTAAAAATAATCCAATTTATATATTAGTGAAAATGCTGCTAGCTTTTAAGAAACATCATATGTCTGAGGTGAAGTTTCAAAGTACAGGATGTTATCTATAATTTCAGAAGTTTTATCCCAAGGTCTTTGTTACCACTTGGCATCCACTGTAGGGTGGGAACAAAAGACACATTCTGTCTTCCCCTGTTGACTTTAGCCACATGTTTGTGAAAATCTCAGTATAATGTGAATGGGAGGCCGGTAGCCTGAAAGATCAGTTCTTCTCTCCTAGCATGGAAGAAAAGCACTAACATTTGCAGCCAACTACCCAAATTGCCTGCACATGTGTCATCTTTAGGTCATTCAGGAACTTTCTACACCACAAATACTGCACAGCAGTCACAACTTCCTCATTTTTCCTCTTTTATGTTATGGAGAAACATGAAAGAACTCCACGAGATGGGAAAATGGTCTCACAGCATTTTTAACAGGACTGTGCATAGAGAGTTGCAACAGTATTGTCTCCTTCATTTAACTGGCTTTCAGATTTGTTGCTTTAATATGCCTGCTGTATGAAGGCAGTGCACTTCTGTGGCTTTTTATTGAAGAAAGAAGCCTTCCACTAAAAAGGCAGTGGAAAAAAGTCTTGATGATATTAAAGAAGAAAAAAAAAAGGCAAACATTCTTTGTTTTATTTCTGTCCTTTCTCTCTGAAAAAGAGTCCAGCCACAGCTGTTAAACGAAGAGTGAGTTCAGATCAAAGTGTTCTTATCAACTTAGCTGTATCTTCCATTCACTTTTAGTTTTAACTATATTTAAATGGTTGTAGTACCAGTCCTTACCAGTATGGTAAGGACACAGACACAAACTAAACATACCCGCTCCAAGAACTTAAGGGCATGGATCCTACAAACTTTTACAGTTTCATATAATTGTACTTGCAGTACTAGTCCAGTGGAAATAAATAATACTGCCTTTAGTGGTAAAATTAAAAAAAAAAAAAAAGGTTAGAGTTTTTGGAGAATGGAATCCCAGTTCCACATTATAATTCTTTTTTTTTTTTATAATCTGATATCACTTAGCAATTTAAATAGTCTAGTTTTAGCTTGTTGGGTATCTTTACGTTGTGATTCAGCTCTGTCTTCCTTCCACTGAGTCTTGCACTATTTGGCCTGCAAGTAATCTAGACTTTTCACTGAGGAAATGAACTACTGGTGTAACTATGTAATTTATGTTATCTGAGTTCTGTAGAGGACAGTGCAGTCAGGAATAATTAGATATACAGTGATAGGGTTAATTAAAAATATACAGACTTGACTACTAGAGAATGGGCATTTCAGGAGAGACTTATTTTCAGTATTTGCTGTTCAAAGAAAATAATTTTTTATTTGGAGTACAAAGAAAATTTTGTGGTAAGGAAACAAGACAGTGTGAGAATATAGATTGTGGCAACAATGTCCCCTGAAATGAGGGGACATTTGAAATAGATCAAAATTTCTGACTAAATGAATCATTAAGAAAAATGCAATTTAATTACTAGTCAACATATATTTTGTGCAAGTTTGAATTAATTGGTAGCTTTTGCTGAACTTCAGGCACAGGCAGCTCTTATATAGGAGGTCTCCACCACACTAAGGTAAGTAGAGGACATAGAAGGTAAAGAAATCTCATGGTTAACTGCAGTTCCTTTGTTCAAACAAAGGATTTGTTTGGAGATTTGACATGCTTATTTCATGGCTATGTCTATATAGGTACCAATACTTTGTGCACTGTAAGATGACTTTTTGTTGATCCGCAAGCTACTAGGGAATTCTAGTACTAAGACATCTCCAGCACCAGGCTACGTTTTATCTAATGATGAAAAAGCTGAGGCCACAAAAGTTTTAGGGTTTTATGTTCAAGGGTCATTTATGCTCTGCAGTCACTCAGGAAAAACTATTCCTGAATACTTGTGAGTATGGATGTTTTTAAGGTATATCTGTAACACACATTGTACTATAGAGACACCTGAGCAGACTGTTTGGGTGTGGAAGGCATTCACTGTGTGGCAGCGCTCTCTGTGAATAATATCTGTCAAGATGATATACCTTACCATTCTGGAATGACCCTTTTCATTTTCTGAATAAACTTAATGTACATTGTTTAAATTAATAGACATAAAATATTTTGTCCCCGGGGGTTAATTAGCAATAGCTTTTTCTTTAAAATTTCCACTGTATCTTTATTTGCACGTATACACAAGACTTTAAATACAATAGTGGTGGGAATACCAATTTATTTTCTGTGTTCATAGGCATGAATAGGAGATGATGTCATGTGATGTCAGCTAATAAACTATTTTTAACTTTCAAATAGTAAGGAGCCTTAGCCACATGAAATGAAATGGGAAATACGTGTTTTTCAGTTTTAGCATCTACTCAAAATTTTTTCATGCATGCTGAATTCAACATAATGGTAACCACATGACTGTAAAATAAAACTTCTTTTTTATTCCTTTAATAGGCATACCTATCATCTAGGAATATTATTTTAGGATTACATTTCATTTAGTGTGACAAAACTAAAATTTCTGGGTATGCCTGCTTTTACATGACAAGTGAAAACAACCTAAGAATATAATGACTTATCTGGAGACTTATTTCCTAAAATTTTCTTGTTCTCCTTTAGTTTTGTTAAAAAGTTGTTTGACTTGTGTAACTCAGCCCCACAGCTTGTCTAACTCAGCCCTAGGGAGGGTAGGTTTTTTATTTGGTTTGTTTGTTTGTGTTTTTTTAAAAAACCATAATTTTAAAATATTTTAGATTTTTAGATTTATTATTTCAGCAAATGAAGAAAAGTCAGTATTTGATATTCTCTATGTTTCTAGGCTAAAAACCAAACTGTGTACTTCAATTCCCACCCCCCCCTAAAAAAAAAAAAAAAGGTAATTCACATGTAAAACAGAAGATAGGTTTCTTAAAGGATTGGAAATCCTTAATATGTGATCTCTTGACCAAGACTTTTAAAATCAGATTTTAAAATGCAGTTAAGTACTATTTTAAGTAAAATTTCTGGAGAGAGAAAATCTTAGTGCTTTTTGTATGCACTCATTGCAATCTTAAAATCCTTGGTATCAGAGTAGTTAGGGAGTGGAAAAATTAAAGTGATTTTTGTTTTATTGCTAGCAGTGTACAATTCATATAATTTTTTTTAATATAAAAATAAATCCTAGAGGATCCTAAAAGTGGAAACTTACAATAACATTTACATGCCAGTCTGACTAGGCTATCATATGATTTAACAGGGCACAATTTAGCATCTGTCATCAGTAATACTAATGACCAGGGACATCTATAAATATTCTTAGACATTTACTATTATCTAGACACTTGTCATTTTTGCGGACTTTCAGCTCTACAAGGCTAATTACAGTCTGAATTTAGAGTTAGTTAAGTTTGCTTGAATAGTTTTTAAATAAAAAGCTCAGAGAAAATAAGTTTCCAAGTTAGGTTATTTACCTGGCATGTCAGCAGATGAGTGGCATTTACACGACAATAAGTGCAATAACTTAGATCTTGCCTGAATATAATTTTTATTTTGTTTCAATGCCTCTCTGATTTTACTTTCAACATTATTTTAATTTTAAAAATGAAAAAAGCCAAACACATGCATAATTATATAATAAAAATGAATTAAATTGCACTGAATGTAGTATTCAAAAGTTCTTTGAGCAAAGACTCTTAAGTTTAACCATCTGTTCACACAAGGGTAATATGCTTGTTGGCCATAACCCTGAAATGTGAATAAGGGCTTTTTATCAGATTTGATGTGTAACCATATGGAGATAATAAAGAAAACTAACACAATGTACTCTGTGGTGTGTAAATTAACAACTGTATTCAGTGCTAGTCTGACAGAATAATTCTGAGAATTTAGTGTTTATTTAAATATTCAAAGTATGACCTATCATGCTTTTTTCTTTTTCTTTTTTATTGGTTGGTTTGGGGTTTTTTGTTTTGTTTTTAACCAAACACAATAAAAACTACTTCTCTGAACACAAAAACCACTTCTTCGTCATAGATGGATAAAAGTGTATCTGTTCCTTTCAGGGAAATACTGTCATTGTTAATCTAACTCAGAGGAGGAAAAATAATTTTGGCTTCTGCAATAAAGCAAGACTCAAATCAGAACCATGTCAAATATTTTGCGTTGTCTTAGCCATACTAGAGCAAGTCTTGTTACAGCTTTTTATTCAAGACCTAGAAATGATTGATAATGTGACACAATGGACAGAAGGGGAAAAAAAATTATGTATTTTTCTGAGGAATGTTAAAATATTATTAAGCAAATACATTGCTCCCTCTAAGCTGCTTTCCAAAAAGCCTCTTATCACTCAGAGCACTGAGACAGTGTAAAACATGTCAGTTCACCCATGAAGGCATCTATGTGGGATCTAAAGCTCCTTTCACACTGGCCAATGACAGAGTCAATAAAGATGATAAAGTGAGAAAGGGATAAAACTTTTTTGTATTTGACTGTCAACACATACAATGTCCTTGAAGTTATTTTTAAAAGACTCTGTCTCCACTACTTATTCAGTAGCTCTATAATAAAAAAAAGGACAAAAAGATGAAGTCTATAAGATAGGAAGTTAATTCTTTCTTAAAATAGATTAAAGCATTTTTGATCACTTTCTATGTCAATTCTAAAGAAAAAAATCTTTTGAATTAAGTTAAAAATGCAATGAAATAGAAAAGTGGAAGAAAAAATGGTTTATGTCAACTGATAATGGGGCACAAGGCTTTCACACTTAATCTTTTGGACTCAAATCTGCGTGAGGCCAGAATTAATAGTCAGGATGCAAGTTCATCTCAATTTCCCACAGTAGAAACCTGAAAAAAGCAGTATCGGTATAGCAATCTAGACTAATACCTTTCCCCTGGATTAACTATTCACAGAGGCGTCCTTACCTGGGAAAATAAAGTACAGCGTAGACAAATATTTTAATGCTTACAAGCTCTGCCTGGGGAACAAAATGAAGATCAGTCCCTACTCTACTCAAATACAGAAGAGAAAATAAAGCCATTTGCAGGCTGGAATCTGAGGAAACAAAACAGCCCAGGAGACACGGTTAATGAGTTAACTTCTGGAGTTAACCTGTCATCTTGCAGTGAAAAAATGCCTCTGGAGCCTTTCCTTTATCCGTGAGACATGTGGACTGGAGATAGTTCAACATCTTGCTTTACTGTCTGCTGTATCAATTGACAATTTCATTGGAAGCCTAAAAAAAGATTCGCTGGCCCTAGGTCTCATGTCTGTGTTGCACATTTTGAAGGGACCTAATTTTGGAACTGAAAGAGGAGATGTGAGAAGTGGAGTTTGAAGCCTCAGTCTGAGGCTGAGAGATGTTTTCAATAGCAAATTGTCAAAAGGCAAGAATGAAAGGCATAATGTTAAAAAGGAAATTTGTTCAAGAAAATTCAAATGCATTTTCAAACTGTAATTTGCTTTTCTATAGTTTGTGGATGCTTCCCCCCACCAACCTGAGAGAAAATTTGATCTGTGAGAGATACACTTCTGGGACCCTGCCATTGCCTGGTCCAGTGTATTCTGGAGGTGGCTGCTATGTTAAGAAAGAGATGCATAAAATTAATCTAAGCTGCAAAAGCACATGACTGATGATTTTAAGAAAAATTTTAAAAACATATCCATAAACTGTTATACCAGATAACTCTGTTGCGTACATGTGTCTGGTGATGGCTAATGAGAAACTAATATAGTCAATGATAAAATCATGGCATCATGCCTGCTTTTTTTTTTCTCCTGTGTCAGCAGAACAACTACATGGTCTTCACTCAGCTTCCTGTGTACATAACAGCTTTGAAAATTATTCTTAAAAAGATAATGTGTTAAACTAAAAGATAAGCTTTGAAAAGCATTTTGAGATAACAAAGAGTATTTTGAACATGAAAGGTATAATGAAGAAAATAATTTCCACTGGGGTCTGTAAAGTCTTTGAACAAAAGAGGGATAACAGGTAGGGGTTTGCATTTGATCACAAGATTAAAGTTTCTCAGAAAAAAAAGTGGGTTTTTTTCAATTAAGAACTCCACTGAGATACTCCTTTCAGAGGGATAACAAGCTCTAAACACTATCAGGTAAGCTGCTATAAATTACTTCAGGAAAAATTATAATACATAGAAACTCTACTCCAAGACACCATAGTAATGGTGCTGATTTGTGAGCTTCTCATTTTACCATCTGCTTCTGGATTAAACCTTGAATTGGTTTATCCTGCATGAAATCCTCAGTCTTTCACATACTTTCATTAAATCTATGTTAAATTTGTCTGAGTGTCCCAGGCATATACAATTTTCATTAAGGTCTTAATGGTTATTGGTAGAGTTAGTGAGATATTATGAAAAATCACAACTCTCAGAAAGATTGAATGATGTTATTACTCCATCATCACATCATGATTGAATCATTCAATTTAGGAATATGTCTGGTATCATCAGTCCATCCTACCCTGAGTTGTACTGTAGGCTGAAGAAATCTGGGAAAGGGGTAAGCAAAGGAAGACTCAAGTAGGGCATGAGACTGAGTTCGGTGTGTTGAAAACAAGCTGCTGGACAAGACATGCAGGTATGTGGTCCCAGTGAATTTATGTTGCTTGTTGAAAAAGCTCCATACAAGCAACTGCAGATGTTTATGCCAGGAAGGTAGTATGCATAAAGTTATGACATAATTTTACTGCACGGTAGCTTGCTTTGCAAAAAGTTTCCCATGTAGACAAGCCCTCAGTGAGAAAGATTCCCCAACAGGTATTCCTCAAATGGGACATGACCCAAGATGAAAAGATTATCTCGAGGAAGTGAAAGATAGATTTTTTTCTTCATTCTATGCAGAATTTTTGTAGAAAAGCTACATTTTAATGGTTCATGCTTTTGTTCAAATTGTGTGTGCCTACTCCTAGCTCTCTCTCTGTGTAGTTCCTTACAACAAATTCCTCTAATGCATGTAATATAAGCTATCTGGAAATAGATGAATAGGTGGGATTTGTGTCTGATGAATAGTGTGCTCTTCTGAACCCACAGTATGTAAGGATTCAATGTTGTTGTACAAGTTTCCTATGCCTGATATGCTTGCCTTTAAAATAAATTCAAAATGCATGAAATTATTCTAAAGAGTGGTGAAGAAGTATTCAAAATTATGAGTTTATTAAGACTTTTGCTTTGTAAAGACATTATGGAGATAATCAAATGGCTCTTAGTTTCTCTAGTCAGTTTACATTTGCCTGTTTAATTTTCCCTAAACTGAAATATTTTTGATATATCAGTCAACATTGATCACCAGCCTTCCTACAGCATGTGCCTTTATGAAAGTGTTGAACACAGAGGAACAATCAGCAGAGTCACTTAAACTGAGAATAGTTGGTTGCTACTAATAACGGAGAAGGCAAAGAACACCCTATTGACTTACAGAAGTTAATCAAACTAGTCTGTTGGCTGAAAGTGGTTGTTTTGTAATTTTATTTGTCGTGCATATTGTACTCCAAACCTTTGTAGTCAAACTTAATTCTCAGTAATTTATGATAGTTATATTCAATTCTAGTATGTTATTTTCTAGCAGAAAACAAGATATAGTAAAGTAGTTCAGTTTTGTTTTGCTTTAAGACAAGACTGAATTGAAATAATAAATTCAATAGAATATAGTGTGTCCAAGATCTTTTGGAAAACTAAGCTTCAAGGTATAGTTAAAAATTCTGTCAGTCCCCCTGTCGACTGCTACAGTTAAAAAATAGAGTTGCGCCTAACAACAAAGTTATAAGATTCAATAATATGTAAAATTTTCTAGGCTACTCTGTCATCATTTCTCACTTTGCTCAACTTCTTGCGACAAAGGCCACATGAATGAGAAGGTGAAACTTTCAAATTTTTAACAAATAAAGCACATGTTTGTTCAGATATATCAGTTCCTAATATCTTTTGAAAATACCTATTGACACTAAACATAAAATATACTTGTTTTTCTTACGTAGATCCATTAATGACTGTTTCTGTGTCATTGGCATACTGCTTCATTTTAGTTGGTTATTAATTTTCCCTTTAGCAAAACATCTGCGTTCCATTGAGTCAATTCCACAGAAGTCCATTGATAGCTATCTTGGTGTAAATTATATTAATTCTCTGTCATTACAAATTAGAAGATTATTTGCTAGGTGTTCATAAAGTTAAATATCTCCAAACACACTTGTCCTCTTTTTCCTTTACTTTAGCCTACATAGGCTGTAACTACTCTGATTTTATTTTTCTTCATATTCCTATTAAGAAAGTCTGAGGGTTAGGCTGCTGTCCAGGTTTCACTGGCAAGACTCTACTTGTTCCTTCACCGTATCTATTTCCATAACAGTCCTATGTTTTTTCTCAAGCACATTTTTATTTTGTCTGTGTACTTATTCCTCTTCCCTTCTACTGGCAGTCCCTCCATGTTTTAAACTACTTACCAATGCCAGCTGTTCCTTCTGTGAGGACACTTCTTATCTGTATAGACCCTATCTCTCCTAAAGCTTTTTCTTATTCTTCACAAAACCAAAATTCCATCCCATTTATGCTGCGCCTCCAGCTAAATTGTCAATCTTCTTATGTTTCACCATGACTAAGGCTAAAAAATGTACAAATGGTATCCCTAGTCCTGACACATCTCAAGCTTCGTGTGTGTGAAACACTGTTTGTGGTGATGTTACAGTCACTCGTCTCCCAGGCACCCTCATCAGTCTTTCATAAAACAGACTGTAATAGTGCTAGTGGTGTGAAAGAAATGCAGCCAGAACACAAATAAGGAACAAGTTGTCTCCTGAACTTAGATTTCCCCCATGCCCCTGAATCCCTTCCACCAAGAGAAGAAATCCGAAATACTCCAGAAAGGAAGTGCTGGGACACCACAGTACTTAATGATGATAAGCTTGCCATTTGAAGACAACTAAATAAGAAGGCAAACCATGTCTTGGTTCTACAGTAACCAACTACTTTGCATATACTTAATTGACCTGTGCTTCTGCAATCTCAGAATAATGAGTGTCACTGTAATCAGGCAGGAGCAGGAAACAGAGAGAAGTACATATGGGGGCAACTAGGAGCTCGCTCAGCAATAATCAGGAAGTGGTGCAGGTAAACAACACCAGTCTTGAAAGAGGCTCGTGGGAAACCTACTATGTTAATTATTTAACTGCCAACATTTTCTCATGGTTTTGTTTGGGTGGGGTCCCCTACCCCCCCTCATGTCAATGTACCTGGAGCAGGTAAGGGGAGCAGTGTATGTCAAACCACATTTTCACAACTCTCTCTGTCAATGTCTCTCTCTCTGTCTTTCTCAGCCTGGCACAACCAGGAAGATAACGCAAGAAAAGTATCTCCCATTATAGAAAAGTTAGAAACAGTTAGCTTACTGTTATGCAAATTTCACACACCATGATCCCTCCTCACTTTTGCAATAGAAAAGAACACGGAATATGTTGCAGGGCTTTTTATGATAGTTTTTTTTCAATAAGAAGTCACTGAAATATGACAACAGGTCACTGTTTATACAGTGAAATATACAGTTGGTTACTAGATTTAAGAAAAGTTAACTTCTATCTCATCAGCCTTCACATTCTTTTATGTATACTGTTTTATTGGCATTCATCTGTTTGTTAACATGCTCATGGAATAAACTTTAAGAAATTTGTTTCACACTCTTCTAGAAACTCACTGAAGAAATAGTTTTCAGCATCTTGAATTATGTGAAATTACATTTCTTACAAAAACATTCTCATAATTTAATTTACTTCTCATGTGAGGGGAGGAGGGAAAAAAATCCTCAAATGTTCAAAATGGTGCTGCATTTCAACAAAGATCAATGTATAAGCTTTAGATCAGCAGTTTCTAATTTATGGGTGAACTACCAGCATACCTTTGATTTGTTTCAGTTCAGGTTCCTACTGGAACAAATTACTGTTACTGTTGCCGATATTGCTATATATTTATTGGAATTCTTTAAAATAACATTGGTCATCAAAACAACTATACTTTAAAAGAAGTTGTATAAACTGCCTACAGCTGATAATGCTGCACACAAAATAGCATTACTATGATCTCATTGGTCAATTACTTGTGGACTAAAAGTAGAAACCATGAAACAAGAAAACTAAATTTTGAAGTGCTTTGCAGAAGTAAAGAGGCTTAAACTGTAGACAAGTATCTGTAGATTTGAGTACAGGAAGTGAGAAAGATGACAGTTCAGCTGCTGCTCCTGGAACACTAGAAAGTCAGTACAAGGAATGTACCACTGCCACAGCAAATTAGAATAGAAAGATATTTGTGTGGAAGATTGAGGGATGCTTGACTAACTGGGAAGACTTGCATAAAAAAACAATTTCTTGAACAGATACAGTCTACTAGGTGCATGGGAAGTAATAAATTTCTGAACTGAAGCTGACACAATTAATAAGATCAACTTTAAATGAAGAAATTAAGGAAGAAGTTTGAAAAGAATCTTTAATAAGCAAGGGGTGGACACACTAAAACAATGGAACTTGAACTATTGATGAAAGATGTAACCAAATACCACAGAGTTAATAAGGATGTGAAGAAATGGCAGCTGTGATTTAACACAGGTAAGTATTGCTCAGAAAAAATTACTTTAAAGTTGGCAAAGCAACATTGTAAAATACAGATTTTAAGGAAATATCAAGGCATGGCTTAAATGCATCTTCTTGGAGAGAAATGTAAATAAGGTTATGCTCAGATAATACTGAGATACCACTCTAGACTCCTGAGATAAGAACTGGATATGGATAGAGATGTCAATTTAGTTATTAGAATGATAAACTCTGCAGAGGATTGGGTCATTATAAAGAGATTTTTATTTACTAGATTCAGGCTGGAGAACAAATGCTATCAACAGGTGACGTTCATAATACCCAATAAATGTTTCATCACTCATTAATCAAATGGCAAACTATGGTGGTATTTTGTGTCTGATTCTGGTAAACACTGATGAATGCTGGACCACAGAAAACAAGTCTTAAGCAATAATGAAATGCTAGTGCTTATATGAAACGTAAGATAAACAAAAACTAACCTATAGGTTAAGACCTTAATTTTTCAAGTGAGAGGTTTAAATAAATAGAGGATTTATATGATTAAGACAGATGACACTCTACTGACTGTATATGGTGTCAAATAGGAGATAACTCCATTGTGGAAACTCTGTAGTGTTAGAAAAGTATAACAAGGAGACTTTTTAGAAGACTAAGCCTCGGTGCTTAGTGCTACAATATGAAGAATGTTATGACCAGTGAAAGACAAAACAAAGGGTTTAGCAGAGCTTTCTTGAGAAGCCATAGTTTCATGGCTGTCATGTAGCTCAACATTTATACCACTTCTAAACATGTAAAGAATGTTAAAAGCTTAAAAAAGTAGTGAAGGGTTTTAATGAGAAGTGGGCAAATACTCCCAAATACAGGGCAAATACAGGGTTTCCAAAAACCCTGTCACTAAACTATTCAACATTCACAATTTCTCTGTTAGTATAGAAAGAAATGAAAAGAAATAACTTTCCTTAATTCTTCAATGAAATGAAGTTTATTTCAGAAGTCAGATTCAGTGACATCCCTTCTGCAGTCCGCTTTTGAATAACTGCTCTTTGTCACCTAGAACAGCTTCCTGTTACCAAAATATTTTACAAGTAGTGTTCACCTTCTCTTCCTCTTTTTTTGACTCCCTAGCAGGACTAACCTGCCAGTTCATTGTTGTCTCACTCTCCAGTTCCCCTCTCTGTGCAATAATTGAGATTCATGAGGAAGCCAAGGGGAGAAGCTAGGATAATTTATTGAATATAATTCTGCAAAGATGCCTGAAAGGAATTATATACATTATTTGAGTGTGAACTCTAAAGCATAATTATTTCTGCTTGCCTCTGTACTTTCAAAATTGTGGTAGACTACACACTGAGATTACCAATCAATGTAACTGAATACTTATGGCATTATCCTTTCATGATCTTATACAAAAAAAATAACAATGTGAGAAGCAGTGATATTTCAACTGTGGGCAGCTTATCTCCTGCTTAGGCAATTCAAATAATTTTAATAACATTTACATTTAATAAACACTAGACATAGCAGAAAAAAGAACCTATTTTCATTTTAAATTGATTTCATATCCTGGCGCTAATAAAATTTAATTAGTCTAAACATTAGTCTTTAAAATGCATTACAAAATAAAATTTCCTCAAGATCCTCCTTAAATGCTTGAAGCTGGTAGAAACAGGAATTTTAGTAATTAAATTTAACTTTAGAATCATAAGTCAGATATTAATATCAGTATTTCAGTTGCTGCGTATTTGCCTGAGGGATTTTTTCATGGAATTCCTCTGAAAATTCATAATTTCACAATCACTTAAATTAAAAAGTGACTGTAAAAGTCATATGTTTTTACTGAGTAGACTTATTCCCAGAATAAAGTCAGTCTTTTGTTTGCCCCTTAGGGGAACTAACACCAAAGGTCACAACAAAAACTGCCTGCTTAATCTGAGACACATAAATTAATTTGGGAATTTTTTCAATGGACACTCGTCTTTCACTTCACTTCAACAAATGCAGGTTTGTAAAAATTGAACATTTTTGCTATAGCAGACTGCTCTTGATGAAGGCTTTGTCAGGAAAGATTTTTGTAGGCCAGATTTTTGCATTTTTTTTGCCAAGATAAGAGAGTACTTGACAAACCCATGACTAGTCAAGCACTTGGTTGATTCAGGAAGTTGTGGTTCCAAGTCAGGTAAAGTACAGCCTAGAACCTCCATCCAGGTTAATGGGATTTCAGGCAACATGGCTAGCAAGATTTCCTCTGAAAACTCTAGTTTAAGTAAATATGCATATGGCCAGAAGGAGAAATTGACTTACCACATAGTATTGCAAGCCTCAGCTTTCATCAGCTACATTTTCTTTGAAATCTTGGCACCTTCCCACCTATCTTAACATGGCTTTTTATCAATGTGTTGAATAATCAAGTTATCTATTGTCTTCCATGCAGTAGAAAATGGCCTAGTGTTAGAGACCATACATCTTTGTTTCTCCTTTCCCACACATTGTACCTGTAGTACAGGATTTCTGAAGGAGTAAGATTGTCTCCCTATTCTTCATCAAAAATAAAGGACAAAGGGAAGCCTTTTTTTGGGGAGTGGGGATTAATTGGTTGGTTGTTTTATC
>NW_008824863.1:343442-378176 GCF_000699105.1 Pygoscelis adeliae
AATTTGGCTGAAAGCAAGGAGAAGCTGTGTTAAAGCATTGAGACTCTGGTATAGACTTCTACTTTAAACTTTGAAAATTAAAAAAGATCAAATTACTGAAAAAGTAAACTATCTTTTTTGACTTCTGGTCTTATTTAAAGAGCATTGTGGGTGTTTAACAACTAAGTGAAATATAAAAGAGTTTCAGAGACAATATTGCCGCATGTAGAGCTAGAGATTTACTCACCCTTTTGGAGAAAGACAGGGCTGAGAAAACAGCACTTGGATATGTCAGAGCATGTAGCAGAAGTATCAGGCTCCAGGCAGCAGTACATGCCCTTGCACAAGAACCTGTGCCTTTGGCGTCAAAGGACTGAAGAGAAACTGTGGTGTTGAAAGCATTTACAGACAACTTGTAGCCCCAGATCTTTGTGGTACAGTAGCTGTACCCCACAGACACAGAATACAGAGAGGTCAGAGCCTGAAGATAGGAGGTTGAAAGATTTCCAGTGTGTTAGAGTATGTGGGAGTGGCTGTGTCCGGGCAATATTGGAATTTTAGAGTGCAGTTTTTCTTTTTAAAGGAAATTGCTATTTTTGATATAACAGATGGGTGACTATATGACGTTTATTTCTCCTCTTCAGCTCTCAGTGGTGTAAATTAAGAATACTTGATACACTTAAATTAGAAGAGAAATAGAGAAGTATAACAATAAAAACCTGGAGTATTTTATTACATACATGGTAACCATTCTAAATAAAAACTGAAGATTAATCATATATTATGCTGTCTGAACAAGATTGTCCAAATCATTAAGATCATTAAGTGGTGTGTCAACAGAACCACTTAGTTTGAGTTCTGTTTCCACCTGTAGAGTCTGGGCACTTCTAATCAATTAATGAAAGTGTTGTAAAAATGCTTTGTCAGTTATCAGGTTTGTTTTATCCTGCAGGCATCAATATGTTTTTCCTTAGTTAAATTTACTTCAGCTGGACTTTTCATGTTTTGAAAACCCAGTGTCTCAATTTACGTGGAATTTACTACATGCTGGCAGTTCTGTCACATATCTATCAGATTAGGGACAAAGTCAGCTGTTATACTTGAGTGATAACCTTTTCAGGTGGAATCAATTTACGATAACAGACTGGATAAATCTAGAGGAACTAATTCTTCTAGTATCTGAACAAGAAAGTTTGGAGCAACAGAAAATCCCCTGAAGTACAAAAAAGAAAACAGGTGTCCTTGGGAGAAGCTCTTTTGAAGGATTAGTGAAATGGAACGGTCAACCTTCAATAGTAGGAAGGCTTAGAGGACCTTGTTTTTATAGCTTGGAATTATGCCTAATTTTAACAACAGCAAAGTTAAAAAAAACAATGAATCAACCAAAAAAAACCCACCCCAAAGCAAAAAAAAAAAAAAACCCAAAAAACAAATAAAAAACTTGAAAAGGAAAACTGGAGGACAGTGAAGGAGAAAAAAATACTGTGGAGGGATGGCAAGTCTGGATTTAGGAGTCGTCAGTATGGACTAAATGAGCTCTCCAAAAGAGTAAGAAAACTAGAGCAGTACTGAAAGGTATCGGCACAAGTGGCCCCTTTCCAGTGAAGGTGTCACAGTCAACATGAGCACAGGAAGGTGTTAATACAGTAGAGAATTGTACTATATATTGTACTGTGATCAGCTTCAGTCACTAAATCATCACCCTGCATGTACACTCATTAGGGGAAGACCAGCACTGTAGTCCGGTGACTTTTTGACAGAAGGTGTTTGAACATCGTTTGACATTAAAATTATTTGGAACATCACCTTTAAAATAAATGCATTTGGAACTTCATGTACAAATTTGACAATGAAAAACACAGACAAAAACTCCTCTCTGTCACATAATACATCACATATTCTCAAACAGAATTTGAAATGTTAAGAGGCTATAAAGATAATAGTTTTCCTCGGAAAAAAAATGAGCTAGCCAAGCCCCTAACTACAATGGTTCCTTTTCAGGTACTATACATGCTTCTATCAGACAGTCAACAGTGCCCATGGTTGATGGTTTTGTCTTGGTCTTACTAAATATGAACTGTCTGTTCTGTGCTACTGCCTACTGTGCTAAGCGCTGAACAGATAAAACCAAGATCCAGACAGACAGTGACGCCCAGAACATTCACATTATTAAAAAAAAAGATACCTGGATTTTTCTGTGTGGCAGACAAACAGAGCAGCATAACTTCACCAGTAAAGTTAAAAAGATAAAAACCGATTGAAATAAATAAAATCTTAACACTGTATACATCCCGAATCTGCATGTATTTTTTTACTCAGGTTTTGGGTATTGTGCTGGTTTGGGCTGGGATAGAGTTAATTTTTCTTCACAGTAGCTTGTATGGTGCTATGCTTTGGATTTGTGATGAAAAGTGTTGATGATAACACCAGGATGTTTTAGTTATTACTGAGCAGTGCTTACACAGCATCGAGGCCTTTTCTGCTTCTCATGCTGCCCCATCAGCGAGCAGACTGAGGGTGCACAAGGAGCTGGGAGGGGACACAACTGGGACAGCTGACCCCAGCGGACCAAAAGGACACCATATGGTGTCATGCTCAGCAATAAAATCTAAGGGAAGAAGGAGGAAGTGGGGGACATTCAGAGTTATGGCACTTGTCTTCCTCAGTAACCACAACGTGTGATGGAGCCCTGCTTTCCTGGAGATGGCTGAACACCTGCCTGCTGATGGGAAGTGGTGAATGAATTCCTTATTTTGCTTTGCTTGCACGTGCAGCTTTACCTATTAAACTGCTTTTATCTCAACCCATGAGTTTTCCCACTTTCACCCTTCCAATTCTCTACCCCATACCACTGAGGGGGAGTGAGTGAGCAGTTTTGTGGGGTTTAGTTCTCTAACGGGGTTAAACCACAACAGATATTAAAAAAATACATATATAGCTTTTAATTCTCAAGGGTTGTGTGGGGTTTTTTCATATGGTGAAGTACTTTATAGCTAGAAAAAAAGGTTAAACCTCTGAAATCAAAAGGTCTAGTCTTTAATTGTAAAATTGAGGTTTCATATGCACACAGACATTCATGTCACTGAAAGCTGATTCTTTTTTTTAGTTGGTTCAGGCTAAAGAATCACCTATTTCAATTTCAAATTATGTAGGCATTATTAATTCTAGAAGAGTTGTGCTAGGAATTGTCCTATGAATCTTACACATCTGTTACATATCTTTAGGAGGCCCCTGCAAAAGACATGGAACTTCTGTCGTGCCCAGACAATGTCAAATGGGGAAAAGCTCATTTATATTTCGAAAAGATAACCTGGGTAAGATTACTTTCAGTTCAAAGAAATATTATTAAAAATTATCCTGATGGATAGCTTGAACAGAAAAAAGAATCATATTTTTGCAGTTCATTTTTGCTCTTTCAGTTTGAAATTGAGGTCTAGAAATCATGTTGTATAAAACAAATACTGAGGATTGCTTAGTACCCAGGCATCCTGATTTCAGCTGGGATAGAGTTAATTTTCTTCCTAGTAGCTGGTACAGTGCTGTGTTTTGGATTTAGGATCAGAATAATGTTGATAACACACTGACGTTTTAGTTGTTGCTGAGTAGCGCTTACGCTAGTCAAGGACTTTTCAGCTTCTCATGCCCTGCCAGCGAGGAGCTGGGAGGGGGCACAGCCAGGACAGCTGACCCAAACTGGCCAAAGGGGTATTCCATACCATGTGACGTCATGCTCAATATATAAACTGGGGGGAGTTAGCCAGGGGAGGGATGACTGCTGCTGAGGAACTGGCCGGGCATTGGTTGGTGGGTGGTGAGCAATTGCATTGTGCATCACTTATTTTGCATATTCTTTTATCATCATCATCATCATCATTATTATTATTATTACTATTATTATTATTATTTTCCCTTCCCTTTCTGTCCTATTAAACTGTTTATCTCAACCAATGAATTTTACTTCTTTTTCCCCCCGATTCTCTCCCACATCCCAATGCGGGGGCAGGGGGGGAGTGAGCGAACAGCTGTGTGGTGTTTAACTGCCTGCTGGGTTAAACCACAACACCAGGAAAGAAAACTACAGACAGAATTGATAACAGAGATAAGTTATCAAACATGAAAAAAGCCAATGTGGGAAGAAATAACAACTACAATTATCAATGTCCGCTGTTGACAGGGCAAGAAGTAACAAGCCTAAACTCTAGTAAAGTTCAGGTCAGGCCTTGGGAAGAGTTTTCTTACACTAATTAAATACTAAGTAAATTGCCTAAGAAGGTTACAGGATTGATTATTAAAAATTAGATAAACCAAATACAATTTTTTCAGTGACAGCTTAGAAAAAGGCTAATCTATCTTGAACCATTTGAAGCATAGATAATGTCTGTTTTCTATGTTTTTATGAATATGAACTTTGAGATGGTAATAACACAGTCCTTATTGTGAAGACAATTTTTTTTCTTAACTTTTGCATCAATTTATCTGCCAACAAGAATTACCTTGACAACAATTTTTTTCATTGGGTGAAAATGTCATTAATGCTTCCTCCAATATAGGAATTGACATTTCAGACAAGAGACCATTTGACTCGCATGTTGCTGAGGTAAAATAGTATCCGAAGCATTCCTTCCAAAAGAGAAATTGGATAATATCAACATTTTGTAATATTTACTAAGGTATTTTATATGTCAGTTGTGATAGATCCTGCTTATATTATCCACTAGGGTTTAATGTCAGGTAACGTCTGACAGCTAGTGTCCACCTGGGAAAGGTATTCACCTGAAAAGCTGAACATGCAGTGAGGCAGTGATGAATCAAGTGTATTCATCAAAGTGATGAATACAAGAGTACAGCCTTTGCAGTAGTAGAACAAAAATACAGCTTTTATGTGGTGCTGGAGACAAAAGCTCATTTGCTGACATTAACTATAGAAACTGTGTTCCATATTTCTTAAGCTGTTGAAGATGATTTCTCTCTTTCTCTTTTTTTTTTTAATAAAAGACAATCTTCCAATGGTCCTGTTGCATGTAACCAGGCTTATAATGTCCATAATAACCCCAGACCTTTATATTCTTTTACATTTAATGGTTTTAGGAAAAGTGTTACTTCTGAAAGTCCTTTACCTTGTTCTTAGATTACCTTTAATCTCAGTAATTAATTAATTACCAATAATTTTGTTAAACATTAATTTTGATTAGAGGCAAATTAATTTATATGATGCAAAGCTATTTGGAAGAATAATAGGCTAAGTACCTTGCAGTTAAACACGATTTCACATCTTGAATATCAATGAGAATAAAGAAAGATGACATGTCTGTATACAGAAACTCACACAGATTTGATAACTGACAGAAGGAATTTAAGTCCATATTCAGGCAGAGACTTATGGCACCTCTGGGATTGCTGGTGGAATAGCTTGCATGTCTTAAAGTACTGCAATGGGTGGATGTGGGGCAGGCAGGGAAGCTAAGCAGGCAAGAAACCCACGGGTCATGGTCAGAAGGGAAGAGGATGTCACTGTGAGCATCTCCTGTGAAAGGCCTGATCAAGATGAGGAAGTGGACAAAGTCATCTTTGCCTTTTATGAAGGCACAACTAGCTCAGTGGAAGAGGGGAAAGCAGTCAGGAATTTAATGACGTTAGCAAGGCCTGTGACATGTTCTCTTATACTAGTGTTGTAGCCAAACCGTGAAGGTACAGACTGAATGGGTGGACTACAAGACAGATGAAAACTGCCTGCATAGCTAGGCTCAGAACATTGCTGTTCAAAGCCTACCTAGTGGCTGAGCCTATCTAGTGGCTCGTTACAAGTGGCATTTCTCAGTACTTGATCTGAGGTCCAACATTGACTTACCATCTTTAGAAGTGACTGGGGTGGGTGGTGGAATAGAAGGCACTATCATTGTGTCTATGGGTAACAGCAAACTGGGGGAAGCGATCTGTGTGCAAAGGGCAAAGCTGCCATTCAAGGGGACTTCTACAGGCTGGAGGAACTGGCTGGCAGGAGGCACATTAAGGTCTGTAATGGCAAATGCATAATATTGTGCCTGAAATGGAATAACCCTGTACAACAGCTGCGCAGAAAAGGACCAGGTTCCTGGTGAACAAAAAGGTGGACATGAGTTTGGCAGTGCAGCCATGTGTCTAAAAAGGCACCAGCTTACTAAACTCCAACAACAAGAGCATAGATCCAACAGGATCAAGAGATGTGATTACTCCCCATACTAACTACTTGGGTTCTGCATCTTGAATATTGTGTCCAGGTTGGGACTTCCCAAAGGAAGAAAGACATTGATAAACTGTAGCAATTTCTGAAGAGTGCTCCCAAGATGATCATGGGCTGGAACACCTGGGCTGTGTGGAGAGGTTGAGGGAACAGGGCTCCTCTAGCCTGGAGAAGACAGTATTGGAAAGAGACCTTATCACTGTCTTTGTCTACTTGTTGGCAGATTATAAAAGAAATAAAGCTAGTTTTTTCCAGAGGTGTACAGTGAAAGGATGATGAGAGACAAGATAATCAAAACTCAACAAGGCCCTGAGCAACCCGATAAAACTCTAAGTTTATAACTAAGTGCTGGAAGTGGTACCAGATGACCTTGACAGGTTTTTTCTGACCTCAGTTATTCTGTGCACCTAAAATGTCACAGTAGTCATATGTGTACTAGTAGATGACCAAGTTCACAAGTGTACAAATACATTCAAATAGGAGAAATAAGTCAGTAAAGATGAATAATTTAAAATATTTTTACTCATTCCTTATTAGTTATGGTTAATTATGATCAGCTCTTAGGGTATGAGAGAAGCTTTAGATCAGTTAAATTTTTAAGAGCAAATAATGTACTAGAGATTTTTTTTTTTTGCTTCAAGTGTTTTCAGAAATGTGAAAAAGATTAAAAAAAAGAAACACACAATCTGTTTTGTTGCAGCTGAACTTCCTTGATTCATGGAAGTAATTGAGTTCTTTTTTTTAATTAAGCTAAGTATAATTTTTTTTTCCACATCTGTGGTGGCATCTCCCTTCTATAAAAATTTGCAATTTTCCCCTGGGATCCTTTACCTTCTTTCTGCCAGGTTTCTCTCCTTCACACCATTTTCTTTCCCAAAGAATAATGAGCTTCAAGAACAGTACCCAACTAATCTAATTTCCTCAGTTCATTTGAGTCCCTACTGAGCCAAACTTATTTTCACATCCAATGTCTTGACAGTTGATAAATTTCAATGAGACATCAGTGGTCAGGTGTAATTCAGAAAAGCAACTGAAAAGACAGGCAAGTATATAAAAACATGTTCATTACTGAAGAAAAAAAGGCTTCATTTCTTTCCTTTCCAAATATGGTTGCTTAAGACTGATTTCATAACTGAAAGTAATAGATACAGATTTTTTTTCTTCAGTGGCAGTAATGTATTTCCAAACTGTTTTGCTGGCATTATTTTAAAAATTAATAAAGTTTTGCTGCTTTAGTTTCCAGTTGTCCTGGTTTTGGCTGGGATAGAGTGAATTTCCTTCCTAGTAGCTGGTACAGTGCTGTGTTTTGGATTTAGGACAAGAACAATGTTGATAACACACCGATGTTTTAGTTGTTGCTAAGTCGTGCTTACACTAGTCAAGGATTTTTCAGCTTCCCATGCTCTACCGACTGAGAAGGCTGGAGGTGCACAAGAAGCTGGGAGGGGGCACAGCCAGGACAGCCGACCCAAACTGGCCAAAGGGCTATTCCATACCATGTGATGTTATGCTCAGTACATAAACTGGTGGAAAGCTGGCTGGGGGGGCCGCTGCTCAGGGACTGGCTGGGCATTGGTTGGTGGGTGGTGAGCAATTGCATTGCGTATCACTTGCATTGTATATTCTATTATTATTATTATATTGCAATTATTAAACTGTTCTGCTCTCAACTCACAAGTTTTCTCACTTTTACGTTTCCAATTCTCTCCCCCATCCCACCACAGGAGTGAGTGAGTGGCTGTGTGGTGCTCAGTTGCCGGCTGAGATTAAACCACGACACCAGCTAATTTTCTTTGTTCACTATCTATTGAGCTGCTAGTCTCAAAATTACAATTTCAGTCAATGAATAGATTATTGCAAAAGGTGCTAAATTCATTGAATTGTTTCTTTGAATTTAGGAAGTTCACAAATATTAGTTTTCTTTAATATGTTTTACAATTATTCACTGTTCTTTAAACATAGCAGATTCTGCAACTAAAGTCACACCCATAAAGCAATAATTTGAAGTGCACTGTTACATTATGCTGTCTATTTTACATGTAAAATAGAATAATCAAAGAAATATAGTTCATAATTTGTTTAGATATATTAAAATAGGCTGCAGTTCTCTACCATTTTTAAGATTGAGGTGAAACACACTCTATATTACTCCCCAGAGTGGCAGTACTGTTGTTCCCATAAGAGAACAAAGATGTTGATGGGAGTTTAGTATATGCTAGAAGGATATATTCCCAGTTATGGTGTTTAAGTCTAATTATGCAAACAGTGTTTACCAAACATACCTAATAGACATATTACTGGTTCTATCTTCTTGTGATCTCAGTAGCCTATTCCTAGACAATATGAGTCCTGTTAAAGCTGTTACACGCACTTGGAACTTACTATATTTGTTGCAGGTTTTGTGACCTTTCATGAGTCAAATGAGCAAAGATACATGACTGCACATGTGCATTTTTAGTCCATGTTAAGTAAATGTGTTTACCCCCACATTTGCCCTTTCATGAGAGTGCATAAGGAGTCTTTGAATTTCAGTTGATATGATCTAAATCAATTTTGTGTCTATGCTTTATGTTAATTACCAATATTGTTACCTTAGGGGCTTGGGTTTTTTGGGAGGTTGGGTGGGTTATTTGGTGGGGGATTTTTTTAACTTTTACTATCAATTCTATTAGATTGTCTATATTTGTCTCTAGAAAGACCTTAATGGAAAAACATGGATACTAGATCCAATTAACAAGAGAATAGGATTTCTTACAGAAGGCTGTGAGTTTTCAAAGTGTTTTTACTTTCTGTGAAAGAAGACCAGATTACTTGTAATCTAATTTTTATGCTTTTGAAACATAAAACCTTTTAAAGGAAATTTAGTCAGAGCAAAGTAAGAATTTGTTTTTAATTCATAGAATCATAGAATCATTAAGGTTGGAAGAGACCTCCAAGATCATCGAGTCCAACCATCAATCCAACACCACCATGCCCACTAAACCATGTCCCTAAGCACCTCATCTACACGTCTTTTAAATACTTCCAGGGATGGTGACTCAACCACTTCCCTGGGCAGCCTCTTCCAATGTTTAACCACTCTCTCAGTAAAGAAATTTTTCCTCACGTCCAATCTAAACCTCCCCTGGCGCAACCTGAGGCCATTTCCTCTCGTCCTATCACTACTTACTTGGGAGAAGAGACCGACACCCACCTCGCTACAAGCTCCTTTCAGGTAGTTGTAGAGCGCGACGAGGTCTCCCCTCAGCCTCCTTTTCTCCAGGCTAAACAACCCCAGTTCCCTCAGCTGCTCCTCATAACACTTGTTCTCCAGACCCTTCACCAGCTTCGTTGCCCTTCTCTGGACACGCTCCAGCACCTCAATGTCCTTCTTGTAGTAAGGGGCCCAAAACTGAACACAGTATTCGAGGTGCGGCCTCACCAGTGCCGAGTAGAGGGGCACGATCACTTCCCTACTTCTGCTGGCCACACTATTTCTGATACAGGCCAGGATGCCATTGACCTTCTTGGCCACCTGGGCACACTGCCGGCTCATGTTCAGCACCCCCAGGTCCTTTTCTGCCAGGCAGCTTTCCAGCCACTCTTCCCGCAGCCTGTAGCGCTGCATGGGGTTGTTGTGGCCAAATTAGTTGCATCAATTAATATTGGTTGGAGATTTTCCTGAGTCATATCCTTCTCCTGTCCTATGGGAGCTATGAGATTTTTTCTTTGAGGAATGTTCATTTAATTCCTTTCTCTCTGGATAAGATTTTCCTTCTAGCTCTTCTGTCCTGCAGATTTTCCTTCTCTGAATGCTTGTTGATATGGCATATTTTTACCAGTTATAATAGTATCATTACACTGACAGAGTTGACTATAACTGCACATAACTAGTAAACTCCCACCACACCTTCTCTTTCCTCCATTCCTTCCTCTGCCTTGTAACCTGGGCACCTTCTCCAGCTGCACATATGTGTGCCACCTGCAGATCTACAAAGTCTATCTGTGTATCTAGACTTTTTCTTCTCTACTAATTACTTTCTAGGCCACTACACTTCGATGTGGATTAGTACACTGTGATCATATCAGCTGGATAGCTTGTCTCATTCTTCACATGTATCAAGGTAGGAGCAACAAGAATGATCTTTGCCCTGTATGCCTGGCAATATTCTCTGCATAGTAATAATGCAAATCACAGCAGTTCTGTGTAGCCGTAGTCTGTTTCCACCAGTGGTTAGAGCTGAATCCAGTTCAAGGTTTAGTTCTGTGAAGGAGCTTTTGACCCAGCTTTTAAGTGCCTCTGAAAAATTTACCTATGACACATTCAGAATATCTAGTTTAACAATTATTTCTGTCAGCAACTCTCTATTTCCAAAGATGTTTCTGTTACTTAATTCAGCCAAGAGCAATTTTACCTAAATGATTCTTTTCAGTTGCATTTCTCAGTTGTGGAAATGAGGTAAAAAGCTGGTTGAAAGAAGAAATCCCATATGCCTTTCAGGAATTTACTTGTTTTTAAGCCTGTTATTTCTAGAATTTGTCTCCCATCCTGTCCAGTATTCAAGATTTAACAGGTTGACATCCTCCCTGAATTTATAATCCCTTTTAGCAATGTTTTGTACACATGTACAGCATATCACCCCTATTGTACATTCTGCATAAATTTTGTTTTATTTTTAGAATTAGGAACAGGGAAGTTTCTAATCAAGAAAAGTAACTCTCCATGGAGTTTTCACCATGCCTCAGCTACTAAGTTCATATCAGAACTTACTATATTACTGACTAGACACTTAAAGAACGGTAGCTGAAGCTACTTAAACTTCTCTTGTTTTTGAGATCTCCCTTGTTCACTTTAGATGAAAATTGTTATATTTTTAATTTCATACTGGACATATTTTAGTGTTTTATATTTTCTCCCTGTAGCATTTTTCTTTATTTCATCTCCTTTCTGAAATCCTAGCAGCCTCTTTTACATTTACATTTTTAAAGCTCCCGTTGGAGGAGTAAATTTTTTCCCATTATTTTCCACACATTGGAGGCAGAATACAAAAGCAAAGAGTTAGACAAAACAATTACATAGAAATTACAAACCCAAATGTCAGAATAAATTAGCAGGGTACCCGAGGGGTAATTTCCATTTATTGGGTTCTAATGTGAAAAAGAATGAATCATCAACTCTCTTTGTAAGATTGGACTTCCAAAAAATCTCCAAAGGTATTTCTCCTTTTAAAAAACAGGTTCTGCATGGTACCTAAGCATTCTATTTGATCAGTGAGATGATGAAGTTTGCTATGGATCAGAGCAATGGTCCACCTAATTCATAACATTTGTAACAGTGCTAGTGCTAGCGACTTACAGTGAAAGTTTCTTTTTAAACATTCCTTTTCCCTTGATGTAGGTGATGGTTTGTGCACAAGAAGTACAAGTATTTAGTATCCTTTCAAACTGTTTGGGAAGTATTTTTCTTCTTCGCATAAATGGTAAAATAGAAAGCTCTTATTAATATTTGGACCTAGGTAAATTTGGTGCAATAACTTGTATAGGCTTAATTCCCATTATGTGGAAGGAAATTTATAATCTTTTTTTCCCAGTTGTCAGCTATCCTCCGAGTTTACTGAATGCCCCCTTTTTCTTACTTTGTGGAAGGTACGAAATAAAATCCTAACGCTCATTGTCTTGCCTGCTTTTATCAAGTCCTCCTTTACTCATCTTCTCTTGGAAATAAACATTATAACCCTTTATTTTTCTTTTTAGGCTGCTTATATCAGAATGAGTATTTCTGTTCTTTCAAGTGAGAATGGTCTTTGCTGTAGCACCTCTCATGAAGCTTTCATTTCAGGTTCATAGATTTTGTGAAATTCACAAGGTAAAGTGTCAAGCCAGGCTGAGATAAAAGTACACTCTAAGATATTTTCTGAATAAATGGAAAGAGCTTTCTTCAAGGACTTATCCCTACTTGCAGATCAACAGGAATAGGAACAGAATGCACAGATAGAAAGGTTAAGACTGTCATCTTGCAGCAATATCTATTGCCAGGGATCCAGTTGTAAAGCTGGAATCTAACTCAAGCATATTCATGTCTACACTGAAGTAATAAATCAAGTTTTAGGGAAAAACTAAGTTTATAGTTTCCATCCCAAATAGCTGCTGGAAAATTCAAAGCAAGAATAAGCAGAAGTCTCTCACCAAGGTTGTTGTTCAAGACTACTTACCACCTAGAAAATGCTCCTTGCTGTTCACCATATATAAAACTCTAATTCCTCTCTATCCCTTCAAAATCTCTCCTGCTTTCTACAGGAAAACTCAGTAGTTCCATTGGATCATCATCTGCAAATGGTAATAGCATTGTTTTCCTTCATCTTTGAAAATGTTTAGATTAAAAAAAAAACCAAACCAACAAAGGTCAATTTCAAAAAGTTTTAAAATATCTCTCTGATATATTTGAAGTTGACAGAATGATTTTGGCTAAAGAAGATACAGATATTTCTATGTTCTCCAATCCTAATTCTGTTTTATTATATAGGATATGACAGTTCAAGTATGAAGCTCAAAAGCAGCAGCCTGTTGTGATGTTACTGGTAGCACATTCACAGTACATCTTTTAGACAGATTAAAATGTCTAGAGTTATAAATTATTATCTGTTGCGTTATCACATGACTCCTTAGTTCTCTAGATAACCTTAGCTTCTTTTCTCTCCTTTGAAGTCGCTGGACCACTCTAATCCTCACTTCAGATTTTCCTTAAACTAAGATTATGACAACTACACTAAATCATGTTTTCACCTATATTCTTAAAATGAGGACAAAATTAAGCCCAGTTGTTACAACTACCTTATTTTGTTCCTTTTCTCTCTTGCTTACAACTTTTTAATTAGATGCTTAGAACACATTTGACTTCTGACATCCATTGGAACAGACTGTTCCATATACAAAACAGCAGGATGAACTCCCTGATACATGATATTTTGGAGGGTGGTTGACCCATAAACCCTAGCCATCAAATAGCTGATTCCTGTATCATTTTGGCTCTCACAAGTTTTAAAAGGTTGTAGTATATTTGACTATAGTGGTAGCTTTCAGTGACAGAAATGACAGCAAAATGGCATGTTTTGGACCATAGCTTTAATTCTGCCTTAGTTCCTAAATTTACAGCTCTTAGTGACATCAAATAGCTGACAACATTTCTTCTTTGTGACATTATCACCATGCTGTTGTTAAAGATATCAGGATTAAGATCGTATTCTGTGCATTAGATTCACTTAATCCTTGATTTTTAAAAAACATATTTTGTAATTAGGTGGCATTGCGGGACAAATGTTATCAGCACAAATCATAATTTCTGCACTGAAACCATTGTCATTCAGATTATCTTTATTAGATTAGATTTTCTTCCACAATCAGTCCCTTGGTAATGTTCCTACACATTCTGAATAACCTCCACCAATTTGTTTCCTGTAAAGCACTCTTGCTACATGAGAAACAAATTAAGGAAGAAATTTAACCTGTTGGAATCACTTAAGAAACTATTCCCAAGTGATAGGAACCTAGAATCCTGGTAGTTTTCCTAATTCTTCTTGCTTTCTTCCTCTTGTACAAAAGATTTAACATTTTTCAGAGGCATTAGAAAATATTTTGCACCTTGTGATATGCAGGGGATTGGGGTGACATGAATACTTTAGGAACTCTTGGATGGAGTGTTGCATAGAGTTTGCAATTGATAGCCTCAGGCAGTCCCTTTTTATTCTTTTTTTCTTCTTTGAGGCATTATTCTGATTTCTGATGGACCTTGTTCCATTGTTATGGAACTTGTTCGAGCTTCATATCTATTCCAGCTTCCTGAATCACTGCCCTCATAACAGAGAGTTTTCAAGAGTTTGTGTATGGCCTTGTAGTTCAGAACTGGACTGACAGAGATTGCAAAATACAAATGAGTTACATCTACCTGCAAAGCTGGGGTTAGTCTTTGGCTTCATTCCAGTCCTGTCTTACTGTAGAACCCAAAACCTCAAATCTGGCTAGCTGAACAAGCCACCAAAAGACAGCACATGCCACAAATGGCCTGAAGGTCCCTGACATCCCAGCTAAGGGTTTATTGATACGGAGTATTGTATGCTCTCCATAGACATTTGAGATTAAAAAAAGACTAGGGAGATGTCACATGTTTTAAACATGACCTTAGATTTTTAAATTAAAACTATCTAGAAAAAGAAATATAGGAAATGATCTAGAAATATTTTTTTTAAGAATAACACTCATGGAAATGTTTCCTGACTGTTTTTACTCGCTAACTGTGAAGCTGCAATCAAACAGCAGGTTTAAATAAATTCTAATGGAGATTTAGTGATCCCTACAGTTTTTATGATGGTAAGTGCCAGCAGGTTCTGTGAAAATACAGGGCCAGGTAACAAAGAGTAGCTCTGTGAGTACCTTAAGGAAAGAAGGCAACTTTGAGGTAATTGTTTTTACGAGGGAGCAGGAAATCCACACAAGCAAAAGCACTCAAGCCATAGATCTGTAGGAAACCAAAGGTTCATTCTTCTCCTCCAGCTTCTGTTCATGGAGGCTCTAAACGTCTTTACACACCTTCCTTGTGTATGAACACCATAATTAGCATCTGTTATGTAGCTTTATCTTCTGTTTTTCTATTTTTAGTCTTGATATACTTTGGAAAGCTTGGTCTTTCTGTTTGCACATAATATGCATTTTGGGCAAGACTTGGATTCACCTGAATTCATGCATCTCACTATTAAGTATACTTGCACATCATACTTATTTAAGAAGAAAAATGCATTTAACAAAAGCTGGGAAAAATGGATGCTCAAGGGGATTTTCCTGGTCATAGGATTATTTAAAATAAGTTAAAAACTTGCACCATCCATATCGTTCAGATATTGTCAGGTATAGAGATTTTGTCTGTAAATTATTTTAAAATGTGAATATCTTACAGTGAAGTAACCTAGCAAAACTATGGAAGGATGTTGCATTTTAAAAAGATTTCTAGAAGTTAATTCTTTTCACATCAACCCAATGGATTTCACAAAAACATACAGAGGTGTAGTTTATTCCTAACTACATATCACAAATGTCCTTCTATAATGGGACTCAATTTTGCTTTTAGTAATATACTGAGGAACAACTTGAGTATTTTCAGCTCATTGGTGTGATAGCGGAGCTTGAGTCTCTACAATTCAATTGCTCTCCCAAATTAATATTTCTGGTATGAAATAAGGCTGTAAGTGGTAAATGTAGAACTGCAATGCAAAAATGTGTGCTCATTAACACCTGAAAATGTTTGTCATAATTGCATGCTGTAATTACTACATGTAATGTAATTACATGTGGTTATGTCCATTGCAGTCATTGTTGGAAGGTATGCAGTTACACACACATTTGGGCAAGCAGTTGCATGAACTTTTTCTCAATGCATTTAAAATCTGAACTGATGAAATACTCCCACAATCTCTAGCAGGTTCTGAGAAGGCTCTTAGGCAATAATTTCTGAAGTGCTACTACAGATGTAATCAAACTGCTTCATTTCTTAAGCCTCAAAATAGATACTTTAAATCATCAGAATCTGAGCTATGAAAGTTTGTTTTTCAGTAAAGAAACAGATTTTTAACATTTCTTAAAATATGCATAGGATGTGGGTGAAGTCCTCTGAATTTAGCCAAAAGTACCTCAATCTTCTTCTTTCTTCATAGAGCACTCTAAAATGTAGGATTTTTTTTTCTATAATGAAATGCAGCAGCATATGAAATTACTTTCATTTATAACTTTCTGAACATTCTTTGGAAATGTCTTGTGGAGATAAGACAGGAAGACATGACAGAGTAAATGAAGTAGGCAAAGCAGTGTGAGAGTGTGAAACAGCAACAAACTTAGTAGAGAAGAGACTTGGGTTTTATAGATATATCTTTTACAGAATGTGAAATAAAGGAGCAGTTTTCTGTGAGAGATTTCCCAAAACCCTGTTAGGATTATAAAATAATAAAATGGAATTTAAATGATTAAAGATTTATTCTTTCAGTTCAGACCTGCCTTTGCCAGTTTGATTAATTATTTAAGCATCATGAGACAGATACATCAGGGGAGATGAAGACAATCTTAAAGTATTCGGTGGTCACTGAATGATGGGAAGACATTTGTTTCTGAGTCTTCTCTACCACAAATAAATGTCTCAACTTCCAGATGGTTCAGGGTGTGTATAGATTTCTTTGTTTCTTCACTACAGTTCAGAGAGTCTTGAAGACTAGGACAAGATTTTAATGATACAGAGTTTAATTTTCAGTGATACAGAACAAGTTTCTATTCTGCTGAGGTAGGTTCCTCAGTCCAGGCATTTTTCTAAAACATAATTGGGTCTTCCCAAGTCATATGTTAGACTTTTCTCACTAGAGTAAAGAAAGTTTCACTAGATGTTATTCAATCTTTCTTCTGTGGATGAAATCTCTGAAAAGGGACAGGAAAGATAAATGTGGTTTTTAGATTGATACTTTATGGAAAACTGGTTTTGAATATACTTCAGAGATAGGTAGTGCAACTCAAAATTGTTCTTTGTAGTCAAACATGACCTCAAAGTGCTTTTTCAACAATTAAATAGTTTGAAAATAACTTGCAGAACTAAGACAGAAAGACTAAAAATATTTCATCTATGACGGTTAACTCATTTTTTTAAAAAAGTTTTATTTATTGAGGGAGGGAGTGCTGCTCTTTTAAAAGCAGCGCTAATTCTAGTTAAACCTAGTCATTTCCCACTGTTGTAGGATTTTGCACTGTGGAATAACACTAGCCAGGAGATTCTTAGTGATCTGTCCCCACATTGCCACAAGCCAATGACTTGAATACTTGCCTGGAAACTGCGAACAAAAATCTAAATGCCTTTTGCTGGCCAATAGTTTGAACAAAAATCCTCATATGCTCGTTTGCACTCCTGGTCAACATCTGTCTTTCAAGAAACATAATGGGTTAGTGTCCTGGTTTCGGCAGGGATAGAGCTGATTTCCTTCCTAGTAGCTGGTACAGTGCTGTGTTTTGGATTTAGGATGGGAACAAAGTTGATAATGCACCAATGTTTTAGTTGTTGCTAGGTAGTGCTTGCACTGGTCAAGGACTTTTCAGCTTCCCATGCTCTACCAACTGGGAAGGCTGCAGGTTCACGGGAAGCTGGGAGGGGGGCACAGCCAAACTGGTCAAAGAAACATTCCATACCATGTGATGTCATGCTCAGTACATAAACTGGGGGAAGCTGGCCGGGGGGGGCCGCTGCTCGGGGACTGGTTGGGCATCGGTCGGCAGGTGGTGAGCAATTGCACTGTGCATCACTTGCTTTGTGTTTTATTATTATTATTATTCTTTTATTTCAATTATTAAACTGTTCTTATCTCAACCCACGAGTCTTTCTCACTTGTGCTCTTCCAATGCTCTCCCCCATCCCACCGCGGGGTGGGGAGTGAGTGAGCAGCTGTGTGATGCTCAGTTGCCAACTGAGGTTAAACCACAACAGTTAGTGTCCTGGATAGATAAGTAGGTGTTTGCCCTACTATTTTCCCATGAGTCTGAAAAAAAAGTATTTTTTGTCAAATCCTTTTGGCACATTTGACAGGAACAACCAAAGCTCTCCTTCTAGCTGGTAATTTGTCTATCCTAATTTTGTCTGTCTTACAGAAGAAAGAGAGAAACATACAGAGGCTTAGACTTAGAGTCTCAGAATTACACAGTGCTTAATTCTGTTAATTGCTAATAATTTCAATTTTTGTGAGAGGGGGCTAGTTATTTCTTTCTGTATCTCTGAGAAGTCAGGCTAGATCTCTGATAACATACAAGATCTGCCATGACCAAAGAGTGAAGCCCAATTTTCCCAAGAGCTCAGGTAATTTTCTAACTATTGTAGTGCTCCTATTTAACCGATATGACTCATTTCATAACAGCAGATGGAAGATTAAATGAAGCACAGGAAATTTGGTCTGTCGGTGACTGATGGATTAGAAGAGAAATTTTCACTTCTCTCCTGTGCTACTTATCAAACACAAGTTTTGTCAAATTTATTTTAAAAAATTGATGTATCTGACAAGCTGCATAATATACACTTTTAAAATGCTTGAGCTGTATAATCACATAAGCATTTTGTATCAACCTTGTCATTCTAGGGCTGCACATTTATACAGCATACTGAATGTCAAACATTAAAAGAATGTGTCCTGTTACAGAAAAGGATGTGAAATTGCTGAAATGCATAAAAGGACAGTACAGATTCATATTAACAAGGTACCAAGAAGTGACAACATTACAAAAAGGCACCTGCTGCACTAACAGAAGTAGGTGACAGGATTCCTAATTTCTTAAATATCATTACTACTTCAGCTTTGATTGTGGAAAATTGGTTCATGAAAAAATTTAATCATGATTGTTTTAATACAATATGATTTAGATAGATAGGGCAATCCAAAAACTGAGATTATTTTTAAATAGTGTGCTTGTATAAGGCTTCAGGAGAGTCTGTTTCAAAGAACTAAAATACGTAAGCCATACCTGGATGAAGTATACCTCTCTGAGCAGTTACCACACTGCATGTGGATGACCTAAAAACACAGATGTGACCTCTTTCTTGAATCATTTTACCAGGATAACTGCAAAAATTTATAAGAGCTTCTTGCAAATTATTTAAATTTTATCCTTCTGGTTTTTTGATATCAGATTACTTTTGTCATTCTATTGCAAGTTATTAAAATAGTCTATTCACTAATGCAATCTGCATATTAATGAAGTTATGCTGTATATATTTAACACACTAGATATTTTGCTTACTTATGAAACATTTATTTAAGGACCATAGCATGTATATAGTTGCAACTGATTTACAGCTCCTAGAACTGTTTTTTGTAGACTGTTGTTGGCTGTGTCTTCTTATGAATTCTCTCATTGTATGCAAATGGCTCAAAAGGATCTTCTTGTAAGGCTGCTATTCTCAGACTGACGGTGATACTCTGCCAGATTCTTCAGCTTGCTCTTTTTTAAAGGAAAATAAAGTATATGTTAGAAATAGGATTCGATTAGCTGATGCTGTCTAAGTCATCTTTCCTTTTCCTTTCTTCTTTTAATGATTAGTTTTCCCTCCGTTTTTTTTTTTGTTGTTGTTGTTTTTTTTTCTAGCTGTCCTACATATGCATATTTAAAAAATCAAGAATATTGCTAACAATGTCCAGATTTGAAAGTCGGATGAAAATCAACAGTGGAGAGGGCCTAGAAACATATTTTACCACAGCAACAGAGAGTAATATGTTGACTTTAAAAATGTATCTTAGAAAGACATAAATCTTTTTACCCCATGAAACCTTTCCTTATAAAAAGAGAAAGATTTTAGCAATTACAAGTTTACAAGGCAATGTTTCCAATCCTTCCCTTTCATATTATTTCCTGCTTCCTCTGGTTCTGGTATCTTCTTCTATTAGAAAACCTAAGAATGTTTTGATCCTTAGCTTCACTGGTGACCAGACTTATCGAATGCCATAATTAATGACTTATTGTCTCACGAAACCTGAAATTATTATTATAAATGTTAGTAATCTGTGATTTACTGAGATTAGTGTAACATAATTCAGTTTATCATAAATCTAAAAACCCTGTGCATATTTAATAAAGTTGATGGAAATCAATTTAAGCAGTTTAAATGTAAAGATTATTATTTTGCCTTATGCTAGTAGCAACAACATAACTCAAATGTAATTATAAATATAGTCTAACAATTAAATGTATTATTGCTAACCAAAATTGCCTTGGCATTTAACTTTTGTCTTTTTTTTTTTTTTTCGGGGTGGTGGTGTACAGTACTATCTTGACATTTAAATTGGCCTGTCATACTTAATACAGAAATAAAAAATGAAAGGAGAGTTTTCTAGGAGTGTCACAGAAAGCACAAAGAGATGATGCAGTTGGGAAAGGACAGGATGCTAAAAATTGCTGGGTTTCCCCATACTGACATCCTCTTCCTTCTGTCCCATAGCTCCCATTTTTCAGGTGACCACTTTCCAATTCCCTATTTCCCACTTTTCCTCCCAGAAAGCCCTTCCAATCAGAAATACCCTCCCCAAGGTACCTGTAAGTGCATCCTGCCACAAAACACACAACAAACTTGGCTCTGCTCCTCCAACATGACAGTTTTATCCCACATTTGGTTAAAAATAGTTGTGGAAGCAGTTGTGTGATTCCACAGTCATAGGTAATGCTTGCTGCTGCCCTCTCCTGACTACATCTCTTCCCAGGCCTGATACTCATCTGACCTCCTAAGCTTCTCCAGAGCTGGCACCCCACCCTCAGACCCTTGTAGCCACCATTACTCTGGTTGTCAACACTGCTGCACTTGTCCTACATTCTCCCTTGCTCTGCTGACAAGACTCGAGGCAAGAATTCTCCTGGCAGGGCTTACAAAACCCAGACTCCAGAGTTACTTGCCAAAACTGGCATGGAGAGGACTGTGATGGCAGAAAACACAGGCAAAGCTGGGGGAAAATGGACCCAAAATTATTTGTGATGTTCACGGCGAAAAATTCTATACAGCTTATGCAGAATGTTCTGAGTATCTCATCTGTAAAACAGCTGCAGAAAAGCCAGGAATAAGAATCTGAGTGTTGGAGCCCTCATGAAGGAAGAAGACCAACATGAAGAAAGCAAAGGTGCATTTACACAGATCCATCAAGAAGTTGCTGTACCTTGTAGCAAAAACTAGAACTGGGGAATCTTTCCCAACCCTGAGGATGTAGCAATAGCTACAAATAAGGTTGATTGCCCTGAATTACTGAAGTAAATCCTCCTAGAAGACCAACAGAAGCCCTGCGTGAACTATTGTGTGTATTCATTGCTCTGTACTGATTCTCATCTGTATGTTCCACAATTAGAACTTGTCCTTTCTAATTTTCATCGTATTTTATACATTTATTTTCTCTTCCTATTCTCCCTTGTGAATCTTCTGCTGTCAAGGGTTCTTTTCCCATGAGTTGTTATCTTTATTACATAGCAGATGTTTTGTAAATTCTTAACAGGATGTATTTCAGTCGTGTGTTTATTTTTTCTTTGAAACTTATGAGCAACCAGACCTTCAAAAAGTTGTAAACTAGCACATCTCAATTTGAATTTTTTCTAGGGATTCTCAGAGTGCTGCAAGTCCTTTTGTCATATCCTGTTGATTGGTTTTTCAGTCACTTACACCTGTTTCTAGTTAATTAAGTAGATATTTAAACTGCATATGCCACTTACTGTGCTACGTAGTTACACTGTTACCCTAACCCCCTCCCCTTAAGGTAGTTTAAAATATTTCAATCCAGATCTTCATAGTTGCAGAAGATAATGAAACATTTACATTGCATTATTCAAGTTTAATGTAAATATTCAATTAACACATTAATTAAGTTTTCATTGTGAATATTTTAAGGTTTAATCATTTATTCACTGTTAAATGTTGCAAATCGACTTGGTTAATAAAGTCAATTAAACCTACTTATTGAAACCATATATAGAAAGCAATTTATTTAAATTGAGCTATGGAAAATATCATATGATTCATTTATGATGACAAATAATAAATGTAATAATGTTTGGATTGGCTATAATGACAACATTAATAAACTATGTAGAAATTAACCTACATAAAGTTAGTAACTTTCACGTCAGAAGTTGAGGCCCATTGTATACAGCTACTATAAAAGACACAAAGATTTAACTGGCTATCAGGGACATCACTTCACTCATGGTTACGGGAAAGGAAGGTGCAGAAGATGATTAAGAACTTTTGTTCCTGAATTCATTCACCCTCCTAAGTTTTAAGAGTTTTAGTAAAACAAAATTACATGGTCTTATCTTCCAGTTTCAATTTGGAAAATTAGTTGCAACATTTGAAACTAAAATATTAGCCTTAAAATGGATTTTAAAATAATGTTTTAATAAAAAAAATTAAATTAACAAGAACATACATAATAAACAGCTTGAAAGAAAGGAAGGAAAAAGAAATGCCTACTTCAAACAATTCACAATAAAGTATAATAAAAGACTAAACTTAAATAATCTACAACAGAAAATGACCACTTTTTAGGAAGAAAATATATTTTGTTAATTTTTTAATTGGCTTCAGAATGTTATTCAAAGTACAATGATGCATTATGGTATTGATCACAGATTAAATGCAAAACTGTATTGGCTTTATACATAATCCATCCTTGTTAAATGTAACAAAGTAGATTTTACACTTTCTGGCAGCTTTGTAAGTATTTTTTGATAATTGCAAAGTCCAAATCTGATAGTGTATGTGGACTAAAAAAGAAGTTAAAGTAACAACATAAACAGTGTGAGATTATATTTCTGAATACAACTATAAGGTAGGTATTGAAGGGTCAACATATGTATAGAACTTTGGTATATGGAGACAAATGGTTCGGTGTTTAACATCTCTAAACCAAGAACCACACTTAGTCTTATATAGGTAAGGGAAAATATTAACACTCAGATATCTGCTGAAACTCTGATCCATAGTTTCTCATCAGAAAAAAAAGTATTAAATATATTTCTCCGGCGCGACATTCTTCTTCTTGAACTGAAATGTGCTGTAAGGCACAACACAATGAGGTTCAATAAGGTACCGAGATAAGGAAGATGAAGTCTGGAAGCTTTCCTGATATGTGTTAGGTATGATTTTATGTACTAAATTGTAAAGGCAAGGCAAGATAAGTTATGACAGCTCTTTGTCATACAGAGCTATTTTATTCTTATCTGTAAATTTGTGCATAATCCCCATCCTTGCTCTTATGCTTTTTCTGATGTTTCCTTATGGTGACACCTTATGGTGGTACTGTCAGAGCTAAAATTTCAGCATTAAATTACGGTAAGGAATGACCCTTCAGTAGATTTTACTGTCAAAATATATGTTTTCTGAGAAATACACTAAGCTAGTTGTAATCCTAGAAGAAACTTACCTCACAGAACAGATTTTTTCACATATAATCCAATTCTAACAAATACTAAGAATCACAACAGCACAAGTTGATATCAACAGGAGTTTTGTTTTGCAAATAGAACACATACTCTCAATATATATACATCCACAGCCTTCAAATAAGAACTACTTTTTACATGAGATAGTCCTTATTTTTTTGAGCTCTGCAAAAGATTGACATACCTCATTTCTTCAGATCATCACAAAAGAAAACGTTTTCATCCCACTAAAGTTGGGTGTTGTAAAATTGTAAATTGTAAAATTTGAGGTGTTATTTATTATGTTTTTTTCCTTCAATTAGACACTACCTTTCAGGATGCATTTACAGAAGCTAGTAATATGACAAACAGAATAAGAATGAGAAAAATATTTGTCATGGTATAGGGTAGGAGAGCATGCTGGTGCTAAATTATCTGTTCTTTATTTTACACTTCTAAACCTAATTTTTATCCATCCTGTACTATATTGTGGGATAAGAAATAGAGTTTAGGGTTGAGAAGATCTAGTCTGTCCGGGTCATTATGCCCTCAAAGTTGTTTAGTGGGATTTTATATTGCAAAATCTGGAAGAGGGTCTGTGTATCTTCAGATACAAAGAACTTTTAGAATAAAAGGTAAGTGTCAGAGAAGATAAGAGATACAGAATTATTTTCAGAGGACTTCCCTGTCTTGAATTTAATCTGTCTCTCCTTAGTAGCAATGTCTAAATGATTCTCAGTGTTTTCTCATAAAGGTTCTTTTTCTAGGAAAAATGCAGCAGAACAAGTGCTTGCAAATGAGTGACAAGATGCCAGTAAGACTGTCTTCCTAGAAATGGAAAAAATCTTCAAGTTCCACAGCTAGAGAACAGCCACAGTATGAAGATAAAAGAAAACTAGTTTCTCTGCTAGAGCTTTGTTGCCATTTTGGTGGGGATTACAAAGGTTTTCCATACACAGCTTTACAAGTCATTTCTGGCTATTCAGATTTTTATTAATGTATTCAAATGCAACTTCAAAAAATCTATACAAGCTGCAAACTAGCAGTCCATTTTAACTACGACAACAGTATACATCAATAAATTTTAGATATGCAGCACATCACCAGTATTAGTAAAGTGCAATTACTTGGCAATACTAGCTGTAAGTTCTATATTATTAACTATTTTATTGTATGTTATTACTACATATTCTTATTTGTTTACACAAATTATAAAATTTGTAATTCAATACTGAATTACATTTATATATGTAATTTCAGTAGAATCTATGTTGTAATTTAATCATAAATGTGCTTCAGAATGCCACTTTGTTTAGCATATTGCAAAAGTTAGGAATTGTCAATAAAATCAGGAAACAAATCTCAATTTTTTTTGAGGTTTCTGGGACATCTATTTCAGTTACATAGTGCAGCCAGAGAAATTCAGAATACACCTAAAAACTAGGACTAAGCCTTGAATTTAACATGGCAATGGTATTCCAAAAACATAATAAATTGTAATAAATGTATTTCTTCTCTCCACTCAGAGAAAAATTAGTTGAAGTATTGAAGCATACATAACATTGAAATATTTTTTCATCACATTCTCCATATAATCTCTCTGTACTCTTCTGACAGTGAATCTCAGGTGGTTCTTGGCTCAAAATCACCTTGTATAACATCTGAATGAAAAAAACAGCTTACTGCCATTTTCTCGCACACACGTTGCCAGGCCTTGCCTATTACGTTTTTTTCCAGGCAGTCCAAAAGGCCTCTGTGTGGTCTGTTCTCCACTCACAGGCTGCAAATGTGAATTAAGGTCCAGCTCCCAACGTTCTGCTTCTTGGCTCCATGGAATAGGAAGCATTTAAAGTAATTAAATACTTCTTGTAAGGAAATATTGGAAGGTCTAGCTAAACTAGCAGGGCTGTAAACAAAAGGTTCATTATTTGACTCCTGTGAAATGGTACACTCAACAGCATAACTGACAGTCCTGTGGCATTTTTAGTACATCATATTGTCTTGGTTTCGGCAGGGATAGAGTTAATTTCCTTCCTAGTAGCTGGTACAGTGCTGTGTTTTGGATTTAGGATGAGAACAAAATTGATAATGCACCAATGTTTTAGTTGTTGCTAGGTAATGCTTACACTGGCCAAGGACTTTTCAGCTCCCCATGCTCTACCGACTGAGAAGGCTGGAGGGGCACAAGAAGCTGGGAGGGGGCACAACCAAACTGGCCAAAGAAACATTCCATACCATGTGACGTCATGCTCAGGACATAAACTGGGGAAAGCTGGGGGGGGGGGCCGCTGCTCGGGGACTGGCTGGGCATCGGTCGGCGGGTGGTGAGCAATTGCACCGTGCATCACTTGCTTTGTGTATTATTATTATTATCATTTCATTTCAATTATTAAACTGTTTTTATCTCAACCCACGAGTTTTTCTCACTTGTGCTTTTGCAATTCTCTCCCCCATCCCACCGGGGAGGGGGGGGGAAGTGAGCGAACGGCTGCGTGGTGTTTAGTTGCCAACTGAGGTTAAACCACGACACGTATATACATCCTTGGACATGCAAGGTCTACAGAGTTGAATGAAATAATTCACATCTCTTGCAGCTGTTTTTGGCTCATTTTGTAAACTCAGGTAGACAGCATTGCATTTGCTTTACATGAATCCATTTGGGAAAAATATGGAAGGATCATTATTTGTACGCAGGTGATTCTTCTTCTACTGACAGTCCACTATGATACTTACAATCTTTCCTGTCTTATTTGGGCCAAAAAGTTTAAATGCTGTTTAATTACAATTCCTTTTTGGGGGTAGGTTATCAGAATTACAGTGGCCATTGCATTTCTGTGTCCACAGTCATATTCTTTTTGTGAGTCTTAGTCATTCTGTTAAGTAATATTTCTTTTTTCAGTACATTTATTAGAGGGGCAATAATTATGTAAATTGGTTTTGGTCTGTAAATGAATAAATAATCTATTATGTATCCAGGTTTCACTTATCAGCTTCATAGACTTGTTTTGCCTGGCCACACTGCTGCATTGCATTCCCACACATTTCTGATATAATGTAACCATTTCACATTTTAGCTCTAGTGCGGTTATTTTAATTTATATGCTGTATTTATAAAAATAGTCCAACAATTACTATTTATGTATCTGGATCTTCCATGACTATGTAATTAAGAGAATAATCTGTGGAATATCAATACAAACCAGGACTGAAGCTAAGGAAAATCCTACTCAATAATTTCCCTTTCTCCCAGGGGGAGAAATATCAGTAGAAAAAAACTGATGTGTTCATTTTGCTCCTACACTTACTATCAGCATCATTATTCACAGAATGACAGAAATGTTGGCAGTAAGAGACCTCTTGTTCCCACCTCCCTCTTGAAGAGTGACCATGATCAGGTCCTCAAATTGTACACACGTTCCATGCCATAAACATACACATCACCTTCTTAAAAGGTGGTTATAACATGAAGTAGGCAAGAAAAGCATAAAAATATTAGTCTGTGTACATAAACAGTTGATAAATGTGTTGAACAGCAGAAAATTTGAGCTTTGACTCCACTATGAGAAAGTTTAACCTGTTGTTTATAATGTATTTCATAAGATGATGACACAGTGTCTTTGGTACTAATACAGACTGATAAAATATTTTAGTAGAAAGCCAGCATAAGGAAATAAAAAAAAGAATTGCATATTTTTGCACTAGATTTTAACCAACATAGAATTTGATTCTTTAAAAAAATAAACTTACACTTAATATTTTCAGTCTATGAAAAAATACAGTTCAAGAATTTGTTTCTAACATTATGCAAATATTTAATTACCCCTAAAGATCATGCTTTCTGTTAAACTTTATATAATGAAGTCAGATGGAAACAAATGGCTGTAACAGTTTTTTGTTTTATTTACCTATCAAAGTAGCATTTAAATAGTACACTCAACCTGGTCAGTGATGAAGCAATACAAAGCCTTAGCTTTTCATAATCTGTCTTTAGTGCGTAACAGATGAATTTTATTTTTTTTTCCCTCAGACACTGAATTTTAACTGTGTTTTATGACCCAGTAAGTGCAGGAAATAGTTTTACTATATCATATATCCATGAATACCACATGAGCTTCTACAGCTTCTAAAAAATTACTGATCACAATGTATTTTGCCATATTTGCTTTGGGTTTTGTTTTCCAACCAGAAAGTGCCCGTAGTATTTAAATCCTACATGCTAGTAGCTTATGGTTAGCAACTGTGCACTATCATATTATTTATTTTGGGTGTAAATCATGAGTGAACTCTTCTGCTAAGACTTGAACACCTAGTGAGTCTCTTCATTTTACCAAAGCAATGCAAAGAGCTGAGGCCAGCCACATGAATGGACAGCCATGGTAGAAGCGACAGAGCATTTGCAATAATGAATATTGCTAAAGTTTTTCTTACACTTGTTAGTGTAAAAATGAAAAGACACTTACAATGGAATATCCCACATTTTCCTGGGGAGTGTGTGATGTCAGTGGAGAATTTGGTGTCATCCAGCTGCCAAGACACTATGTTGGTCATCCAATAATTACTAAAACTGACTGAAAAATGATCATGGTCAGAACATGTTGCAGACATTTGATTCAGTGCTTCATCTCTTTAATCTCTTTCAGACATTTACAGTGAAATAGTGGGGGCTGAGTTGCATAGCTTGCACAATAGCCAGGTGAGAATATCAGTGGAAACAGGTCTCTTCATCAAAAATTATATCACACATGAGAACATGCTGCAATTGAGAGATGCAAGTTGGCACAGTAAAGCTCATCTGAGCCACCATACTTTGTTTTTGTCATGTTTTCACTAATGAGCTGTGAGGCAGTATATGAAGCTTTCTTTAAATATAAGCATGGCCAGCCACTGAAAAAGCAGTTTTCTCCATTTTTAGATAAAATAATCTCTCTATCCCTATTGAAATCTGAGGTGGAGTTTTGACAGGCTAAGACCAAAGAGACCTTTTGTTACTGACAGCACCTTAGGTTAACTGCTAGTCAGACTAAAGCAGAATAAGATCCAATAACTATTCCAATAAAAATTTATAGTTTTTTTAACAGGTAAGCATCTCCAGCAACTTTCAAGAGGTTGTTTGTTTGTTTGTTTGTTTTTTAATGATTGTAGGTCTATATAGTAATATTGTCATTAAAAGAAACTTTTAAAAAAGGGTAAAGGAATGTTTTAGAGGTGTTCATTCAGAAAGCCTGTTTACTGGCAAAGACTTTTGAGAGAGAAAAATATAGATACTTATTAGAAATTACAAAGGTAATCCAGAACACCACAGGTTATAATAGTGCAGCTGCACTTTCCATGATTACTACCTGGAAATGAATTATTTTTAGATCAGAAATTATAAAAGTAATAATTTTAACAAAATACAATTTGTAAAAAAGTAATGGTTTTCTGTACTTGCTTGATATCAAACCATCATTGTTCCAGATTTGAATGCTTTGATATTTACCTCAGAGTAATAAAATTATGGAGAAAATACTCTGTGACAATAGGCTGTGTTGGTTTTTTTTATCAGCATGCACATGAAGGCAGAAGACTGCTGAAGCAAGAAAAAGCACTATAGTTGCAGCAAACAGTCTATGATTAGTATGATTTATTATAAGATTCAGTAGCTTAAAGACAGAGTACCTCATACATTGTATATAAAAAGAGTATGTAATGTTCAATACTAGCATAAGACTACTTTGGCTTTCAAGGTAGGTTATACACTGTAACACTCAATTTTGAAATAGATTTGTGGCAGTTCCTTTACTTTGCTTGTGGAATTCTTTGCTTTTGCATTCATGGAATACAATGAAAATGGAAGAAGCTTTCTTCAGTTCATAAACACAGCTTTAAATAGAAATACAGTGAGTTATTTGTACAGCAGTGTTTTTTTGCTTAGGACTGGTGGTTGATACACATACCATTAATGCAATTCTTTTAACTGTGTTTCCTCAGGAATAGGATTTTTGTTTGTTTCTTTTTTTAATAATTGAAAAGTTATATGTAAAAAAGTTGTTAGGAATACTTATATTTACACTTATAAATCAAGTAGAAGTGTTGTTTGAATGTACAGATTTCTCTTTCTTGGAGCCACACACTTCAAACATCCAGTATACAGCGTTAGATGGTGGTGTCTTTACTTACTTATTTTGATATTGAAATCAAAAGTAGTATTCCCTAAGGGAAAGGGTAGCACAGTCAAAACCAACATTAGTTTCATGTGTTCCTGGCAGAGAGCAAGGCACAGATCCTGATGATTTGTGCTACTTGGTCTATGGCTCACTTCTTTCACCATTTATTCTGATGTCTTGGGAAAACTGCCCTGATTGTTCACCTCTAAAGCTAACTTGATATGGATTATGTGCATTAGAAATTGCTTATTTTTAATTGTGTAATTTGGCTCAGAACCAGCTTCAGCCCCCACAGTGTAACCTACAAAACATCCCTGCTTTATGCTGTAGAACAGAGGATGTGAAATATCCTCAAAATGCTGAGTAGCATTAAAATGCTTCTTTTGTTGTAAGATCAATAGAAACTTTATCCTGGTTCTGTTCTTATTAATTCTTCTTATTAATAACCTGTGTCAGGAAGGAGTTTTATGTAAGCTTAGCTGTGATTAGCTTTTACTCTTTGTTTCATAATTTAACTGTAAAATGTCAGAATTCCTAATTAAAATTATTAATGAAATGAGCATGTTCAGTCCTCAATAATACACTTTTGAAATATCTATGGCAAGTGACTTAGGCTGAGCAAATGTGACATGCTATGGTCAACAAGTAGGGTGTAACAAGATAATAATTCAGAGAAATTGTCTTGTAACCTGATAAACCGAAGACAAAGGTTATTCTACTTTAATTATATGAAAGGAACATTTTGATGACTTGTGAGTATGCAGGACAGATGTTGCAGGTATAAAAACACAGTAGATAGGAACATAAATCAAACTCCATTCTTTATCTATGTTTCCAAGCCTTCATGCTACCAAATCCAGAAATTGATGCTTTCTGAATGACTTGCTGCAATCCTGGAAGAGAAGTTCTACCTCAGCCAGAGGTTACGGGCTTGATACAGAAGTCAGTGGGCGAGATCTTTGACATATTTGCAGTTATGGAGGAAAGTTGGGTGATCATAGTCATAGCTTTCTTGCCTAAATGTGTATGAAATACCAACAGTTATAGCATAATAGGTGAAATATGTGTGTTTGACAGAGATAATGGCTTTTTTCTTCCCCCAAGAAAATGTAATTGCTGTGAAATGCATTTTAAAGGGCGTGATATATGGCTACACAAATTTGCATAAACAGTTATGCCTGCAGTGCAGTCTTACAGATACTGGGTGCTAAAAGGGGATTGGAATTGGTATGGCTGTGTTTATACCAAAGGTTATTAGCATGCTGGTTAAATTTTGTAATTTCTTCAGTCTTGTAACTTACACTGTCCTTTAAAAGAAATAATATTTATGTGTAAACACTTCCTCTATAATGTTCACTGCCTTCTCTTCTTACTCTACTACATTATTTTACAATGAAAAGATCTAGGTTTTAAATTTGAAGCTGTGTATTTGTATACAATATTTAGAAAATAGTCCAGGAATTCTTTTATACGCTTTGTAAACTTTGGGTAAACTCTTTTTCTCTTCTAACATTTGCTTTTATCTTGTCTGCCTTCCAATAGTTTCCACGTAGTAGAGTTTATTTTGCATGATGGATTACAGAAAACCTTTTCTCATTCATCAGAATTGTGGTACCTTAAATCACATTGGACCAAATTGTGCTCTACTTGACATCCACACCACTTTAAATGAGGTAAGCAGACTGTCAGTGTTGTAAATGATACTAGCGTTTGATTAATAACATGCATAGCTTCCTAAAGGACAGAAACCTCAGGCTAGATCACGCGGACTTTGTAGGATTCTGTCAGCCATTGCAAGTTTGCCTTGGCTAGAAAATGCAGTATTTGATGATAACAGTCATAAAGTTGAACCAGTCAAATTTCTGACTTCTATTCCAGTTCAGATCCAGCTGCAATTGACATTGATTGATTCTGTTCCGGTACAAGTTCAACAAAACAGGCCAGGTTGAGTTAGTTCTGTTCCAGAACAGTACCAGCTCAAAACAGCTTCAGCTTCAGGTTTGTTTCAACCACCTGTGCTTATGATCCATGAATATATGAGAAACAATACTATGCTCAGTAGGTCTGTTGCCAAATTTATTACAGGTATTAGTTCATGGTAGAAATAATTTTATTTCTGTAAAGTTCCTCCAAATTGCTTTTATTGAAACTTTGAATTGCTCTGGACTCTAGAGAGGAACAGATCCATTCCTCTGAATCTGTTTTTTCCTGTGCAAGTGTTCATTATTTTTGTGGGGTTTTGTCTCATCCAAACCTTTCGAGGTAGTTTAATATTGAGAAAGAATAACTCATAGTAATATTACTGTCCTTTTATGAAACAGATTTCCAAAGACAAGGGTTTATTTGTTTTTTATTTTCATTAGAAGTTTCTGGATGAAATAGAAATTGCTTGTGTATTCTTTTAATGGAAATTATAGCTCCACCTACTCACTCTCAATTTTTGAGCAGCACAGAGTGTGTGAAACGGGATGTGCTCTAGTCCACAGGCCGTTCTGAAGTCTTTGTTACGTGACTAAATAAAAGTACCAGAGAGAAGTAGACACTGGAGCTGATATTGGTTTTCCATATCCCAGCGGGGTTTGGTGCAAAGCAGGAAACTTTGTGAAAACTGAGGTGTGTATTTTCAGACTTAAAAGGCTGAATGAAGAATTATTCTATGATGTATTAAAGTATACATACAACTCATGAGTAAAATTAAATTAATAAAATAAAGGTGTTATAAATATCATAGTGGCAGGATATAAGCTTGCAAAAAGTATACAGAGCAGAGAATGACAAAATCCTCTTTCACATGCTGGATCCAAGCAAGGCAAAAATGTATAAGTTTAGAGAAATTCTCAACAAATTGCAGAATTACTAGCTTTCACCAAATTGTGGCCTGTATCACAGACAGCTTGTTTAGTGGGTTCTACATCTTTAGAGTGATTCTGATGCCTAAGCATATATGCTATTTTTAGTGCTAGTTTAATTATCCTGCCTGACCTCTATGAAGGGCTGAGGTATATTAGTCCTTTATTATATCTGCCATACCTGTATGGATGTCTAAAACCTCTAAAATGACACAGCACACTTATGTTTTGCCAAACTAAACAGTTACATGCTCCACAAGTGAATGTGTATGCAGTACCAGTATGTGATCACCTGGAAAAAAATTCTCTCTTTTAGACTACGTTGTTTCATATTTTGTACTTGCACTAGTGTAGTGTAATTCTGCTGCTCTTCAGAAAGAATTCTACAAATGAAATAAGCAACAGAAACCTTTCTTCCACTGCCTTGTGTTATTTTAAAGATTAAATAAAGTAAGTTGTGGTGGGTTGACCTTGGCTGGCTGCCAGGTGCCCATGAAGCTGCTTTATCACTGCTGCTCCATCAACAAGGCATGGGGAGAAAATATGAAAAAAAGCTCATGTTAAGGACAGGAACATCACTCACTATGTTCCTAACTGATTGACACCACTGCTTCTTGTTGACCCTCAGTCTGCTACTTTATTCAGCAAACCGTAGCAAACCAAGAGTTTGTCCACAAGAGATAACAGACTGTTTCAGGGAATAAGTAATTTTGTCTTGTCAGAGAAATGATGCTGCACAGACACAGCATCTTTGATTTAAATCACAAGCTAAAATCAAGTGATTTCTATCCTTCTGACTTTTGCTGTTCTGTTGTACTCCAATTACTACAATGTCTGTATCAGCTACTCAGATTTCTCTCTCAGCCTGTCTTTTCTCTTTTCTTCTCTTTTCCTTTCTTCTTTTCTTTCTTTTTTCTTTTCTCTTTTCTTTCTTTTCTTTTCTTTTCTTTTCTTTTCTTTTCTTTTCTTTTCTTTTCTTTTCTTTTCTTTTCTTTTCTTTTCTTTTCTTTTCTTTTCTTTTCTTTTCTTTTCTTTTCTTTTCTTTTCTTTTCTTTTCTTTTCTTTTCTTTTCTTTTCTTTTCTTTTCTTTTCTTTTCTTTTCTTTTCTTTTCTTTTCTTTTCTTTTCTTTTCTTTTCTTTCTTTCCTTTCCTTTCCTTTCCTTTCCTTTCCTTTCCTTTCCTTTCCTTTCCTTTCCTTTCCTTTCCTTTCCTTTCCTTTCCTTTCCTCTTTTCTTTTCTTTCAACTTTTCTGAACTTTTTTTATTTCAGTGGGAATTTATGAATACAAAAAACATTTATTCTTGTGGCATGTTTAATCTCAACAGAACTTGGAATCACCAAAAATTTCAAAGGAGAGCTTATCCCTCTGCCATTTCCACAGCAGTTTCTATACCAATTAGTGTAGCTTGTCTAGACGGCACCTCCAGTTGTATTTTTTCCTACTTGTTTGTTTTTCTTTTACAGTCTCTTTCTCCCACTTATCATATGGAAAGCTGCATGCTCACTCATAATCTGCAAGCATATTAATCAGCTGGCATCTTGGTGTTCAGCTGTATATCTGTTACCTGGCCAGGCAGCTCCCAGGTGTTTTAGTCAGTTGCCCTTTCATGGGAAGGAGTCACCTGACCATAGGCATAAATTCTTCTTGGTTTTGAAGCAGCAAAAGAATGCATTATTTCTTTCTTCTGCAACTGAATAGGTAATGACAATTCTTTGCTACTTCTTAGTTTTATTGGACAATCAGACCAACCTCTCATGTAATCTTTAATGAAACTGGAAGAAGATAACATAGGAAAGGACATTTGATCTTGGCTATCATTACCAACGTCTAGTTTCAGACTTCTAAGCAATGTCATAAGAGTACAAAGGTCCCAGTTGCCCATGATACAAAGTACTAAAATAGATTTCACTTTTTGACAGCTCTGTGTTTTTCTGCAGAGAGAGGAATTATTCTCCACTTAATCCATTTGAATCAATTAGAAAGTTAACTCAATTTCACAGATTTTCCTAGCTATATAGCCATTTGAATTGCAGCAATAGACCAAAAATGAAAATCATAGAATCATAGAATCACAGAATAATTTGGGTTGGAAAGGACCTTTAAAGATCATCTAGTCCAACCCCCCTGCTGTGGGCAGGGACACTTCATGAGGTTCACATGGGCCCACTTCTCGAGCTTGTCCAGGTCCCTCTGGATGGCATCCCGTCCCTCTGGTGTGTCGACCACACCACTCAGCTTGGTGTTGTTTGCAAACTTGCTGAGGGTGCACTCGATCCCACTGTCTGTGTCATTGATGAAGATATTGAGCAGTACTGGTCCCAATACGGACCCCTGCAGGATGCCACTCATCATCAGTCTCCATCTGGACATTGAGCCATTGACCACTACCCTCTGGATGTCACCATCTAACCAATTCCTCACCCACCAGACAGTCCACCCATCAAATCCATATCTCTCCAATCTAGAGAGAAGGATGTTGTGGAGGACCATGTCAAAGGCCTTACAGAGGTCCAGATAGACAACATCTGTAGCCCTTCCCATGTCCACTGATGTAGTCACTCCATCGTAGAAGGCCACTAGGTTAGTCAGGCAGGACTTGCCCTT
>NW_008824863.1:380430-405184 GCF_000699105.1 Pygoscelis adeliae
GGGTTGTTCAGCCTAGAGAAGAGAAGGCTTCAGGGGGACTTTATTGCAGCCTTTCAATACTTAAAGGGGTCTTATAAGAAAGATGGTGGCAAACTTTTTAGTAGGGTCTGTTGCGACAGGACAAGTGGGGATGGCTTTAAACTAAAGTGGGGTAGATTTAGACTAGATATAAGGAAGAAATTTTTTTACGCTGAGGGTGGTGAAACACTGGCACAGGTTGCCCAGAGAGGTGGTGGATGCCCCATCCCTGGAAACATTCCAGGTCAGGTTGGACAGGGCTCTGAGCAACCTGATCTAGTTGAAGATGTCCCTGCTCATTGCAGGGGGGTTGGACTAGATGACCTTTAGAGGTTCCTTCCAACCCAAACTATTCTATGATTCTATATTAAACAGTACTGGTCCCAGTACGGACCCCTGAGGGACACCACTTGTCACCGATCTCCATATGGACATTGAGCTGTTGATCACTACTCTCTGGAGGTGACCATCCAACGAATTCTGCATCCACCAAACAGTCCACCCATCAAATCCATATCTCTCCAATCTAGAGAGAAGGATGTTGTGGGGGATCATGTCAAAGGCCTTACAGAAGTCCAGATAGATGACATCTGTAGCTCTTTCTTTGTCCACTGATGTAGTCACTCCATCATAGACAGGACACTAGGTTGGTCAGACTTGCCCTTGGTGAAGCCATGCTGGCTGTCTCGAATCACCTCCCTGTCCTCCATGTGCCTTAGCATAGCTTCCAGGAGGATCTGTTCCATGACCTTCCCAGGCACAGAGGTGAGACTGACTGGCCTGTAGTTCCCCAGGTCTTCCTTTTTTCCCTTTTTAAAAATGGGTGTAATGTTTCCTTTTTTCCAGGCACCAGGGACTTCACCTGATGGCCATGACTTTTCCAATATCATGGAGAATGGCTTGGCAACTACAACAGCCAGTTCTGTGAGGACTCTGGGACGCATCTTGTCAGCATACCTAACACAGTTTTTAACTAAGCATACAAAACTTGAATGCAATATGGTCTCTGTGCCACTAAAGATGAAACACAAGGAAAATGCATGTGCATTGATCTAGGGAAAAAAATAAAGAAGAAAAAAACCCTGATATTTAGATATGCTCCAATTAAATAGTAGATGCAATATATCCACATATGCATATCTTTATGCATACATATACCACCTAATTATTTCAGTGTAGATTCTGAGACTTTGTGGGGGGTTGTTTGTTTTCTTTATCCCAAGTAGATAATACTGGATTTTCCTCCAGATAAAAAAATATCTCTGAGACTGTTACTTCCTTTAAACTTGAGCTCCTGTAGGAAGAAATAACACTGGATATTGAAACTAGGTTTGAGCAGACTGCAACCCCAAAACACAAATTGAGAGACTTACAGAAACATACATCTTTGTGGAATATACTTGTTTCAAGCTCTGTAGCTTTTTATTGCCAACACTGAACCCTTTTTAGGGTTCAGTTCATACAGTGGGTGAGAAAAACAATCTTTTTTTTGTTGCCATCCACTGTTTATTAATGTTTATAATAAATCTTATGTTTATATATAGCAAATGAAGGAAAAAAATAAGCATTATCTTCTATTTTGTCTTTGATCTACAGATTCAAACACATTACCAGTATTATGACAGTCATATGTTCCCTTAGCAATTCATTTTCTGCATTCCCTTTGTCACTGGGCTGAATCACAAAATCCTCTTCCCAGCAGCACAAAAATTTACTTGCATGGAAAAAAAGGCAACTAGTTGCAAAATATGGGACATCACCACTAAAACCAGCACATAGTCTCAGTTAAGAGACCAGTGATTCTGAGGATTTAGAAAATGAAACAATCTACTTCTAGATGGCCGCTTCCGGTCAGATTCAAAATCTGCTAACAATAACCTTATAAAGAAAGCTGAGACTGTTTCCTGTTCTGTATTTCTGGGTGCAACCTTTTGGGTGCAAAAGTTCTCCAACATAATGGCAAAAACTAAGATAATCTATGTAAGATGCATAGAACCTCCTTCAATTGAGATAGGCATAGTGTCTGTTATTGTCAGCACATTCATCTTACAAATCTCTAAGTTGCATAGATTTGCAGCATTTGAACATGTTTGGCTTAGTTCTGTTTCATGAAATAGGCAAGTGGGGGAAGCACTTGCAGAACTCTTTGCAAGAGTAGAATTTATCTGTTAGGGAAGACTGAAACCTAGTCTGAAAATATTAAGCCTTGTTCCACTGAAATTATCTCAGATTTAGTTGAATTATCAAAGTGCATAACAATAGTCTAGTTCCAGCACCAGGCTGTGTGTATCTAACCCAGCTGGAGGCAAATTCACCAGTCATAGAATTGGAGACATTTTCAACAATCATGTCTTTCACATTTCTGAATCCATTAGAAAGGTGAATACTTACCTGGGAACTAAAAATAGCAGCATCACTGCAGCCTCTTCTATCAATGTAAAGGCCAACTACTTTTGGCATTTTCCTTTGAAAGCTATAGAGTAGAATAGAATAGAATAGAACTATATTTTTTCTTAAGACAGGTTTTATTTTCAGTTGCAAATTTGTCAACAGTAAGGAATTAATGCTGCCAGACACCAATGAATAAAAAAAGAAGTTTTGGTGTCCATAAAAACAAAAAAAAAATTTTTTAAATGTTTGTTGGACTTGATTAGATGCAGCTATGTCTAATGTATGCTAGATGTTTTCCTATGTGTCAGGAGCCACTGCTCTTGATTGGAAAACAGACATTCTGAGAATTCTCTCTCTTAAGTTGCTTTTTTGGGGTACCTTAGCCTAGAACTCTGAAATAATGGATTCAACATCTGAGCTGAAAATAAATTTTGTCCAAATCCTGGTAAAATACCAGATCTGCGTGATACCTATGTGACTGAGGCAAAAGAAGTTGTCACTCTTTTTTTTTTTTTTTAACTGCATCACTCTTCAGCTGTACTGATGGTACAACATCACATTTTGTTTTTCAAATTACTTTAAGAAACAGGAGAGGACATAGTTTGTTCCTTCACATTTTCTAAGTAGTGATATGACCCCAGAAAGTGTTGGAAGGCTTTTAAGCACATTTAATCTGATCTGATATTTAGAGATTACAGTTGATTCTAGTAAAGAAAGTAAGAATGGTCTTTCTACACCACAAAAAAAAAGGTGTATGCTTGTTGCAGGTGAATACCAGCCAGTGACCAAGCACACACACAGCTGCTTGCTCACTCATACACACACACCCTGCAGTGGGACAAGGGAGAAAATAAGAAGAGCAAAAGAAAGAAAACTCATGGTTCAAGATAAAGACAGTTTAATAGGTGAAGAAAAGAAGGGAAAAAACATATGATGCAAAGGCAATCACTAGTCATCTCCCACAAGCAGACTGATGCCCAGCCAGACTCCAGGCACTGGCCACCTTGGAAGCCAAAAAATACCCACCCCTTCTTTCTTTACCCCAGTATTTATTGATTACTTTTATTATATGGTATGGTACATCCCTTTCACGAGTTCAGGTCAGCTATCCCAGCTATACCTCCTTCCAACTTCTTGCCAACTCCCAGGCAACTCACTGGGAGGGCATAGTGAGAAACAGAGAAAGCCTTGAAGCTGTGCAAGCACTGTTCTAACCCCTAATACAAATCACAGCACCAAACTAGTTGCTATTAGGGAAGTTAGCTCCATCCCAGCCAGACCCAGCACAGTGCTTAATTTGAGTTGATCCTCCACTACAAAGGATTGGATTTTCCTTGGTCTTGTGACAGAAATCTGAAAAATGTGTCCTCGTGCTAGAAAGGATTGGTCACTCATTCTCTGTAGTATTTTTGGGTTATAAGCCTGCTTTCAAAGACTCCTTACTGGCAAATTTGGCGGAATTGAGCGCACATCTACATCGAGTTTGCATGAATAGCCTTGGTCTGTCAGTGAGAGCATGAAGCCCCTGAAACTGTATTTATATATATTGGAAAAGGATGTGTTTGTATGAGTATGAGTACATGTATGTGTGTTTGTACTTTGTGATTTTATATTAGTAGATAACATTACTGTAGATACAAGCAATCGCTCAAATGTTTGTGTTTATAACTTCACTAAAGTTGTGGGATGCGACTTTAGTTATTCAGCTCCTGTTACGTCTTATCAATTGTTACAATCTCATACATTGAGTCAAGGTTTATTGCCTACCCCCATCGGAATGAATCTTACATTAGTGAAGAAGCTACTACAACACAATGACCTGTGTCAACTGCTAGAACATGTCTGAAACAATGGACACAAAACTCTAATCGTGGTTCATCATGATACAGAAGAGATACACCATGTCTTGGAAAGATTGAAGAAGGATGGAGAACACCATTGGTGGGAAACTCTTCTTAGATGGTCACTGACAGCAACGGGAGTGTTTAATCTAATGCTTCACCCAGTTGTGATTTTACTAACTCTAACTTTAATATGTCTATTGCTTATAATTATATTGTATATAAAAGTTTGGTACATGATAAAACAAATAACCCAACTTCAACCACGCAAAACATACGAATTAACGCACAACAAATAGCAGTGCTTTGACTTGCTGATATGCAAATATGACTATAAGTCAATCATCTTACTCTATGAATAGTGGACAGTCCAGGGCCTATCTGCATGGCAGTGGGCTGCACGGTGGGATCTCCCCTTGAGTAGGGACGTCTCTCAAGGTTACTCTGCGAGGTTGAGAGAGTCCTTGCCACAACAGATCCTCAGTAAGTGACTAATAGCATGCTAAACCTTGAAATACTATCTAAGCAATAAAAAGGATTGATTACACACATATAATCCTTTAGACATAAACCGTTGACCAAGTCTGGGACTAGGATTGAATCCAGCTGCGCCTAGACTCTCTGAAAAGGAGTCTAGAAAGCAAGGGGGTCCTTTCTGAACCTCATGGCTCAATGGGAGGGTCTCCCTGACAGTCTTGTCTGACCCTGTCCTCTATGCAGCAAATAATCAAGTGTACCTCACCATTGAATCTTGTTAAATCACTGTCGCATTTACCATTGAACTTTGTTAACTCACTGTTTTACAGCAACAAAGTATATTGTTGCTTTTCTCTTACAAGTGAAGTGCAGTCTCACTCCATCAGCGACAAGGTGTAAAGTTTCCTCTAAGTTTCAAGTAATCCAACTTTGTTCAACAGAAAAAGAATCATCTTCCATCAGCCTCTGTTTTACATAAATCAATGACCTTCTAAAAATGGAAAGTGAAACATGAAATAATTGTTGAGAAAGAAGATTGAAAAGGTAGCACCATGTAGCTTTCTTGACAAATGAGGCAAACTATCAAAATGATGGCTGCAGAGATCTGTCAGGATTAAATTCAATTAAAGACAAATATTGTAGATAAGTCTTGTAGATAATTTATTTTCATTGTCCATTAGTCAAAAAGAAATGTTGCAGCACCTTATCCTCACACAGGTTACTCCAGTTATGACAAAAATCAACTGAGCAACATTTGTGTTTCTAAGCAGAACATTGGAGAATTTTTGAAACGAAAAGAAAAGAAAAAAAGTAAAATTTACACATGAAAGGAACAAAACAAGTAGTACAATAAAGGTCTGAGTCATACGTTAACAAAAAGCCATGGACATTGTCTATTGTCTACTTTTTGTCTGTTATATGGTGTACCTTGAGGAATGTTTACATTTGTATGATTAATCATGAACTATGAAGCTTCTCTGACCTTTGATCTGTGTTTGGCAGGCAGAAGAGGGATGACTGGCTGACCAGGAAGGAGGGATGAGAACCCCTTTCTGAAGTGGCAGAGGTGGCTTTTCCTTGCTGGGTATTGTCTTATATCCTATAAATCCAATGCAGCATTTTCTCTACCATAATTCCTTGTAATCCCTAGTTTAGAGGTGTGTCAGAGAAAGGAAGTGGGGTGTGTGTGAAATGAAGTATCCTTGAGATGTCTTGGATATGACATATCCTTAGCTGCTGCTCAAATTCACAGTGGGGTGAGACAGGGCCCAATGCAGTTACTGTCATGTGGAATGACTGTGAAACCATTTAGGTTGCTGGATCAAGAAAGGAGGGGGAGAAATTTAAAGACAACTATGATCAGATAAGCACAGTTCAGGCAATAAATCTACTTGCAAAATGCGGTGGGAAATCTCACAAGAAAATTTCATCTAACTGAAAGAAACTTTAAAAGGCAAAGTTTTTACTCAAGCTATTTTAACTATTCAGTTTCCTTGCTTGGGCAACTATTTCAGCAGCAGCAAAATGTACCTATGTAAAATGAAGGGGGAAGGAGTAGGTAGGAGATAAACTTTTTCAGACTTTGGAAGCATTTAGATCACTTTTGCAGTACATGTTAGAAAAGTGCTGATGCTTTAACATTCTACATACTTTTGCTCACATTCCACAGAGGACTTCTCATGCTTGTCTGCATATGTGGTATATCTGTTCCTCACAGTGAGTTTCACTTTATACAGATATTCTGTATCACTGTAACATTTTCACAGGGACTTACAAAGGGTCAAATAGGACTTGCAAAATGCTCCTCACATTCTGCATATTAATATATATCTTTTATAGGTTCTGCCAGTATCATGTACCCCAGAGAGCTCCCTGTGATTCCACATATTATTCTTCTCCCATCAGCTTCATGACACAAATTTGTACCTCACTTCCACCCATTACCAACCTTACAGTGCCAGTATGCAATTTGACAAAGGACTTATTAATGGACAACACTGACATGTCACATAGCGTAATGCCATGCCTCTGTCACACATGTCAGGCTTCCAAAACACATGGATCCCCACTGAACAGCATAGGTCCACATCCGGAACATCTTTCCATGCTACATGTTACTCTCAGGTTACCTACTACTTCCATGCTTCCTAGTGCAGTGCAATGCTTTCATATTTACAACACATCCGTGCCACTTCCAAGGACACCATGTCACAGGGAACTTGTCTAGCTTATGGCTCCTTGCCCCAGTGCAGCAGTTCCCCCTAGCCTTTCACAGTATGCTTAGCAATACTTTGTGTTCAGTCCTTCATATCCTGCAGTACAGGGCTTTCCCGATGCAGGGCACACTGTACCCAGTACCCCTTTGACAGAACTCCTTCTCAATACATGAACTTCAGTAGTTTATGTGGGAGTGATAAGGAGGAGGCCCAGAGTAAAATAGGAAATGGAGAGAAGAAGGCAAACTAGGATGACAAGGATTGATGGGAACTTGAAGAAGGAAAGGAAATGAAAAGATGTGCTTGGACAAAAAGGGAGCTTCTTTGGATCACAGAAAATTGATATGGAGATCTATATGTTGGCTAGAGGCCAAACAGTCCCTGCATTTCCTTCCCTTTGAGAATGTGAGTAAAACCCTCATACTCTCAAAGTCTGACAACATTTAAGCACACGACTACTCTGTCTAGTACTCTGTAATTCTCCTTTGTCTAGCAAAGAGTTTGAATGCATTCTAAGGTCTTCCCAAATCAAGACTGAGGATTTCATGTTTGAGCTCAAAGAGAGTCTGTATCCCTGTAGTACATAGCCCTGAAAATCAAGACTTTAATGATGAAAAGTTGAACATATCATTTGTTGCAATGGTCCTGCAGAGCACAGCTATAATAAAGGTTTATGTTACACTTCAAGTCTGCACAGGGAATTGTTGGCAGAAATCCACCAAACATGTATTTGCTGAGACTAGTTTTAATGTTATTCCCCATTTTCATTTTAGGTATTCATACAAATACACTGTAAAATCTACTTATAATTAATGATCTCTTGTCATTCCCTGACCCTCTTCCCTGTTTTTCTAGAAATGTATAAAATAGGAGTTATTTCTCATTAATAGTTCTCATTTTCCACATAGACTGAGAATTAAACTAAATTATGGATTACAACGTCAAACAATAAATAAGTTATCAAAAACACAGTATTGTCAATTCAGAAGTGATTTTGTTTGTTCCATGGGTTCGGTTTACTCAGCTTTCATGCTGTTTTCAGAATTATAAGCTAGGTGCTTATCACTAAGCTTTATTATTTACTTGATATTCTCCAGTGCTTTGTCCAGACTATTTTTAAAATACTTGAGCTTCTAGGATTTCCCAATAACATTACCTGATAGCTTCATAGCTTCAGTTGCCTCACCCATGTGAGTCCAAGAACTTCTGTTGACTTCTGTAGGAGTTGTATTGGCTGTCTAGACCACAGCCAGAAGACATGTTCTGACCATCATCATTAATTTTGCTTTTTTATTATTCCATTACTTCTAGCTCAACATGTATTGATCATGTCAACCAATGAAGAGAGCATGTTCCTCCTTCTACTGAAGTCAAATGGAATTTTGCCTTGAGTCATTTTTCTTTCTCACTGTTGGGACATGTCATTGTCAATTACCCTCTGTGTTGCCTCTTCTCTTCTACACATGCAATAATTGACTTTTTCTTATTTGTTACTGTTTTCTAAAAGCGCTCCATGGTTTAGGATTTTTTGGGCATGGGAGAGGAGGTAACAGGGAAAAAGAAAGTTGCTATGAGCTCCTTGCTCTTGTGTTGTTACCTGGGAGCATGGGAAATACAATTCAGGTGTCAACCATTCTTCCATCTAATCTACTTCCCTGCTCCAACTGTGGCAATACAGGAAAGTGCAAAAAAAGAAATTGGTTAAAAATACCTTTAATGTTTTTCCCTAAATAAAACCTGCTAGTAAGTAACTCTTGCTCAAGTAACTAACTCTCATTTTTTATATGTGCAGACTTCCACTATATATATACTTTATGCTGCAGTCTTAGAAGCAGCTATGGATATGTATATTTTTCATAATAGTTCTTTACTAAATAGTAGGTTCTTCACTTCAGAGACATTTTCCACCTTTTATTTTAATGGAATCATTTTTGTTTAGGCAGGTTTTTAATACTTTTAAACTATTTTATGTTAGGGAAGCTCTTTCTTTTCATGCAGATCGAAATCGGAGTTATAACTCTGAGGTTCATTTCCAGTGAATTTGGATGCCTGATTAAGATACCTCCTTTTATTATATTTCACATATTTTCCGCTCCTTGAGTTTTAATTATTAGTGGGGCATTCTGAGAATTTGCAATTTGTACTAGATGAATTTAGAATTCCACTAGATGAATGTACATTAGAATCTAATTTTATTTTGAACATTCTCAGTTTTTAATACCTTCTTTATTACACATTGATCTCAGCATTGCTAATCATACGGGTAACTGATATTTCATATTATGAGACCCTGTTTTCACTTGCTTGAAACTTTGCCAAACTTTAATCTCTGGAGATCAGATTTTTCATGCTGAGTATGTATGTAACCACAATGTAACAGGAACATAAATCCAGTGTTAAGCTCTGAGTATCAGGCAAAAAACACTATGATTTTATGTCAATTATGGGACAACTAACTCACTACTAATTCACTTTTTTTTTACAACACCACAAAAAACTTAATTCTGTACTACCAGACATATGTTAAATCAGGTGTCATCTGTTTACCTGGAACTGATTTACAGCAGTATAAAAAGTATAAAGTGAACATAAATTCCACTGTTTTCATGCTCTGATGGAAAAAAAGTGTCATCATGTGCGCAAACCAAAATCAAATCACATCTGTACAATCAGTCTACTCAGTAGGGTCTTGGAACTATAGACTAAATCTTATTAATGCAGTTATTTCTGAAAATGAGATTGGAGGCAAGAAGTTTGCCCCATTTAAAAAACTATGGAAATTTCTACTTTGAAATGGTATAGTACCTTCATTTGTAAGTCTTAAAATTTGGCATGGATGGCCTTTGTGTGAGCCATGCTTTGCCATCCTGTGAAAATTTTCATAAATTTGACCAATTCATAAGACTTTGAAATACTGTGAAGACAGAAACCCTAAGATGCCCCTTAGGCTTTGGTTGTTAAATCTCAGGATAATTCATCTTTACCAGTTGAACAAGAAGTTTAAGGAATCTCATGGTATAGGAGAAAGGTAAAGGGGAACTGGTAATTTGAGGATACTGGAAGACAGTTGGTTAAGACAAATCACTGAAGTGGGTTTGCTATATAAGGCTGATAGTGACTGGGACTATGACTGAGTGAAATACACAGGAAGCAGAGAAGCAGATCTAAGATTGGCAAGTGAAGAACTGGACTGGCCAAGCAAAGATGCTGAGATAAGATGTTAATGGTGGTGAGAATGAATGAACAGAGAGAGAGCAGCAAGCAAGCCAACAAGCAGTCTTGAACTGTCCCCCTTCCACAGTCTTGAAAAGAGCTGAAGATATTTACATTTCATCGCTCTTCTGTTTTCTATCACACACTGTACAATATGGAAATCAGTTTACTTCTTAAAACCCCATGCACAGGTGTGTGCATATATATGTACACATTAGATCAAGTATCTGAAATTAGGAAATGACAAATGGATGTTGCGTTGCAACTTAAACACACAAGAATTAAACAACCTTGAACTAAAGAATTTATTTTCCACAGGACCTTGTCTTGGTCATTACATAGATTGGATGCCCAGGAGATGAATCACTCATTTTCTTCATGTATTGAAAAACTTGAAAGTTGTCTAGTGAATGAGGAGACTTGGATAGAATGGATGATCTCACCTTTAGGGACTGTGAAGTCTTGGTTGTGAATAAACTTACAAAAATATGAGTGCTTTCGGAAGGGGAAAGAAGTCCAAACATTTCACTGTGGCATTTTCATATGATATTTTTTAGCTCATTTATTTTGTAAGATACTACCAATTATTTTTTTTTACAAAGAATGTTAAAATACAAGGTGCTTTTATTACTGAAAACCAGTTCTCTTCCACAAAAAGCTAACAAGAATTTCATTTTGGTTTAACCTATACAACTATTTTTCCATTTTTTTTTTTTCTTGAGCTCTGAAAAATAATCTATTATTCACAAAGCTCAAAAAGATGTATAATACCTTGGAGGATCATATTCTACATTTTCCTCTTGCACAAGGTATGTGAAGATAGGCAAGTCATTTACACCACATTTTTCTGAGGTGGTCAGTAGTTATATATTCCTCATTTTCTGAGCGTTTGACGTGAGACCTGGAGTCTGATTTGAAAGACTGTTGAGCAACAACTTTACTTTGAACTTTTCTTTAAATTTGTAAGTCTATAAAATGCTGTGTTCTGTAAAATCAGGTCCTACATCGCTGACGGGGTAGTCTGAATGACTTAGCACTTTTCACCCTCATCTCTGTGTCTCAGATCACCATCAGAAAATAAGCATAATACAATGCCTTGCTCTCACAGAAGTTTTGTGATGATAAATGAATATATGTGAAGTACAAAAATACCATATCAATAACCTGTTAAAGAGTTCATGAAAACAGTTAAATATTTGATTCTACAATGAGAAGCTTCTAGTAGTTTGCCTTAACCAAGGCCTAGAACTACTAAGGGACCAAAAAAACAGTATCAAAACCCCTCTGAATAGCAGGCCAGTAACCATTTTATATGTCACATTGAGAATGAAGGAGTCCTGTAAGGAAAAAACACTGTGCTGAGCATTAAATGAAGGCCAACTTACTGTTGCACAGAAAAATTTCTCTCTGACAATTCCTTGTGTTTGGGTTTTTGCTTGCAAAGTATTAATTACTACTATTGTGTGCATATATGAATATTGTTTTCTTTCTTGTTCAAGTTTACTTTCTGAATAAGTCGTGGTCCAGTCCACTAGAAAATCCTTCAGTAACAATATTGCAGATGTATTCATAATTCAGGATACTTAGTTAACAGACATTCTGTGTATTGCTAATCAGCTAAATGCAAAGAATAACAATAATGGTTTAATTTTTTAAAAATATTTTTCAGAACGCTATTAAACTGAAGCCACTCAAAATATTTTTCATCCTTAATTGATGTTAAAACTTTTAAATGCTTTATATCTCTATTAAGCGACAATATACCTGTGTGATTAAAAATGAAATTACATACTATCATTTTCACTTCTTCAGTTGTCTCAGTTTTAGGATTACAAGGTTGTTATAAAATGGAGCAATTAGAATCAGTATATACAATAAAGCAGTGAAAATAATGGCTTGACTGCTTTGTATCTAGTGTTGTGGTGATGAAAAGACTATCTGTGTAATCCTTTCTATTCACTTGTATAAATTGACTGCAAGGGAATATGCTTAAATGGGAATTTCTGTCCATAGCCTAGATTACACAAGTGTGACAAAAAATTGTTATGGTATCAGCTGAAACTCTGAAGACATACCTTCTCATATACATTGGAACTCACCCACCAGTTAAAGAAAATGCAAAATAGCTGTACACTTAGGCTTCGCTATACTTGTAACATGCAATTATGTGTTGCATCAGCAGATGTAAGAGGTGAAATTTCCTCCCATACAAAGACAAAAAGAAGGTTCCAGGTGAAACTGAAATTTTTATGAGTGGGATTACCATATGTTTATCCATGATTTTCCAGATAGAAATATGCTTGCATTCAGTGTACAGTCGAGGTATGCAGGCTTAGTAAATATAGCAGTTGGATTAAATTTATGGGCTGTGGACTGTATGAACTGCCTACCTATGCAAGTGCAATTGTTATTTGTCTGGAAAATCCTGAAACTCTGCTCGTATGAAACATCAAGACAGAAAAACTTTTTTCTTTTTTTTTTTTTTTTTTTAAATGAAAAAGAAAATAATTTGTCCAGAGCAAGACAGATTTAGCATCTCCCTGTTTTGGAGGAATTCCTATGAAACATGAAGGTTACACATTAGAGCTTCTCCCTTCTACCACCAAGAGCTAGGTTAAAAATATCAAAGAATCTTTAATGAAGTTACGGATCTAAATGATCAGAAATGAAGATGAAAATCATTGAGTAAATGTCTAGGATGGTGACAGTATTGTGACATGTGCAGATGAGGTATTAATGTGGCTGTCAGGTGAGGACCAGATGGTTTTCATTTTGAAAAATGTATGTTGAAAAGTAGACTTAAGATAGTGTGCAAAGCCAGTGACCTTGTCATAAAATATTCTGAAAAATCGAAATAACAGTAATGACATTTGAATTCCATTAAATTCTGAACTGTTTCAGCCTTGGAATTTTTCTGACATGTTATGACAGTGCAGCAGGCAATTAACTAAGAGGTTAGGGACACTGCTGTGGGATTATGCACAACCGTGGTTAAGTCTGAGAAGTAATGTTGCAGTTAAATGGCAGCTTAGTTGCCTGTGAGAAGTCAGTTCCAAAGTTGTTCAGTGCCAAAACACTGATGTTCTACATTATTCAGTTCTCTTTTTAATCATAGAAGGATAACAATAAAATATATGGGTTTTGTTTTTTTTTTAAGGAAAAAAGCTATGACATTTATCCCTGTATTCTTGTAGCTGATTTAGCGCAGTTTTAAGGCAAGAGGTGGTGGCATTTATTGTTTTTTTAAACCTATGTTGCACTTACTCCTTTAAGCATATTAATAAGCATTTTTGCAGATGAACCATTGATACTACTAGAAAAGTACCCCTAATCATGATTTAATCAGTGAGAACATTGTCTGCACTCCCAAACAAATTGACATTCTATTGTAGTTGGCACCATGTTAATACATTTTATTTAAATAATATGTGTATTGAGTTTTGAAGAACTAGTGTTTTGTGTAGAAGAGTAAACTTCAGGAAAATATTCAGAATTATATGAAGGAAACAATTTAAAAGTGCAACTATTTACATGAGTAATGGATTCTAGGCGTTACCCGTTGAGATAAAGAATTGAAACAGCTTCAGTCTTGTTTCCAATTAAAAGTAATCAAAGCCACTTGAATTTTGAATATTAACTACTTCCAGTGGATAACTTCTATAATCCACCAACCATTAATTATTTCATAAATTATTCTGAAAATAAATTAAGTAAATCAAGAAATAAATTACATTTGATATAATCAGAAAATGTTTTGTGGGTGATTTGCAAAATAAAGCCTACGTTGATTAGATAAATTATTGTTTATGAATTATTAGCCCAGATTTAATTTGTAGCTTCTTTAAGGCTTAAACTTGTCTGTATGGTGGTTTCCTGGATAGTTCCAAGTTTTGAAGCTGCCTTCTCTCAAGCTATTTGTCGTTTATATGACTTTAAAGAAAAAAAAAGTTTTATATGTATATATCTGAGATAGAGAGATAGCTATATATATAAAAACAGATTCTACTGATGCAGCATTTTGAGACCTGTGTTCTGGAATTAGAGGTGGAATTCATTGATCTCTGCTTGAGCCCCTGCAGAAAGAACCCCTGCAACTTTCTGCAGTGATAGAAAGTGGAGATTTACGGGAGATAGAAACTATCATCTTTAAGTGTAGTGATCTGTACTATGAAGAATTATATCATCTGGCAAGAGGTAACTCACACATAACACTGATGGGGGTTATATGCCACAAGCCGTGGCCTGTGACAGCTGAACCCATCAAAGACTATCAGGACCCATTAGGGAGAAATTGTTATAATGAGTGTTGCGTTAGATGTAGGCGGTGTATTAAAAAAGCTGAAAGCCACAACTATCTGCCTGCAACCACCAAAAAGCTCTTTTCTCCCCTGCCTGACCTAACCTTTCTGGATGGACTGCATTTATTTGCCTTCCCCAGCTTTTATATTTTATGTCAATTTAGTATTATTACTACATGTCAATAATACAGGCGTTAAATGAACCAAAGCCACTACAGTCAACCTGAGTGAGCCCAGGCCTGTGCTGTGCTGTACTGCATGTACAAGGTGGTCTTCAGGTCTGTGTTGCACTGCACAAATCTCTTGGTCCCAGAATAAACTCAGCCAGCTCACTGTAACAGAGGAGCCTACAGGCAGCTCCCGCTGGGTACCAGAGATTATGCCTCCCGTGTTGCTTTGCCTTTACCGAACAGTGCAGCAAGAAGTTCCGATGTGAACAATCTTTCTGTTTGACAGTAGAAATGATGAATAAAGTTGTTTTCTTCTAAGAAAATCCCATAATAGCTCAGACAACCAAAATGTGAGAATCTCTTCTATGGACGGGGTCTGCCCAGTGTGGATCAGACGCCTGCGTGAAGCTACACCACCCTGGGTACCCAGCATCTAAGGGGACACAGGCTTATACTGTTCTCTCCTTATAGTGTTTAGCTCTAATAAATAGTATTTTAAATTGTATGTTACAGAGTCTCAGAGTCTTTCTTACTGGAATCATAACAGACTAACATCTCCTCCTGCAATACACCAGACCCTTGCTATGCCCACTTGTGCCAAGGCACACCTGTCTAGCTCTGCATCTATGTGGGCTTCGAGTGTTCATATGTGCACGTGTGTTTGTAGGCTACTCATTTCAATTTCAGCTATAACTCACCCTTATTCTAGAAAGGATCAACCTTGCTTAAGTATGATTATTCATTTTACTTGATACACTGAGGTTTTTGAAGACAGAACTTGTAAGAATTTCTTCCTGTTTTTTTTGTTTGTTTTTTTTTTTTTAATATCAGATAGTACTTCATTAAAAATACTCTGTCAGTGTAGCAAAGTAGTAACAATAACCAGACTACATGTAACATATGTTTCATTAAAGACTCCCACACTTTTCTTCATCTGTTGTTAATCAGCTAGTCAGGAAAAAACCTACAGCCTAAAAAAGCATAAATAAGAACACATAGGAAGTTCATGTTTGTTTGTGGATAGTTCCAGGTGCTAGTGACTTTTTTAATTCAAGCTTTTTAGACAGAAATAAGGCTTTGGAGCTCTGCAGGAGAGCTGGCCTTACAGCATGCAACTGTGAGATAATTTGTTTCCCCCACTTCTCAGTATAAAACTTTTCTTGGCAGTGGGGTCTAAATAAAGGGTTATAGAATAAGTATCTCTTGGTATGCCTGAGGGTGACAGATCAGGTTCTTACTGTTGGAAAATATGCCATACAATTTATTTTTACCCAGCAGCACAGCCTTCTTTCAGGTGCCGTTCAGGGAATAAAAAAGCAAAATATCTACCTTTAGTATATTAAAGTCTGTTCCAGCACATTTTCACTGCTACTTTGTGCTGTTAAAATTAATCTCCAGTATGTAGTAAGAATGGTTTATGAAGAGCTTTTTCACAAATTACTTTCTCTCCCTGTTGATTTGCTGTAGACAATGTAACACAGAATATGCAAAAGAATATTTCACTTTTCTGAAGGTATAAGGAGGGATTTATCAGCCATACAGCATTGCAATTGTAATCTCTTACCTCAGTGGGATTGCCTGTACCCCAGCACTATATTCCTCAGATCAAGAATGAGTAACTGAATCAAGCCCAGCATCCTTCTTCCAACAAAATGAAAGGGTCAGAATTTCAAAGACTGAACAGTTGCTCTGTGAAATTTTGAAGGTCTCTGCACCAGTTAAGTGCCTCATTCTCCATGTTTTGATGGGATTTTGATTCCTAAGCTTTTTGACAAATCCCACAAGGCACCTAGATAATCTTTACTTGGATGTCTGAAACTCTTCATATATGCAAATAAAGAAACACCAGATCACCCTGACAGTAGAATGTGTAATGACACAGAACTGGAGGAATTAGTTCACAAAATTTTTACTCACAGAAGAGTACTGCAGTACTGCAAATAGAAAGAGATCACACTAAACAAAGTTCCTGAAAACTAACACAGGGGATTGGCAGTGCTACAGCATTAAAAGGGCCCAGTAAAGATTGATCAAATAGCTACGCACCCTTTCTTCTGCAAACATGTGGAGCTGTTGAGGTTTTAAAAATACCCTCATGGTGCTCTTGAGCGAACAGGATACAGCCATATTTGTAGAACCTTCATTTTTTGAATGTACAGATACCTTAGCTATTTTCCTATGTGCATGGGGACATATTCAGACTGCACAGCTTATAGCATGCCCAGAAAAACGATGTAGATATGAACTGTGGATTTGCAGGGAGCAATTTTATGTGTTATGCTTTAATCACTTCGAAATTTGTTTTTGCAAGAAACATATTCATTATATTTTTTAAAAGGGCCAGCCAGCATGTCAACTTAACTTTTACTTTATTTAGTTACTAAATAATTACAGAAACATTATTTTTGTTCAGCATGATACTCATCTTAAGTAAGAATTGAAAAAGTAAAAAATGTAAGAAAAAATCAATGCCTGAAGCATTCGCTAAATAAAAAAAGTTTATGTAACACACTGTTGTCATTGGTCAGACCCTAAATACTGGCCAGAAATTTCAATCACCATTGCAAAATATAAAATGGAACCAGTTCTGCTAATTATGGACTTCCTTTCTTTTATATCCCTTAGTGATGCAAATTGGTGGCTAGTAAATTTTCCAGAGTAACTACAGTCTAACTTCTTTTGAAGGAAATGAGAGTTACATATCCAGGAACTTTGGGAATATTTTATTGGATTTCATTCTTGGCTAATACACTTAGGTGTCAGAATACTTTAGAATATCTACCTAAAAAAGTCCTGACTTTTTTTCCGTCACTTTTTGGTTGTCATTAACATGACAAAGAGAAGTACCAAAGATGCATTTCCCTATTTTGGAAAGATGACGTTTTTATCTTCCAAAGCTCATGTTTTTTAATTTATCCATACAGAAATACAGACCACAGAAGCCTGCCTTTTTAAAAGCATCTATATTGACTGCATATACTTATACCACCAAGAAAATGAAAAGAATTTATGTGACACTGCCTTAGGAGAAGAAAAGGCTTTCCAAACTTTAAGTAACCCACCCTGGACAAAAGGAGGGCATCTCAATTCTTCTAAAGAGAGCTTAAGTGAAAGTCATGGCATTTCACCTCTCAGCTTTCTAAAGAAGCTCTGGGACATTGTTGAAAGCAACCAGTTTCAGTCAATTTGGTGGGATGAGTGTGAAAAATGCGTAGTGATTTATGAAGAAATGCTAAAGAAGGAAGTGCCCAGGAGAGAACCTCTGAGTATTTTTGAAACTGAGTGTGTGAAAAGTTTCACTTGTCACCTCCATCTCCATGAATTCACCAGAAAGCAATGGGATTTTCCAAGATCTGGCTTGCTCAAAGACTTGCTAGAAGAAGCAGCAGCCAGGGAGGTATGCTGGATTCTCTACATGCAAACTAACTCTCAGAATATTCTGGTGGATAGGTGTCTGTTCCAGTGAAATAAGCCTTTGCAATATGGGAGATGAGCATGGTAGTAAATGTTCTGATTGTCATTTGTTTGTCAGCTCATGTTCATGAGTTTTTGAGGTAGTTTTTTTGAGTAGTAGAAATTTCCAATTACTTTCAACCCATGAAACAGAAAGATTACGTCGTGATTTATTTTGGCCTTTGCTATATAACTTGCTACATACGTGCCATTTTCTTGTGGCATCTGCTGAATGCTGAGAAGGTGCGTGTCAGCATCATATGATTACCTACAAGTCTGTTCACACTGAAGGTGCTAAAAATTAGTGGTCTTTGGGTTTTTAAATCAGTTTGTATGCTTTTGAAAATCCCACACTTCATTGCTCCCAAGCAGTAAAATCACAAGGCTGGTTACTTCCTAACAGAACTGCATCATAAAATTTTATTCAGCCTTCAACTTCAGGTTGACAATGCCCTGATAGTCCTTTTTTTTCATATCCATGTTTGTCCATTGCAATTAAAATTCTTAGTTGCCATATCTTTGTGTTTTTCAGTCTTGAGGTGGTGGCAAATAACTCCTTTTCTCTGCATTTTTTAGTTGCAATTCTGCTATAACCCAAATTTTAGGAAAGATTCTCCCCACCTGCTAATAAAGTGCAAAAGAAGTTTTGGGGTGAAAAAGAGAGCACTGGCAGACTTTTCACTGGACCCAGATTTGAATGAACACCACCCAAAAAGAATCTCTGATGCCCAGCCTGCATGGGGAACTGCTTCTGAGGAGGAGAATGAGCTGTTCACAGCAGCTCCAGAGGAGAACACACAGACATCTGCACCCAGGAGGTTCCCACTTGTCAAGTGACAGGCTAACACGACCAACTGAGTCAGAAGTGCCTTTACGTCTTCACGCACAGCTCATCCAACATTTTCAGTCCCTGCTGTAGCAATCATTGGGGAGAAGTTAAATCCTCTGCTATCATCCCCCCACACCTCCTTTTGCCACAGCACAGTAGCCACAGCCCAGCTGGCATCCAGGGTGCTGCTCCTGCGGCATCTGCTACTTCACCAAGTCATGCTATACAGACCATGCCAAATAGTCCCTTTGCACCAGGGCTGGGACTTTCCACCTTTCCAGCCGTGCACCAAGCTTCAGCAGCTATGCAGCCTGCCTGGGAAGGCCTGCCTGCCTTGGGTAACCCATGGTTCGCAATGCCTATGCTGGCAGCAGCCTCTGCTCTTTTCATGCCAAGGCCACCTCACAGCCAAATGCCAACACACCATCACTGTCCTGCTTGCACCTGTGGTCCAAATAGCAGACCTGCAGGCGATGGCCTTGGATCCCAACCCACGGTATGCTAGATACCTCCAATAGCTGTTTCAGAAGTTGCATAGACCAAGGAAACAGAGTCTGTAAGCATTCAAATAAACTATCTTACTAAAAAGTGTTTGTCGGCTCTCCTGTCCTGCTTTTACAGTAGGATCCCACGTAGGCCCTAAGAGAAGAGAACAGCAGCAAAACAAAATCAAGAGAGAGTGGGGTCATTCCTTTTCAATGAAAAGAAGGTATGCGCTTGCTAAGAGGAAAACAGAAAAGGAAAAGGATTCAGAATGCACTGTCTTGGATCAAGTGTCTGCAGAAGGTCCCTCCGATTCCAGGGTCCTTGGCTGACGAGCGATCTTTGAAATCAAATACCAAGCACTGAAACATTTCCTTCTTTTTCCTAAGGAAATCAAGAGTGATACTACTGAGGTCAGTAATGGGATTAGGATCCAACTGATTTGAGAGGGGAATCCATCGGTTTTGGGGTTTTTGACCTATTTGGAAAAGATAGGTAGGAGGTGAAATAAGTGTTTCAACTAGAAATAAATAGCACTATAGTATTATTCCTCTGTTTCATGTGGGAAACATGCTCAAGATTATTGTGTGAGTTGTATACGCTGCAATCTCTAATTAATTCTGCTTCACAGTGGAGGGCCAGTCAGCTCCCTAGTTTTCTTGTAGAAATCAATGGGGTTTTTTACTATCCTCTAAAGCATGAAAAAATGGAAAATGGAACATAAAGCAAAATAAGAAGAAATCTTTCTTGGTACCTAGTTCTGTAAGAACGTATCTTCAAAACCAAGCCGTTGTCTGTCCCAATTTTCTGTAGGAAAAAGTTTCAGGATACAGTTGTCAAATTTTTCAGGTCTCAGTCCTGAACCCCATGCAGTTGGCTTCTGCACGAGATTCTCCCATTGATGGGCACATATATTTTGCTATCAGCCATGAAGCATCCAAGATTTGGGTGTGCTCCCTGGACATGATAATTTTGCAGCTGATGACTGCACCAATGATTTACAGCATTAGGTCATGGGACAGAAAAGAGGGTGAGAGGTTACCCTAAAGTTGGAGCTAATGTCACAAGCTGGAACCCCTGAATTCAGACCACATGTAATACAGTGACTGGTAACCTCTGAAAGGAAGAAAAAAAATTAAAACAACAGAAATTAAAAGAAATAACCACTCTGTATATCTGGTTTTAAAATTAATGATTTCTTTTGGAAGAGGGAATAAATTTTTATGGATTTTAACAAGTATATCAAAAAGAAGTTTCAAAAAATTTCACGTGCATTGCATGCTTTGCCTGTGCTGGATTTCCAGGTGCTGTGCGTTTGCCAGTGTGAAGGAAAATGTACTGGCCATCTGACACACCATATATAGGATTTTGGCTCTTTAAACTTTGAGCATAATGGCTGGATCAGTTTTCTATTTGTAATACCAGCTTACTGAAAAGCATGGCAATCTTTCTTTTAAAAGACCTGTCCCCTTTGTTACTGAAGACACCTTATAGTTATGAGTTCTGATTCATATTTTACATCAACAACCTTGAAAAACCACCACAATAAAGCAGACAGAAGTTTTGGCTTATTCTTGTCAGGTTTTTTCTGTCACAATGCAGGCCACGGTTTCATGGCAGCCAAAGGTAATATGTCATTTTTGGCCTCATGTTCCTGAAAGTGCCAGTGCTTGTATGGCCCTTCACTGAGCTATTTTAGCACACACATTCAACAGAAAACTATTCGCTTTTTTTGGCAGGTTGTCTTTCTGACAGAGCACTGCTGAGTGAATGGTTAGATAAGTGCTAGAGGCAGCACAGGGAAGGTGGCAAGAATCCAACACTGGGACAAAGGGAGAAGGCAGAACTACAACAGCCAACTGCCACATTGGCTTAGATTATGAATGGCCTATACCCTTGGTATGCTTCTGATTGAAAATTTAGACCAGCCACACAGCACGCAGAGCACTATCTAAATCAGGAGGAGAAAGGCCAAATGCTCCAATTGTCTACCCAGCAGCAGAAGTACCAGTTAATTGTTTTTTTTTTTCCTTTTTGGTTTGCAGATTGCTCAGAAAGAGACTGAAGAACATTCAGGTTGGTTGCTCCTGTAATTTTTGCACACATTTCTTCAGAGAATAATTTATGTGGTACAAACCATTAACTGAAATTAATAATTCATATGGAATGGGTGAGCTCAACATTTCATGTTACTTTGTCAGTTCTTGGACTGGATGCTATAAACACGAAGAGCAAACCTGTCAATTTTACAAATATATAATATAAAATTCATTGTAAGGGATTCTTCAAGCAGCCAAACTTAACAATTTCTTTTTATGGGTATTTATGCAGTTAGATCTTAAGCATTTCAGCATTTCATAGCTAGTGAACACAAAAGGGTTATGAATACAGTCAAATTGAGCTTTAATTTTGAACCGGACGAATGTTTACAGAAAACATACTGTGGTCAGTACACTATGGTATTACATTGCTAGTGAAAGAAATAACCTGGAAAGCCAAAATATTGATTATTTAGTGTCAACCACTGTATTCTTCTGAAGGAGTATGAAAAGAGGAAGAGTGTGGGATGGTAATGGAAATACATACCTGCTGCTTCTCCCAAGAAATGCCTGGAAAAGATTGAGTGGTTGTTTCTGCTGTGTAAATTTGTAATAAGAAGAAATATCATATATGAGCTAAGCATAAAGAGGCTAGTTAGTCTAACTAGAACTAACACAGCAACTCTCTGTAACAACTTGAAAAAGACAGTTTCTCTTTTGCACAGATCGTTCTTTACAATGTATGCTTTTAACAGCTAGCAAATTTTTCAAACTTAGTAAGTGTCACATCAGTTTGGATCACCTGCAAGCAACTGACTGCCAATTTGACAAATTTGGTTAACTTAGCACTTCTGAGGGTTTATGAGCCTATACGCAAGCAAGAATGCAAACTGCCCTTTTGAGCCATAACATTATCTACATTTATGCCTTTGAAAGTACATTTACAATTCATTTGTACCTCTTAGAAAACAAATTGTGTTTATAAAGTTCAAAGAATGTCCTCAGCAGAACCTTGAAAGTGTTTTCCAGATCAGAAAGATAATTTGATTTCAGTGTTCTTTAGTGTATGTTTTTGTTCTTAACTAAATGTGAGAATTTTTAAAAAGTAAAAAAAATGTTGTAGCAGCTTAAGGAATCATTGACAACAGGTTTTCCTTACTATGTCAAAATCATTCTCCAGAACAAAATTCAGATTTTCTTTAGTGCTTATTTCTTCTGTGGCATACTAAATATATTCAACTACTACTGTTGCAATAAAAAAAAATGAGAAAGGATCAGCTGCTGCAGCAACTACAGATCACTTTAAAATTAGTATCTATGTGTCTCTTGTACCTGTTATCTTGAGCTGGATAAGAAGTTAGACAGGACCTCCTTTTTTTAGGCCAGTGTTTTAAAGATTACAAAGGCAATATTCTTAGCAGGATATTTTCTTACCTCTTTACGACTTAGTATCAGTAAATTTGACTCTGCAACTTTAATGCCAACAAATCTCATGTGCAAGTATTGCAAACATTTCTTTAACATTCCTTGATTCTGCTCAGTTTCATTGTTCTTGGAAGTTTTTCCCAGTCTGTTAATTTGAATGAGGTCACCAGACACAGATAGACACTCTATATCCTCTCCTGGATTTTTATTTTGAGCTGGATATTATAGATGTTCAGCCTTTTGTTCTTAGCAGAGTACAAAAAGCTCCCAAATTATTTGAATTATTGCTTGCGATGTAGTGGGTTGTATAGTATCTGTAACCTTAAACCATTTTGACATGTTGGAATGACTAATAACAGATTCCATCAAGAAATTCTAGTGATCATTTTAGGGGCAGCAACTCTGAAGATTCAAAATTTGATTATAAAATATATTTGTCACACCTCTGATTCACTAACGAACATGAAAAACAGTACAGTAGTCAATGAGGGATATGTTTAGAATTATTAGAGCAGAATGAGATTTGTTAAAACTTTTTTTTTAAATTGGAAAATTTATTTTTGTCAAAACCAAATGTAATAGGAAAATACCAGGATTAATAAACGTGACACTGGGAAATATGAAGTTTCTGAGATTTTTGTTAAATGAGCATGAGATCTCAGTGGCCAATAGTATGATGGCCACATTACACATCAACTTCTTGCTTGATCAGTCTCTTTTACCCTAGAGAACCTTGATGATCAAATTATTAGCTATTTTGCAGTCTCTCTTTCTGAATTTCCTTTAAATCTTTGAAAGGTCTCAGCTTTATCTTGATATAAACAGGGAAATATATTTTTCAATCTCAGGATTTCAAAGCCAGTAGAATATATTTTATGACCAAACCTAATAAGAGACATCAAGAACAGTGGGTAACATTTCCATACATTTTTCTTTTTTTATGGTATGTTGATTACTTGACTTTTCCAATTGTACAAGCTCTTCTGCTTGTCCTCTGCAAGACTGATTGACTAACTGGAATAGTTTAGTTCTCTGCTGTTCAGCTATTGCATGTTTGACCCCCAAAATCTGTGTAATTTTTTTGCCAGGCTGCTCTCCTGAACCTGATGGGCCAGGGGATGTCTCCCACTAGGGTAGAAGATGACCCCCTGAAATGGACTTGCCAGTTACTGCAGCCGCCTGCAAAGCATGATGTTGTCAAACACAATGAGGATGTTTCCCAGGGGTCCAACAGCTGCTCTCCCAAGGCCTGAGGGGTCATCTGAAAGCCCAGCTTTACTCCTGCCCTCAAATGTAGCAGTGTTGGTGGAGGAGGCAGCAGTGGGAATGTCTGGCAATAGGAATGACCAATCCAAAAGTTCAGGCCTAGGCAATATGTAGAAGTTTATGTTCTTCTAACAAATTTATATATTTGTTAATTTACATCAGATATTATTACATGAATCTTATGAAACATTTGTTTAGGGTGTAAAACAATTTTTTTGATCATTTACACTAGATCTTTGAACCTTGTGATTATGCTCAGTTGCGTCTTGAAGCTGTCTGCATGCCCAACTCTTTCTGTTCTCCTGCCATTAATTTAAACAATATGAACGCTGGGAACTTTTTAGACTGGGTAAGTACTGTCCTGCTGTTGTGGTTTAACCTCAGTCGGTAACTGAGCACCACACAGCTGCTCACTCACATCCCGGTAGGATGGGGGAGAGAATTGGAAGAGTAGAAGTGAGAAAAACTCATGGGTTGAGATAAAAACAGTTTAATAATTGAAAGAAAATAATAACAACAACAATAATAATAATGTAATAATAATAAACAAAGCAAGTGATGCACAGTGCAATTGCTCACCACCCGCCGACCAATGCCCAGCCAGTCCCCGAGCAGCAGCCCCCCCCCCAGCTTTC
>NW_008824863.1:405224-433678 GCF_000699105.1 Pygoscelis adeliae
TGCACCTCCAGCCTTCTCAGTCGGTAGAGCATGGGAAGCTGAAAAGTCCTTGAGTTTTCAGTAAGCACAACTAGCAACAACTAAAACATCGGTGTGTTATCAACTTTGTTCTCATCCTAAATCCAAAACACAGCACTGTACCAGCTACTAGGAAGGAAATTAACTATCCCTGCCAAAACCAGGACACCTGCAAAGGAAGAGAGAACTGTGTTTTTTATCAGACTTTCCACCTGGCTATTTTTACTGTAAAAGCTGTTGGGGGTGGGGTACAGAGGTCCCTACAGTATATCCCTCATTCCAAAATTATAGACAAAAAGCTGTGCTATTTAATTGATCTACATAACAGTGATAATAATCTCTGTTTTGCTTTGAGTCTTGCAGTGCCTACAACAGTAAGGGATCTGAGAGATAAAAAATTGCTAAGAAGAGCAAAAGAGCTACATGACAAACTAGGGTGGCCTGTGCACAGGAAGGTCATGCTGCATGACATCCCCTTGTTTAAGGTTCTGCTATACGTTAATGTATGCATCATCCTTCTGTCTAAGGGGAAAAATGGTTGGAGGGGGTCGAGTCAAACAGCAATCTTAGATATCACAAGACCTGCTTCCTCCTTTTACACAATGAACATGAATATGGTGCTGAGGATATCAAGAAGGTATTTGGGATGAGAAACATTTGTGAGCTTTGTTGTGTATTGTATAACTACAGCCAAAGCTGTAAGTATTATTGCTGACTCTGCTTGTCTTGTGACTGTACAGTTAACCTGGGAATAAGAATAAGGTGCCCCAGCTGGAGGCTGCTGTGGAAGTGTGGGGCCTGTTTACAGCGGCACAAGGTCCTGGCTATTAAAAAACAAATTCATTGGCTATTATTTTCTATAAGAAGTGCAAGTCCTAAGTAGATTAACATCATGAATGTGAAGGGTGGAAGTATGCCATGGGAAAAGGAAGAGGCATGGTCAGATTCTGCTCCTGGGAGTAGACTGGACCAGATGATCTACCCTACCCATAAACACTTGCGCTAGTACAAGACGTGAGTAACAGGCAAGATTATTTGTTGAGAAAAAGTTATGACAGATGAATGTTACGTGCAGAGCAAGAAGTCTGATGAATACATAATAACTAGTAGATGTCTTTACTTGATTTTATTAGACTCCTGGTACTACTTCATGTGGAAAGGGAAAGCAATGTTAGATGAAAGTATCATAGCATGGATCCAAGACCAACTGGAAAATAACTCAGTATAATTGTCTGTCAAATGGAAGAGAAACACAACATGGCACTCAGGAAAGTCTGTACTATCCATTGAGAAGTCTGGCAACATAGCATGCTTACCTGAGTAACAGAAAGGTGTCATGAAGCCAGAATACACAAACAGTACAGTGAAGAACAGAATTAAGAGTTCCCACTGGAAAATGATCCTGAGCAACTGAAGAAATAATCTGAAAAAAAAAAGATTAAATTTAACAGAGGAAAGCATAAAATACTACATCTATGCAAGAATAAGCTTTTAAGTGATTATTTAAGTCAGATGAGGGTAGTCTACAGGAAAGCAATGTACATGATCAGAAGTCTAGAAAGCAAAATCAAAGAGGAAGGGTTGAATGAATTGTGGTAATTTAGCTCTGAGAAAATAATATGACTCCATTACTTATCTACTAAAAGGTTGCTGTAAATAGGAGTAATCTGGTTTCCATATCCATTTCTAATAACTTTAGAAATAGATATGTCATGAAGTCTAAAAAGGCAGACTACTTAGCTATGATAAGCTGAAACATACACTTAGAGAGTGTTTTTTTGAATCTGGACAGGAAAAACATGATAAAACTGCTGGCCTGGAAGTGAGAGGTCCTGGGTCAAGTTTCCTGGCTGCAGTTGACATTAGCCAAGTCATTTTGGCCTAGCTTCACATGAATTGAGGTCCCTAATTGGGCAACTTTGGACCACTTAATCCAAAATCAAGTTGTTACACTTCATGCACTTGCTACTTAAATTCATAGGTGCCTGAACATCGCTTGAGAGTTTAATTTTCCCAGCCCTAATTAATTTTCAACTCCATTTCTCATGCTAGTGTTGATGGACTGTTCCACATCTGGGAAACTTGCTGTAAGTGTTCTTCCTCCTCTTCGCAAATGTGTTTTATGTAGGAGAAGACTGACATGGTCTTAGCAGGTCACTGTATACTACTAAGATGGGTATCTTATTCAAGGCTGTGCTATACTGCAGCAAAACTCCTTTGTGAATCTAGTCCTTCTCCTGTACAAGTGTAAGACTGTTCCCCTCAATCACTAGGAAATAAATAAATAAAAAGGATTTTATGGTGTTCAGATGTTATAAAACAAAGTAGTAAAACTTTTATCAAAAGGACGGTAAAAGTTTTAATAGCAAGGGTGTCTAAGAATAGTCCATGCAGGGGGAGGATAAAGAGGTGACAGGGTCTATGGAATAACCAGTGCTTGGCATGATGTGGAACTCTGCTAAATCTGAGAGGCTCCTGCAGTTCTTTGAGACTTCATGAGCAGCATTATGCAAGCAGCCACTGACTCCCTGCAAGGCAAAATTTGCAGGTCCAGGTAATTTTCTGTGATGACTTGCCTTCCTACTTTGTTAGAGCCCTGTCGTGGTTTAACCTCAGTCGGCAACTGAGCACCACACAGCCACTCGCTCACTCCCCCCCCTCCCCGTGGTGGGATGGGGGAGAGAATTGGAAGAGTAAAAGTGAGAAAACTCATGGGTTGAGATAAGAACAGTTTAATAATTGAAATATAATATAATATAATAATAATAATAATAATAATAATAATAATAATGGAGGAGGAGGAGGAGGAGGAGGAGAAAAGAACTTTTAGAGTGTTAACAAACAATTAAAGAATTGTTTAAATAATTTCATCCAAAATACCAGTATAAAATCTTCAAGCCTTAATCTTCTTATTACAAGAAATGAAAGAAGTGACAAAAATAAAAAGCTGTTTGGAGAAAAATCAAATGCAAGATTTAATCTTTAAAATTTATATTGCATTTTCCAGAAACAAATTGAATACATAGGTGTGGCAAAGAACAACATACTTACATCTTAATGAAATGGACTGTAAGGATATACGGCTTTATATGACTGTTTGGTAGAAGAAATGCAAGTGAAATTTGTATTTATAAATATATATATTCATATATATTTATATATAATGTATTCTTTTGATGAGTTCTATAGTGTAAATATTAAATTTTTTTGAGTCAAACAGAGAAAGTATGTTATTTTATATGGAGTACGCACATTAACTCAACAGTCTGACTGACATAATTTATAAAATGCATGACATCTTCAGTATTGCTGAGCATAGTTTTCTAACACTTTTTTATACTCTGTAGTAATAATCTCCTGTTTTCTTCATAAAAAAAATCTTTAAAGATTTTAGAAGGCTGTTATGTTAAAGTCTGAGCACAGAGTCATTTAATAGAAAACTCATTAAAAAAATCAGGTGTTTCCTCAGTCTAAGCAATTAAACCCTTGTCAGCAAGGGGAAAGTGGTAGTTGTTAAATCTGGGGAGAGAGTAGCCACATTTAAACAAGCCAGAATATGATGTAGAGCTCCTTATCCTGTTAGCTTAAGCTTCCCTGCCAAGCCGGCTCCATTTCTTTGTATCTGTTTTGGTGAATGGTGGCAGACTCAGGTCTTAACTACAAATTAATCTGTTTTAAATACAGCTGAGCAAATAACAGAAAAAATAGCCATGAATATTCATTCAAAAATGAATGTCAATGTGACTGTTTTTAATGACCCTTCCTAGCCTGTTTCCATGTACCCTTGAGCGCTTTACATGTAGTGGCACGAAAATATATGAAATGTTAAATAGTCACATGTGCTGTTACAGCTGTGATGATAAGGATACCAATAAGTCATGGTTTGCCTTAAGATGGAATATCTTCCTTGTGGGCAAACTGATTCACTTGAGAGAAACAGACAAATTTTTAAATATACAGGACAGAAGAAAGCCTATATTTTTCCAAATAAGTTAAGAAATTTAATAAAAGATCTGGTGTCTTTCTAAAACCTTTTTGTCTATAAGACTTTCAATGTGATGCCTGAACTTTAAGTGATATGTTAATTATAAGATTTTAAATTCATAATTTATATTTAGACTATGTGCAGTAAAGTGCTGGCTGTCCAAAAGGTGCTAAACGCCCTCCATTCTCCTTGTAATCACACTGAGTTAGCAAGTTTGTCAGTGTCCTGGTTTCGGCAGGGATGGAGAACTTTAAGTGATATGTTAATTATAAGATTTTAAATTCATAATTTATATTTAGACTATGTGCAGTAAAGTGCTGGCTGTCCAAAAGGTGCTAAACGCCCTCCATTCTCCTTGTAATCACACTGAGTTAGCAAGTTTGTCAGTGTCCTGGTTTCGGCAGGGATGGAGTTAATTGTCTTCCTAGTAGCTGGTACAGTGCTGTGTTTTGGATTTAGGATGAGAACAACTTTGATAACACACTGATATTTTAGTTGTTGCTAAGTCGTGCTTACTGAAAAGTCAAGGACTTTTCAGCTTCCCATGCTCTACCCACTGAGAAGGCTGGAGGTGCACAAGAAGCTGGGAGGGGGCACAGCCAGGACAGCTGACCCAAACTGGCCAAAGGGACATTCCATACCATGTGACGTCATGCTCAGTACGTAAACTGGGGGAAAGCTGGGGGGGGGGCGGGTGCTCCGGTCGGCGGGTGGTGAGCAATTGCACTGTGCATCACTTGCTTTGTTTTTTATTATTATTATTACTATTATTGTTATTACATTATTATTGTTGTTATTATTTTATTTCAATTATTAAACTGTTTTTATCTCAACCCATGAGTTTTTCTCACTTTTACCCTTCCGATTCTCTCCCCCATCCCACCGCGGGAGGGAGTGAGCGAGCGGCTGTGTGGTGCTCAGTTGCCGACTGAGGTTAAACCACAACAGTCAGCTTCCCATAGACGAACAACTTTCCTCGCAAGTGGGACTTAGGTGTTCTCCCATCTGTTTCAGGTGATCAACAATTCACTGGAGAGTAAGACACTCAAAATATGTTTCATATAAGCATCTACGTTAAGCGGAAAAAAAAAATAAGCTAATGAGTAGGAAAGGCTGAAGATAAATATAGGCCTAACACCAACACTTCAGTGGCAGGTGTCTGGCAGGGTCTTAACCTGCGTTTGCGGCTGCAAACTGCCTTCTGGAATTAAACAGAAATCAGATCAATTTTTCCTTTTAGCCCCTCAAAGAAATGAAGCAGGTACCAAATGCTGCCCAACATCCCAATGAATAAAACATCTGCATTGACATATTCCTCTGGTTTGAAAACAGAAACATTTCCAGAAAAATGTGTTTAACTATTGAGTATTTCAGATACTGTAATGGTAACGATATGGAGTCTTGCCTTCATTTCGTGTGGAGTAAGAAGTACCAAAACTTACTTTCCAGATAAAATCTTTCAGGAAAGACAGTGGCAGAAACACATAATAAATAAAAACCTAAGGTACAAAGTAGTCTTTGCAGTAGCTGAAGTTTTCAAAATTTAGGCAGTTCTGTGCTTGCCTGCTAACAGAAATCAGGTGCCTAGAGCTGATTTCAGTGGAGCTGAAAGCTACCAAGAACCAGCTTGTGAACACTAGTGCCACCAAGATGTTAGAAGCATCAAGTGTTTCTGTTCCACTTTTAAATAGAGGCTCTTTGACTGTGTAGACAGGACATAGAAACAATAATGTATGATTTCACTAGTATTTATCCAATGAAAAAGCACAAATACTTCTTTGTAAAATTTTGAGTTCCCAGTGTGTTTTCTGTTGCTTAGTGACATAAATCACCCAATCAGACCACAGAAAAAACACCAGATGATTTCTGTAATTTGTGTAGTGAAAAAGGCAAATGCTTGTAATGAACTTGAAGTTCAAAAGCTTTCACTGAAAAACTGTATAACTTTCAATAAAAGTACATTCAAATATTTCTCAGCTCATCTAACAATCCTTTAGAACAGTCAAGAATACATTTTTACAAATTACTGGATGAGGTGTGAAAGTCATTTCCTGTGAGACAAGCTTGAAATCTATGAAAGATATCAGTTTTGTACATAAAATATACTAATAGCACACAAAAATAATAATGGACATGCAATTTATAACAATTTCAGACAAATTGTCATGTGACACAAGAGTAGTAAAGCAGAAAAGTTATGAAAGCAAGAGGCACCGTGTCAGAAATAGAAATACTAGTCTCAGATAGCCACGTACTACTTACTCAATGCATCAGGGATCAAGAAGCAATATAATCTGTGAGCTGCAACATGTCAACATTTACAGCAGTCTGTAGAGATAGAATATATCCCCCCTATGTAAGGCTGCATATTTATAAAATACGACTCCAACTAAAATATATTTCTGGATACTTGGCTTCCTTTACCTTCCTTCTTTTTCTCCAGGGACTATGTAGAAACAAAGATGAGAAAGGAAGAGTATAAGCCTTTTGGAATTGCAGGAAAACAGTCTGGGACACAGACTGAACCAAGAGCAAACTTGTTCTCAGTTATGGTCCCCATTTGGTGCTAGAGAGAAAAGCAGCTATGCAGATTCTCCTCCTTCTCACCAAGACCTACATCAGTATGTAATTAGAAGAAACTCATTCTGCTGCCAAATGCAGTGATTGGTTCAGCTGCTATGTTCAAATAACCACTACTACAGTGAAACAAACTCCATGAGTAATCCCAGTGCCAGTAGTCTCTAAGCAGAATTCTTGCATCTTCTTCAAATTAATATTTTCAAACCATAAACAGATGCTCTGCAAGAGGAAAAAAAAACCAAACACAAGTCTGTGTGCTAATCTAGTCATCTTCCTAGTGGCTTTCTCAAGGATTCTGTCAGGTTTTGAATTTAAGATATTTACTACCTACAGGGCATAAACTTCGAAGTGCATTCAATATCTTCCTGTATTTAACTCAGACTGGCAAGTAACACCTAGATAGCCTGCAGGATCTATGCACACACATGCATACACATATCTATGTTCAGGGAAGAATTACTAATATGATTTAGCAGTGAACTCAGCTTTTAGTACCTATTAGGTGAACAGCTGATACATTTCTCTTTCATCTTGGTTTTATGCTACTGCAATCATCAGCTTCAATAAAGTTAGTTGTTTGGTGTACATATATGAGGAGTACAAGCCCATGTGCAAGGAATAGCTTCAAGAAGAGTCTTGAAGTCTACTGTCTTAACTGCATTTGCATTGCAAACAATCAGTACTGTCCCCATACCTTAATTTCTCACTATTAGATCAATAGAGTGTCTGGGATAGAGTCAGAGAAGGTGAGGAAAAGCAAATTACAAGAGGAAATCAAACGAAAGAAAAAGATAATTACATATAAGTTCTTAAATCAATAAATTTCTTCAAAACCAACAAAACAAGTAATAATAAGCAGTATGCGAACTGCTTCACTGTTGAACAACAGTTAGCTCTGCTTTGCATGGCTGAAAGGGCCTGGACTCTATGAGGTGCATGTCATTCCCTCTGTTGGACTGGCTTCACAAGTTAATCTGAGGTTTGGACTACTAGCCAAAATGCTGTCGCAGCTACTGGAATTCACAGCTCAGGAAAGGCTTAGCGAGAATGAGGAAAATGAAAGCTAGGAAGCTCAAAAGTGAGCTTCCTAAGCTTGCTATAGGAAATGTGAAGCAGAGGTTTGTGCCCCAAACTTCACTTTTCCAGTCCTACTCCAGCTTGGCAAAAAAAGTTTTGTTCTGTTTTGTTTTTCAAAACAGATCTGTCATTTTCTAAAAAAGATTTTACACAACAGAATTGGAGCTGCAGACTTCTCAGTGTACTGCTCCTTTGTTTTCTGAACCATGTGATGAGCAGGTCTATTAAATTAGCCCAAGTGGTTGGCCTGACTGAATCCAGCTAGCACCCACTCATGACAGGCATTGAGACATGCCTTTCTGACATAGCCAGTTCTGCATATGAGAAAAGCAGAAATATAAAGTGCCTAGGAACTTTAGTGGTCTAAGTGTAATTTAGATGTTCGCCAGGTTAGGCAGATTGGGGGATATACTAAAATCACCCTTGAAAATCTGCTGTGAACCCTATCTCTCTGTCTACTATGGTAATGGGATCTTAGTCTATATTTCTAAGATTAGGTCATCTAATCACTCTTACAACTGCCCTATTTCTAGCCCTAGCATTCCCCCCATTATTTTCACTTTGCCACTCCTTTCCACTCTTCCTTGTATGCTTCCTCATACTGAGCTCTTGATTTTGGATGGGTCTTACTGTCCTGAAGATGTTGTCCATTTTCACATCATACATCAAAGATCAATTTTTGTTAATCAGCTTCCAAATCTGGTGGTACCTATTTCTCCAAAGTTGCCTCCTTCTGCATTTTATTCATTTACTTGGTTTATATTTATCTCTTTTTTTGTATTTCACTTACACAAATCTGTGTTTATCTTTTCCTTCTCTGTTTTATTTTAGAGCTTGCTTCACACTGTGTTTCTTCGGGAAACAATGAAATATGTATTAAAACCATAACTAGAAGGAAAGATAAAAGTAAAAATAATTAAATTAATGGTGTACTGATTGTATTGATAGACCTGTTGACAAAACCTTTCTGAAAAACAGATTTCAAATGCAAATATACAGCAGTGATACAGTTAACTGCATTTTGATATTTTTTTTTAAATTGCAAATCTAGCTGACCAGTATGAGGGTGATTTTTCAACATCACTGTGTCTATATAGTGGCAAGAGCCGCTATTTATTAAAGTACCTCTCATTTTGAAAAATGGGTAAAGTGAAATGTAGATGGAGAGAGTGATCGATTTATACTCCATCAAATGCACTGTGTTTTGCTATGTCTCTAAGCATTACTAAGAAAAGAACCTGTACTTTTTCTCCATCAGGTTTTAACAGATGGAAGAATTCCAAGAAATGTGTAAATGACAATGGAAAATAAGTGAGACCACTGATTAGCCACACCTTCATTGACTTCCAGACCGAAAACAGTAGCAGAACCTTTTTTTTTTTTTTTTTACGTACTGTATTATCACAATAAATATCAATACTGAAATGATCCCTAAAATCAAGGAAGTATATTATCATGCAGTTAGCAGAGAATGATCCACTATCCAGTGGCATGAATACAAATATTCTCCAGGACTGTAAACTATCTTGGAATTACAGTTAGTTTTACTTACCAGAGGGTAATATTTAAAATAAACAAATCTGTATTTTGTGTGTTGTTGTTTTTATAGAGATAAGTGTGCCTTGATGATGGGAATAAATTGGATATTTGTATGAAAACTGAAATGTTACAGTTGGCAACTCTCAAAGATGTGTTCTGAGATGACTCGAACAGCAGGGTCTCTGAGGACTTAGCTCTAGGAACCCAGCTGCAGCACACTTCAGAGAGGCTTCAGGATTGCTCTAAATTATACCTCACTGGCAAAGGTCTTTGTCTACAATCTGCATTTAGGGTACAGTGTGCAGTATCCACAACATCTCTTACTTTGTGTTTGTCCCCATTGTGCAGACTAGCAGTACTGGTACAGTGCAAGCCAATTCCTGAGAGTCTTTGGCACTCCATTGAATGACAAAGAGATTACAGTGGTAGGGTGTGGTTTACCCCTGAATACAGGGTGGTGCTGGGTAATATTTTGTCATCAGGACCTTTTGCAGCTAGTGTGCAAAACCTGAGGCATTGGTTAAGGGAAGCAATAACCCTAGGGACTGAAAAATGTGTACAGAAAATAAAGTCTTTCCTGTGGTCTCCATACAAATGCTATTATGGAGAGCAGCACAAAGAATTCATCTTCAGTCCAGTATTTCCTCCATAAATCTACAGACAGCCGGAAACAAGAGGTCTGAAGAGGATTTACACATCCTATCCTCTCAACGGAGTGTTAAGGGGAAAATAAAAATTACAATGCAATGCCTGCCTTAAAGATATAGTTGGTGACTATTCTAGTCGAACCATCCAACTAAGATATTTATATTACAACTCAAAAGCTCTCTGGCATCAGTTATGGCCAAACTCTCCCTTACATCACCATTAAAGCCTGCAGATCTGTGGTCCTTATCAATGCAGCTTTGTGTTACCAGTCCAGAAACTTCCAGCATACAAAAAACTGGAAGTGTGGTGATGACTTAAGATAAACTGAATTTATTCTCCAAGAAAATAACATAGGAGACACTCACTGATTAGATAAGTAAGAAAATGAAAAATGCAACCAAGTTCTAATTTATTGTGTATTAAATTGTCCCAGTCTCTCCAGTCTGCCACAGCATGCAGCAGAATTTAGTTCTGATGCTTTGCAGAATATAAGACACAAGTATGATTTGGAGAACTTAACAAAATATGAGGCTTTGTATTAATAATGATGATTTTCAAAAGCTAACACTATAATGGAGAAGAAAACTTCTGGCATGGCAAACACAATGAGCCAGTTATGGCACTCTAGATTAAATACTCTTTTAATTCTGACAGCTCATGGCTTTTTCCTGAAATTAGGTAACAGTCTGTCCCTTTATTTGGCAGAGATAAAAGTTGAATTGGTAAATCCAGCCTTGTTTCCAAGATAGCTTGTCACCCATAGCCATGTATTAACCCTATTATTAAAATTAATCTAAATATTAAAATGCCTTTTCCTCATTATTTGATAAAAAGAAACTATAGCTGATCACAATTTCAGTGACTGGTGGTACTTTGAATGTCCCCAAATTTCTTTCCTCAGATCAAATGCTCTTTTGTGATGGGTTTCTATTATTCTTCCAGTTGCCAACTTTTCCTTCTTGAAAGGACCATCATTCCTTCTCAAAGACTGACCTTTTACATTAGAGAATGGAAGCATTTGCAGTGCTAATATTATTGTCTAATGCTTAACACATCTTTCTCTCTTTTGGGTAGTTTCAGCTTCTATTATCTTTTTTCTTATGTTGATTTTCTATTTTTATTACCATAACTATCTCTAGCAGGTACTGCCTTTAACTCTTAAAATTTATAACTTCCACTGAGATTAATTTACATGAATTTATTTGACCTTTAAATGACTGCATGGCTCCAGTGATCACTGCCAGCAGATTCTGATGCCGAACTGGGGCTGTACGCTGTAATTAATCCTACTATACTATTCTTTCATTGGTATTTTTATTTTCTCCTCTTTCTTAATAACAATTTACATATACCTAATGCTTGTCTAACTTTTACAAATTATTTTAATTTCTCTGGGTTTAATTTGTAACCCTTACTAGTCTTGGGTGGGTCTTTTTTAATTTCTGTCCAGTAACATGGTTTAAATGGGCCTTGTGGAAGGATTCACTGAGGAGAAAATATAGTAGCTATGTATAAAATTTAAGTTTAGAGTCTGTATGGATAAATACAGAAAGCTTAATTTACCAGAAATGAAAAAAAACGATGACAAGGCCCAGTGTGGTGGACAAGAACTGGCATAGTAAGAGGGAAAAACAAAAATGAGACAAACAGCAAGTAGGGCGTGGGCACAGGCATCAAGAATTTTGAAGGCAATCAGAAGATTTAGTATATTGCAAGGAAGAAGGTGTTTCTAGTCAATGGATTCAAAAAACACAAAATAGAGCTTATTGAAAGTCCAGGCGGGTGTAGCTATGTCTCTGCTGCACTTAGCTATCCAGGTCTGGATGCAGTCAGGCTGCAACACCACTCCGTATTAGGACAAGACTTAAACTACATCTAGCCTGTGAGGGCGGTGTGCTTCATGGCTGTACCTATTCATTCACAAATTAAAGCATCAGTGAGAATAAGGGAGAAACTGAAAAGGAATAATGCATGTTAAAGTGGTATAAAGAAGGATTTCTGGAATCTTTGAGCTAGTGGAAGGAAAAATAACAAAGGCCTTCATTAGGTCTTTCTTGTAGAGTGAAGAGAACGAGCTGAATGGTGCAGCATAACTGCATTGCATAGCATGGCACGGCATCTGAAATAGTTGTTCTCAGCAAGAAAGACACTTGTTCTCTAGCCATTGATCTAGCTTCTCTAATGCCACCTCTGGTATTTTTGTATTTCTTTGCCAGATTTTAAATCAGACTAACGGTCCCAGTAAAGTATCCTGTCCTTAACAGTGGGCAGCAGCTTAGGAAAAACTGCATGAGACAGAAGCACAGAATATTCTTTTTCTATGCTATGTCTTCCCAGTTCTTACCATGTATCAGGAGCTCCTGACCCAAAGACTACAGAATGCACCTTTACGACTATGTTTACTAGTGACTGAAAGCCAAATTCTCCATGAATTTGTCCAACATCTTTTGGAACTTATTAATATTTTGAGTGTTCAGAATATACTGCAGCAATGAGCTCTACAATTTAACTATGCACAGCAGATCTATTTCCAGATATTCTGAAGGTGAAAACAAGATCTGAATGTTGATTGCAGGTGGAAGCTGAGTGAGAGAAAATGTCTAATATTAAACCCTTTCAATTCTCCCTCATGTAAGGTCACACAATCATAACCGGTCCAAAAGAGACTAAGAATGGAGGAAGAATGAGACTACAGACACCTGAATAGTGGCAGCAGGAGCAATGGTCAAATAATGTAACATTTGGGATAACAACAATGTGACTTTGCTGCCTTTAGCAACCAGGCAAGAAGTTGTATGCGATATGGAATAGTTTAGTACTTCTAAACAGTTCTGAACATTAATTTTTTTCTGTGCTGTAGTGACTAGAGAATTTTTACAGTTATTATAAAATTTGTATATTTCTGATCTTCTGTGAATTAAATTAAATTAAACTTGCTTTAAGGATTGATTTGTAAAAGTTGCCTCTGGCCATCACAGATTGTGTGTCTGTATCTTAGTGATTTAATAAAAGAATCATGCATAAGAATAAACTCTAATAATAAGCTGCAGAGCAAGAGACTAAAGTAATTAGTGACACTTTAAATCTGGTAACATACCCAAGATGAAAGACCATGGAGAACCATCTCAATTTAAAGTATTGGAGAGGAACCAATATTACTGTATCAAACCATCATTTTTCAAATTTCAGATAATTTAAATTCTAGGTATAATTTTAAAGGAATGTTTATAATAGTGAAACATTACAGTCATAATTCATTTCTTCAGCACATATTGCTTTGTTTAAACTTAGAGATGACAAGCATTAAGCTTTGAAAAGGATAGTATTGTTTATTTGTGTAATGCTTTTGGTATGATTAGCTATCCCCTTTTGTCAATAAAACCAATCCTCAGTTCTTTTTTCTGCTGAGTGATTTTAATTCTTTTTATAAAGAAGGTAGATCATGTCTATCAAACTGATTTGCTAGAGAAAACTATGTTATTTGCAGTCCCTGCTGATGATCTTTTTATGATCAGCATAACCATGAAAATCCATATGTATGCAGAAGACAGTGCTTTTTAATGACACTTAGCAACACAGAATGTGACAATTATGAAGTGTTTGCAATTGGTAAGATTGCACGCCAGAATGTTTTAAACAGTGTATTTTAATATGATGGTTTTACATGGAAATAAAACATGCTTTTTGGACCAAATGAAGAGAGAGCACTTTATAATCTAGGCTCTTTGATATTTTTCTTTTAGATAGGAGAAATGTATCCAGATTTCTTTTAAATTAAAACCTGTAGAAATGTGACTGAACAACCTGCTATATTGTCAAATCTTTTTTTTTTTTAACTTTACCTGAATACAAGGATATCATGTAGTCTGTGCAATCCCAGCAAATAGTTCACTGGTAGTTGCAAAGCTTCCTTAACAGGTAATCGATATTGTACACTTCCCCACTGCCATTTATGTGGCACTTTTAACTTCCTGTTACAACTACACATTTTAGCGTATCCTAAATTGAAAAGGAACTAAAAAGTTGGGTTATTAGAGGACCTTTCTAAAATATAGGCATGAGAATTTCTAAGTAATTCATGTGTGTTTCCTTGGTTTGGATCAGTTAGCTTAGAGCTCCTTTTTGCAGAAAGTTCAATGGCAAACAGTAAACAAAAACATTTTGAAAAATTATGTACTGTGTTTTGTATTCACTCCTCTGACTGCTACAATACACAATCTGGGGAAAAAAGCAAAACTCTTGAAGACCCTTTATATTGCAGAGAGCTGGATACAATAGCCATGACAAGGAGAGTTTCCACTGAAAATCCTTTCCTAGCCTTTGATTGATAAGCAAAGATGCTACAATTTTAGAAAGATCTCCTCCACTGCTCCTCCATGAATAACACTGGCTTTGAGCAGAACCTCCCACAGATCATGCTAGTGAAGAAACTTATCGATGTGCTATGAGAAAGGGAAGTAAGAACACCCTATTTCTGCCTCTCTCAAACTGCCATGGGCATCAACAACAAATAACAGTATTTTTATTATTTCTTCACTGTTTGTTTGTTTATGTAACAGATTAATCTATGAACCCTTTGTGATGAACAATTCCCTCTTACCCATTTGTCTGTTGTGTCTCATTTACATCTGGTTTTTTTGTTCTTTCCTTTCTTAAAGCACTTACCAGAAAAGAAACTGAAATCACACAGAATATGAACAAGATCCATACTGCAGATGACCTCGTGCCAGTCAGATTTCCCTGTAAGATTCTTAGACTTTGCTGGTACAGGTATGCCACTCTGTTTGCAGGTTCATGTCTGTGAAATATGCCTGCCTCTCAGGAGGTTGGCAGCCATGGAGATAAAAGGTATTTGGGCCCCCACAAAAAGCTAATAATCTTCAGAAAAAAATTACTCTGCCAAAAGCTAAGCAGAGTTTTGCATTTGACAACACAGAACACCTGGCAGCATTGCAGCCAGAGCTACTGTTGTAGTTGTCTGATTATTTGCTACTTATTTAATAAAACAGTAAGGGTAAGAGACTTTTTTGGTGCCTTTCATGTTTTGTGGTTTTCTTTCCATTTGAATGCAGTTTTTGAAAAGGATGCTATTAAAAAGATATTTTATGCTGCTACATTTGACTGACATCTAAAGGGCTCTTCTTTATTTGGCATGTGCAATTCTTTAAGGTAATGCAGCAAGGAGCTCCTTGCTATAAAGAAAAAAACACCAAACAACATTGTAGCTATTTTATAGCCAACAAAAAGCACTGGGTTCATTTGCAGAGGTGTTAGAATTTCATGCACAAAAGATCATTATTGTATTTGAAGCACATTACAAATTTGGACTTTATACTCCTTTCCACTTTCTTGTTTATAGCAGATAACACCTGCATGGAAATAAGAGCAAGGAGATAAGCAGAAATGAGAGAAAAAGATCAAATATCTGCAGTATGTTCTTCCTTTTCAGTCACTATTCTCCAAAGCTAGGGTCCACAGGTGCATGGAGTTGCACTGAAGTGCTAGGAAGGCAAGAAGGCTGCTAACTTCACACCGGCAACCTGAGGTAGGCTTGCATTTAGACCACCAAGGATCTCACAGCAAATCTCTGAGATCACAATCACTGCTTACAGACACATAAACTCCTCAGAAACATCGAAATCCTCTCATTTTCTAGCCCATCACTCTTTCTTCACCCTTATTCTCATTTCAAATGTGGCCATACTTAGAGAGCAGACAGTAGTGCACACGAGAGGGAGTACAGGAGATCCTCAGACAGCTGAACACACCACCAGGGATTACCTGGTAGAGAGGAGACCACACTCCACTTTCCCGGCATCATGGCCTTTCATATCTATCACCTGCAATTCAAGTTACTTACTCAATCTGAAAGCCTGTCTGTATTCAACACAGAATCTGAATTGCTCACCTTACACAAATAAGGAGAGACTGCTGGCCCTGTACGTAAGAAGGGCTGGGTTGCTTTGAGCTGGTGAATACAAACAGCTGGCTATCCTGGTTCCTGTCCAAGTTCCCTAGGAACAGCTGGTTTCTCTTTGCCTCACAGGGCCATATTCAGAGAACATTCCAGGAAATGGTTTCGGCATTTTCCAGAGCAGAACTGAAACTTAGACCTACGATTTAATTTAGAGTAATTCACATAAAGCCTATGACTTAACTAAATAAAAGAAATATTTTTTGCACATCACCAGTTTATTTTCTCTGTCAAAATTCACTGGGGCACAAAATGTATTCCAAGTCAGATACAAAAATTGTTTTATATTCTTTCTGGATAAGCCAAGTATATTCTTCTTTCAGCCTCCTGTACCAGATAAATACATTGTTTATAATATCTCTGCAGGCACTCACCAAGAGCTCAGATACAAAACTTTCACCTCGATTCTACAACCGATAAGAATTTAGCAAAGTGCTAAAGGTCAAGCATGTCCTTAAGTATTTTAATGAAAAGGACTGGACATGATGTTGCTTTTGAAAAGAACTTCACTGAACAAATAAACTCATAATTAAATGTAATTGTAAAGTCATGTGCTCTATGCTCCTAAATACCATTAGTCCCCTGTTGGACCTACTCCAGCATCTTAAATGTTCTGTTTCAACTGGGGAGCCAAAACTGGACCAGCATGCCATTGGCAGTCCTACCACAGCCAGGCAGAATGGAATAATTACTTCCTCAATATCCCAGGCCATCCTCATATACTCCTTGCGGAATTTCACAATGTTGCTGTTGACATAATCCTCAAGTTTGCCAAGGTCTGTCTAGATTGAAACTCTGACATTTGCATGTGTCAACTATGCTCCCATAATTCAGTACCATCCACAAATTTGCTATGAGTGCACTCTATCTCCTTATCTATACCACTGATGATGGTAACAGTATTTGCTGCAGCACAGACTCCTGACTCAGCTTGTTGCCAGCTGTCAATCACATATTACTGTATTGGTATTAACCTTTGAACCGGGTGCTACAGCCCATTTTTATCCCATCTGACAGTCTGCTCATCCAGGCCATACTTCCAAATGAGAATGTTGTGAAAGATGGTGCCAACAACTGTGCTAAAGTCAAGGCATATGACATCCACTGCTTTCTGCTCAGCTGTTTCATCAGCGATGGCAATCAAGTTGGTCAAGCATGATTTGCCACTAGCATATCTGTGTTGATTGTTCATGATTACCTTCCTGACTTTCACATGTGTGGAAATGGATTACAAGAAGACATGCTCCATAATTCTTCTAGAAGCTGAGATGACGCTAACTGGCCTATAGGCCCCACATCCTCCTTTTTCATTTTTCCTAAAGATGGGTATAGCAATAGCTTTTTTGTATTTGTCAGGGACCTCCTGTGATTTCCCTGATTTTTATTCAATGACAGACAATGACCTCACAGACACATCAGATTATTCCGTCAGCACCCTCACCTGCATCCCACCTGATCCCAATATATTTAACTTCTATAAAAGACCTGTTGTTCCCTAATTGTTAGCTGTCACTCTCCTTCCCAAATATTGGTAATACATGTAGAAATCGGGAGCAAGGTTGCCTGTGAAGTCTTTGGCAAAAATGGCATTGGTACTTCAGTGTTTTTGTATGTTGTCCATCATAAAGTTGTCTCCATGTTCAAAACCAATCCATTTTCTCTGAATCACTTTTCGTTATTAGTGTAATTGTAGAATCCTTTATACTTCCCTAGTCATTTCTTGTTCAGGCTTTCCTGATTTTGTCCCTGAGTGCTTTTGTGATCCTCCTTAGTTGGCTGTCCATGCTTTCACTTCTTGTCTTTTTTGCATTTCAGTTAATTAAGAAGTTCTTAACTCAGTCATGCAGGCTTTCTGTCAACATTTCCAGTCTTCCTGCACAACACAGTTGTTCCTTCTTGAGCTTTCAGTAAGTTCAGTTAATCTGATCTCAGCACTCCTGCTCTTAGGACAGCTTCCTAAAGGAAGGACTTTGCCTAGCAATTTCCTAAGCAACCCAAAATCTGCTCTTTTGAAGTCCTAATTCTACTGCTTGCCTTCCTCCGAAACTGAAATTCAATCATCTTGTCATGGCAACCCAAGCTGCCTTTTATGGATATTTTTCCTGGTACCACATTTTTGGTATCCCATCCCCCTTCTAAGCTTGACCCAGATACCCTAAGCAGACATGCCCTCAGTTTCAAACTGGAGTGACGTGAAGACACAGAGCTCCTTTACATACAGCGTGATACTCTCTCCTCTTCCTTCCTCCCTATCCTTCCTAAACAGCAACCTGTTATTTGCTGTGAAAGCTGTGAATATGTCATTGTGGTATTTGGAGAACCTGAGGATGCAGGCTCAGAACATCAGAACTAGTGCCAGCCAGTGGTTAGGTGCTGCAGGAATCTGAATATGCCAGTCAAGATCGCATATCCTCTACCCAATCTCGTGACTGAAGTTGTTACCCAAGGGAGACACCTGGAAGAGACCCCAAGACACACTCCAGATGGAAAATGGGGAGATGTCACAGGCACCTGAGAGGGAACAGACGGGACACCCAGCCCTGCCCCAAGACGATGCACTGCAGTGCTGGAACTGCCTCCTTGGCCTGCCTCAGCCTGCCCCAGCCCATGCCGTCCCATAGGACAGGGAAGTCATATAATTAGTAGCACTGCACATCTATCTGTGACTGACGTATCCAAGTTCCCTTAGTCTCCATACTGCTAATTTGGCATTAAGTTGCAACACGATCCACCCCCCTGATGAATTTAACTGAAAGATCTCCTTACCAAGTTAACAAGTGTTCATATTGACATCATCCAGTAATAAGAGCACAGGCGAACTGTATGAGTCTGTGCCAAAAACCTTACCTCTGACCACCAGCCTCATTCACGTCTTTAAATTTCCACAGTTACAACGAAATACTGCTACACAAAGTAGCATTCAGTTTATGTAACAAAGAAAACAAGCAAGAAACAAGCAAACAATGAAGTATTTCAATTAAATGCCAGCAGTATGAAAAAACGATCACCGAAAAGACTGTCACAAATATTTTGAATCTAGCCACAAAGATCAACTACCGCAAGACTGGAAGTGAGTGGAAAGCAAATGAAGAAAAGCCTGGATATGCAAGGATATGCAACTGCTCTATTTAGTCCAGGGCACTTGCACGGAAGTACGGAGCATTTAGGTATTAAAAGTACAATATATATTTTTTTTAAAAGAAGAGGATTAACAGATGCTAGCTCAGTCATAAACTCTTAGATCAGGTTTTCTAGGGCAATAGGTCATCAAAAGTCTTATTGAATCTGGAAGCTGGTAACTGAGAAATTTGTTTTCAAAACTGGATTTCTGGAATCCAAGCTTAAACTTCTGGGAAGTTGAAACTGTGCAGGAACACAGTAATTTGTCTGGATTTCACTTTATGGTGTAATAGCTGTGTACTAGAAGCTAGAAACAGCATGCTTTCAATCTGAAGAAATTCTCTTGAAAATTGTGGCTCATGATAATTTGTATAAAAGTCTATTTCTAATTGTACATTTAAAAAAGGCCTCATGTTCAACACAGAAAACGACAATGATTGGACAGACTGCCAGAAAGGATGGGAACTGGTTGAAATGTATTAGGGAATCTGTTAAGGCTTTCGTCTTTTCTTGCATATTTATTCAATATTTCTGAAAAGCAGAAAATAGCAAACAAGGAACTCTGATTACAGAATATTAATTCTAATCTGCAAGAAAACTACAGAGACTTCACATTTAACTTACCTACTGGCAACTGGATATTGCTCTAAATTTAAATGGAGAACAGTCTGACACAGAAGTTATCAAACTTTTGAGATCATACACTTCAAAATTTCCTTCCTTTCCCATATACATACAAGTCATACAATGATCTACCTTAAATCAATGCACTGCAGTCCCGAGTCTTTAGCTGTAGGAGTCCACACTACCTAACCTCCTACACCCTTGCACTGTAAGATCTAGAAAATCCGTGCCCTACTAAGCATTTTCCCTAAATCCTAGACCTCCAGTCCTGCCCTACATTCCCTTAGTCACTTTTAGTCATAGTACTCTCAAAAAAGCTCTTCCATTCTTTCATCTTGTGTTAATTGTCCTAAGTTCCTGTACTCCCTATCTTCAAGGACTCCCTCCAAAAGGGGATGCCTTTCCTGAACCCCCATATCTGTTCCTTGCTCAAACTGCAGTCCTTACCCTTCCCTGTGAAGATGAAGCTCTCTCCTGCCCATGGTTTCAGTGCAGTTACCACAGCACATCCTGTGATCCCACTTGGCTTGAGTAAGAAAACCACCTCTGTGCTACCAGCAATTAAGCGAGCCACTGCCTGGACACAGTTAACAGCTCCTTTACATTGATAAAGTAAATTTGCACGCTCTGCTCCTCAGCAGAAGGGAGAGGTTTTAAGGGCAGGAGAGAGAGGGAAAACAGAGGAAGGGAGGAACGGAAGGTCAGAAAAGAAGGAAGCTTTGATGGGATTTCCTTAGGGATTTCATTCTGACTGGATACATTTGTTAGAGCCCATGGGTGCCCCCTATATGTAAAAACTTCTGTGACTGCAGTCAGGAAAAAGGAGTCACGCCAAAAGAAATGCAGACAGCTGTATCTTTGTATACTATTTTTCATTTTATCTTCCGTTACAGTCATTGGCTCATGCTTTCATAGAAGATAAGCTTCATGATACTTTTGAGGAACATTAAATATTCAGGAACATTATGGACAGTCCTTTGCCAGAGAAGCAAGGAGAAATGTCTCACTGAGACAATGCTGGGCACCGAGATGAGCTATCCAGAAGGGGCCCTTTTTTCATCCAGCCCGAATTTCACTCACATGGGATTTCTTTCTTAAGTTACACTGATCTGGTCCAGCAAAAAAACCTCATTTGGGGAAAAATCAGTGTTAATTCTATTAAAGCACCCCCAAAAGGCAAGTGCTACCTTGATAACTTAAAATGTAAATTTAGATTTCTCTAGAACTGATTGTGGGCTAGTTTTAAAAGCTTTTCCTCTAAGGCTTTGCTCCACTTTTCAAAATAAGCTGAACCGTGAAGGTGGCAAGTCATCACTGCGTAACAGCAGTCACCAGTCTTGTGAGGAGGAAACACGACTAATACAGACCATGTTGTAACAGGCATTACAACACCCAGGCAAGTCTGTACTCTCAATTCTCTTCTTTCTTACCCTTCGCACCCCTTTGTCCCTCAGTTGTGACTTGGCTCCACATACCCAGGTTGTCAGGCACCTGGGACGAGGACACATGGGAGGTAGCTCTACTCTTTGGTGGTCCCTTCTTTACCAACGCCACCTGTACTACCACCAGCATCTTCCTCTTCAGAGCCTCTTAAGAGCTCAGGAGCAGGTTGCCGTTTATTCACCCCTGTGGCTTCTCTGTCAGAGACAGGCACAAAGAACCTGCTCCCAGCCCTCTGAGGCAATCAGAGAAGGGAAAAGACAGAGCTGATAAATTAAGTACACTATGCACACCACGTTGAGGAAGGGAGAGTGAATGATGCATGGAGGTGAAGGAGAAGGAAGAAGGAGGACCAAAGACATAAGCATCATCACCATCTACTCAGCTTTCCTGCAGGTAAAAGAGGCAACAGCAGTGGGGATTTGCCTCTCATACCAACCCAAAAAAAGACTTTTCAAGTCTATATGTTAGCAAGTATTGATGGTGCATTATATTGGCTTCTAGTAGGTTCCTGCTTATTGCAAGACTAAATTATTTTTTAGAATGCTATTTTTTTTCCTTTTTTGTTAGTCAAAGCCTTCATTAAGGAATACAAACTTCTAATTATGCTTTAAAATTATATTTTGAAATTTGTATCATGAATGATACACATACATATAAACAGTCACAAGTTTCTCAGAGGCAGACATTCATCCGACAAAATAAGGATGCAAAATTGAAATTCTGACCAAGTATGAAGTATGGTCTGAAAAACAATTCTACTACAGGCATCACTTACAGTCAATATACTTTCGCATTGCCCCCAGCCACAGAGAAAACTTACAGAAGAGGTTCTCTCAATTTCCTCCTAAATCTCCTCTGATACAACATGATCTCTTACATAGGAAGAATTAGGCATTACAATTCATTTAAATGTGGCAGATAATTGTTAAAAGGTTGCAAACTTCATTTTCTATCATAAAGTATTATATTCAAATACATCAACCAGTATTTCCCCCTGACATTAAAAGATTACAAAGACATTGCAATTTTAAAGGTATTTTCAACCTTTCTGTGAGGCACTTTTTTGGAATAAAATTGTACATAAGAGAGTATATTGTGAATGTTCTTTTTTTTCCCCTTTTTGCAAGTACTCTGCCAATCTACTTTAGGTGGAAAAGATGGCTGTTATGACTCTAAGAATCTAATTTAGCAATGTCATCTGTCATCAGTCTCACTTTAAATTTGTCTGTAAGGAACCTGTATATAAAAAAGGGTGAAAAAAATCCCGAAAGCCACTCTTGAAACTTTGATATTGGAAAAGCTGTTAATGATAAAAAGGGCTGACATATAAAAGGAAACTCACTATAACAAATTACTTCCCATAACAAATCGGTATAGTATTACTGCATTTAATCACACAATTTAAGACTGATTTTTTAGTAGATATTAGTTACAGCAATTATAGGTTCTCTTTTCTGCTGTAATACGATAATCTAGTGAAAGAACACAATGTAAATCTGCAAGACTTCTTGTTGGTTTATCTCCATAAAACCCCTGATTTAAAGTACATCTGAGACTTGGTGTACTGTCTAGACAGGGCCTATTATGAAATTTTCTGCCCTCTTTAGTGCTCTATTTTCTGGCTGCATCTTGCTTGGATACAACACACCATACTTTTTTCTGCTAAACTTCTATTTCTCAATAAAAGGTTTCTGATTAAAAATTCTTTTTCTGCCTGTATTGTATTTCATTGTTGACAGGTAACACCTCTAAATATTTAACAATAGTAACAAATAACAAGTGTTATAAACAAACAAGTGTCCTCTATGTTTTCTTTACATTTAATTCAACTGTTACCCCAACACGGTCTGCTCTTCATTTCCCTCTTTCACTCAGCATGTCTTTGAAGACACAGAGTAAGGAAGGATAAAACCATTTCTTGAAGTCCAATTGTAAAGCTGTGCTTTTTGACACCCTGATTCATGGGTGTATGCTGTATTTGAAAACATTTCTAACTCACTTTTATGTTGAAAACCAGTCAGGTATTAAACCAACTATTCTTTTAACACCATCATCTCTTCTAGGATTACAGTAAAATTTGATAATGAACTCTACTTTGTGCATCTTCAAAGTGAAGTTGGGTCTTATCTCATGAGTTTTAATGTAAATTAGATGTGTGCGTAACACTGAGAATCTAGGCTTTTGAGATTTAATTCACACTTTGTGAACAGTCCACCCAGTTCAAAGCATGGTATCGTTTCACAGAGGAAAAAAAATAGATTTCTGTAACTGATTTATTTAACTGTTGTATTTTATTGTTCCTAAAACAAGCCTTTTCTGGCAATGTTTACAACACAAAAAAACCTGCAGAAACTTTATTTTTGTTCTTCTTTTCTTTTTTCCAGTTCATGAAAATCATTTTTCGGGAGTGCAGTAGGGTCCTGAACAGTGTATTTCTCCACTGAGGCAACATATTGAATTCTTGATGCTTTTGCAAGGACGAATGCAAGCAGGCAACACAAAAAAGTTTCAAAAACAGGCTAACATATAACTTTAAAATGTAAATAATCATGCAAGCCAAGAGAGTACTCGTGTGTGTGGAAATTACTGATAAATTTCTGGCATCTAATGAGAGAGCCATAAACATAAATCTCTAAAATGGATACATTAGATTTTTAAGAAGTAATTAAAATGGTGAGCAGTACTGTTTATTTTGAAGCCCCAATCTCCAACCCTTTTCAACAGCAGACATCCTACATGCTTTCAGCATCAGGAAACAGCCACAGGCCACTTATAATTTTAGAGAATATTCAGTGCTTCCAGGAAGGGACAGGACTACCATGGGTGCATCAAGCACGTGTATCATGCAGACAGGTTTTGCCAAGAGTAGCACATCTGTGCAGGTGAGTCTGCGTACACTGGAGCAGCCCAGAAAAGAAATGAGCTGCTGTCATAAGAACAATTAATATATTGCACTCACTGTGGCTCTCTGCTGGGGCCTTTTTGTCCTTTGGCTCACCACTTGGCCAGGACATAGCTGTGATTTATGGGGGAGAGAGTGGAAGATTTTCAGGAAGCACTGCAGCCGACAGTGTTTGGTAGCAACATTTTTTTACTTCAACTGAGACACAGTGTGCCTCTAGGAAGTTTACAATGTCTCTGTGACAGAGGAAGAGGCTGCAATGGTCGTAGGCTCAAAACATGCAGAAACCACAGACTTAGATCAATTCAGTTAAGAAAAATTAAGCAGGGGACTATGATAGAAGGTCAAGTATAAGAATGCATGATACAAATTGTGACCCCTTCCAGCCTTCATCTTTAGGTAAACAGCATAGATTCTGCTGGAAGCTGTTGGATCTAAAGATAAATGTGAGAGTAATGGAAGAAAAATACTGTCCGCTGGAATACTAGAAGACACTGATGTAGATGAAAATTTTCCAAAGAAACACTTGTTCAGACCAGTAATAAGAACTCATTTTAAAATCCTTAAGCCAATTTATTGCTGTTTATTGCTACTGAATTTTTTATAGTTGCATATAAAATGATTTCTTCTTTGAAACAAATTAAGGTAGCTTGTCTACCTTCAGCAATTTGCCGTTATACTAAAAGCAGATTGTATCTGGCAACCCAATTTTACAAAAGCACTATAAAAGAGCAACATTTATTGTTAACTCTTATTATACTCCTGTTTAAAATAAGAAAGCAGAATACAGAGTACATAAAACGCTGTGATTTTATCAGCAAATATCACCCCAAACATTCTATTCCAAAAAGAGTTTAAACTTATGTGATATATTCCTAAGGATATGTTCATGATTTACAATAAAAAGCGTAAGAGATGGAGTTTTTTTTCCAGCATTCTTTTGTCCTCTTAATTACTTCATGTTCTTGAGCAAAAGAAATTGATCCTGGCACTACCAGAGCCTTTTGGTACTACAAGGACAAAAGGTAATAAACAAACATGAAAATATAATACTAAACATGGATGAGATTCCTCAGTCCCTTCAAGGCATTTTGTCAAAAACTTACACAGAAATACAGTCAATTATTTTAATTATGATAAACATTTTGTGAAGGAGTATCATGACAAGAACACCATAGAATTTTTTTACTTCAGAGGTACCAGATGCAGTAGTCCCCGGCTCTGTAATTGCACACATACAGGAAGAGCCATTCCACGTCTCCTCTGGGGTATGTCTGTGTGAACCACCAGAATACCATTCAAAACATGTTTTTAGACAGTATTTTCTCAAACTTTGGAAAGATTCCTTACCTTCAGATTCTAGATACCATTTTTATATCCAGGAAACCATACTGTCTTTTTCACAAAGTTTTCTTTAAATACAATAGCTTAATTAGTTTGGTCCAGAGCTAATGAAGACATTTAAAATAACAATTATGTAGACCTAAATAGCTGGATTTTTAAAGGCACCTAAAGAGGCACTCAGTTGCATTCTAAAAAGCAGTCAGGGACCAGTCTCCAACTGATCGTACATAAATGTAAAATGCATCACTTCTTTTTTTAGAAAAGTTATACATGTGTTTTTTTTACAAAATGTATCTGTAAATCCTTTGCAGAGTATATTCTTCTGCAATTCTTTATCACAGTTCGTAGCTACTTAGTTTGCATATCATTAGGGGAAAAGTCATTAAAAGAACAGGGACAGATTAACCTCTGGGCTTTTTTGAATTGATTGCTCGAAAATATTTCTGATCTATGCACGGGTAAGTATAGATATATTTGGACAATTATGTCCTCAGATAGCATAAATAATAGTGATCACAATGTGGTTTGGAGACCTAGAGAATTGGATAGTGCTATTCAGGGTTTAAGAGCTTAATATGGCTGACAGAGGCAGAGGACAGCTTGCACCTGGGTGGCCTCCTATCAGAGCAGAGAAGCATGGTCACTTCTGGTTTCTTCATTTCTCAGTATCACCTGAAAGCCGTTCCACAAGGACTTCATAAAGGATGACATCAACAGACTGATAGGGCTGAAGGAAGAAGATGTGTTCTGTACTGTGCCATTTGTCACTACAAGTATCAGGAAGCACACAATGCCATTTTAGTTGAACTAGCAAAACAAGAAAAAGAAAGAACATACAGAGCTCCTAAGTACCTTTTTCTGAATTACCATTTCATTTCCTGATAAAAAGGCCCCTTCCCAAACATCCTTGACAGTCACATAATCTTGCAAAATAATCTCTCTGCTCTTTCAATTCATCTACAAGGCCTATTTTAAGGAACTCAAAAAAATTGGCCAATTTTGTTTTTCTCAAAGGTAAAAGTCAAGTTAGCTCCATTAATTTTAATGGACAGTTTAGTGGTCTCAGGGTCTTTCACTAGCACTCAAGTTCTTTCACCTTTTGGGTGTAAGATATGAAAATGAAAGTTCTTTATGTCTTCCGTGAGTGAGAAAAGTTCCACAATTTACACATGGAATGGGGGAATACAACCCTAAGACACCTCTTTCAAAAGCTGCTGTATAGCAGGATAATCACAGAATGTCACCATTTGTTTTTAATTCTCTTTCCTGTCTTTGGCTCCAAGCAATAACTTACTAACAGGCAGGTACACTTAAAAAACTTAGATACGACTGTCAAATCAATTTCCACATGCAGGCTCAAAGTTATGTCACATTTCATCGAAGAATTATCTTACAGCTCTCTCAAAGCAAATTCTTGCATACAAAATCTATTTATACCTGACTTGAACACTAAACAAATTTATGCATTTCAGTGATTAAAAAAAAAAACAACCCAAAGAAATCTACAAAGACTTCAATAATTGTTTTTGTTTCAAAATACAGAACACAAATTGCTGTACCTTAGTTTTCTATTCTGAAAGTTCAAAGACTATCTTAACTTCCTGAAATATGAGCATCAGCTGCTCATTTTGGAAAAAACTTCGAAGAACAACCTTCCCTGGCCATACAGCACTAGAAACCTTGGTCATAAGGAGGGTAGTTTTGCAAATACATACATTGAAAAATGAGAATATTGTCATGCCATAGTCGTCACTGACCAAGACAATCCCCCTTTTTTTCCCCCTCACACTTTGCATCTGATATGTTTGCCATGCAATATGCCGCTGCACTCCCCTGAATGAGTATCCCAGCACTGTTACATCTTACACAGACCATTCATCATTGACATTTCCTTAGGACAGTTTAAAATCAGTGACTGACGTTCTAAAAAGTATTCCTCTTTGACTTTTGAATATAACACTTCCCCTCAGTCATAAGCCACTGTGCTGGAAGGCAGTTGCTTGGACTTGTCAGGAAGAAATACACCTCAAGGGAATTCATGGGGAAGAAGTCTGATTGAGGGTGGGGGGACCTGAATCAGTCAAGCTGTATCAAAGTTATAAACCATGGAAAGAGCTATCAAGAAAGTTTACTCACATGCTCCCTTCAGCACCTTCAGCAAAATCTGTTGTTCAAAGCATCTGAAACAGTATTCCCATAAAAAGGACCATGATTTTTCAAGGGGAAGACATACAGATGACAGTTAAATGGCACACATTCTATTTAAATCAGTTTCACCCTTTCCAAATTCTGTCTCATTGTTTGTGAGACAGAAGACCTTGAACTCGTTTTCCCAGTTAACAGCTAAACTTGTTAATGGTTTACTAACCAATCGCTGTTGAAATTATCTCTATGTGATTTTACACGACCCGGTATGATTGATAAACTGTGAAGTGTAAGGCCTCTGGGACAAAAACAAGTCTGCTCATACAGAAAATCTGATTGTTACGCACGTTACTTCAACTGCAGAAATATTACTGCACAAGGCTTCTTTGCTACTCTGGCATTTTATCCATGTCCTTCTACACTGTGACAAATGAGGAAGAGCTCACTGCCAGTGTGGATTTCCTCTTCTTCTATCTGCACATCTGACCCCCGAAAGCCTTGCTGTAGTTTATTGTTCACAAAAAAGGAGCCAAAGAAAATACTCCAACAATGGACTCTAACGATTAAAGGATTACGCTACCAGAACAGCAGTTGCTTAAGGAACACGTGACACAAGCGTAACACACATCACGGCAGATTCACTCTGTACAAAGCCGTAACCTAAGTCAGGGTCCTGTCTCCCAGGTTCATGAATGTCCACTGGCTCCGTAACGCACCAACTGCTCCACCACCTTTGGTTGTGGCCTGCTGAGGCACAACCACCTTCCTGAGCTTTCCACCACTTGACCGGAAGCAAACACTGTAGTCTAAGTCTTCAGGCCCTAATATTTTCCAAACCCTCCTTTTGCTTATATTTTCCTAAACGTTTCACATAACGGCTTAATATAGGAAAAGCCAAGCAGATCACAAACCTGGCACCTCATCACCCGATCCTTAACGTCTGGCCACTACGACTGAGGAAGTGGACGGCCGTTACTGATTTGACCTACAAAAGTGACTTCCAAGTTTTGAAAGCCAGAATGCCGCCCAGGAGGCAGAAGGCAGAGCGGGCAGCC
>NW_008824863.1:434576-455384 GCF_000699105.1 Pygoscelis adeliae
TTGTGTTGGCTGTCAGGGTCCCCTCGGCTCCTGGTTGGGGGCCGGCGAGCAGGGCCTGTCTCCGCTGCCTGCGGAAAGCGCCGCCGGCCGAGGCGTCCGGGAAACTCCAGGTGCCTCCCCGCCACGTATGGGCGGAAAGGTGCTCGGTCGGGCTCCGCTCACAGCGGTGATGCCACTCATCAGTGTCGGGCCTTTCCTGGCTCCCTCCTGTTCTCTTCAAGTGGAGTTGTCACTACTGACATCCATCAGTCCACCTGAATTTAATTTTCTACATTCTATGGGTTATTTTTGTCCCGTTCGCAAACTTCTGTCTTGCTGAGCTACCGTATTTGTCCATCTCCCCTTATTTGTCAGTAAACATCTTTCTCTTGTGCTTTCTTTTTCAGTAAACTTTTCTATTTCGTGCTTTCTTAAGAAAAGGGCCCTTAAAAAGCTTGCATTACCAGTCAACTGCCTTTATGTTTCTCATGGAAACTATTGACTGCGTAACTCTACATGCTTTTACAGTTAATTACAGTGTTTGTCACTCTGTTTTGTTGTCCTTGCAGTTTTACTTGCTCTTTCTCAAGCTTAAACTGTGAACTCTTCTAGGCGAGGCCAAAATGTGTGATTATGCATAAAGCGCATTCATTATGCAGCAAGTTCTCTGTGTACTTTTGGCTGTAGTCAGATATACTGGTGATTAGTGTGTCCACTACCTTCACCATTTGTTCCAGAAAGGTAGCTGAAAGACAGTGGTCTGTGTGGGGCGCTTACTAAGACATGCAGTCCAAGTAAACTAGGATATCCTGATTGCTCTATAGCTCTTACAGATCACTCTTGAGCAGCCTTCAGTCCTACTTTCATTAGACTGCATATCTTGATGATATCACGTCTTAAAGGAAACAATATAATCTTTTAAGCAAGTGAGATTGGACAAGAGCACTTCTCAGTGTTCCGGTTTTTCCTAACAGGAGCCTGTTGGATTTGGAGTTCTGAGTAGTACTGTGGAAAGGCCAGATAAATACATAAAAGCTTCTCATTGCAGGAGCTGGAGAAGGAAATTCTCATCTACTGCCATTATTTTCTGGATGAGTGGCAATTATTTGATATTCTGGTTTTGGCAATAGGAAGGTTGCTGTTCTGCATTTGAAACTGGAGTGCTGTCTTCTAGGTGTTACTGTAAACAAGAAGGTTAAACCTCATGTTATTCTGTAATTCTGCTGCATTTTTCTGTTGCATCTTGCTTCTGAAATTTGGAATAGATGAAGCATATGCTTTTGAATTTGAACTTGTGGCTGAAACATTTTTGGCAATGGTTGTATAAGAAACTTAAGGTGTAGGTACAAACCTCACAGTTCCCTTTTGAAAGATTTTCTCAAGAAGAAACTCTATGTAATTGTTACCAGATATAAAAGCTTCAGGGCTTTTTACAGACTTTCAACTAGGTCATCTGCCTAGTGGATGAAGGGAAGGCAGTGGATGTAGTTTTTCTGGATTTTAGTAAGGTTCTTGATACCGTCCCTCACATATCCTACTGGACAAGTTCTCCAACTGTGGGATAAGCGGGTTCACAGTGCGCTGGGTGAAGAACTGGCTGAAAGGCAGAGCTCAGAGGGTTGTAGTGAATGGGGCTACATCTGGCTGGTGACCGGTGACCAGCGGTGTTCCTGAGGGCTCAGTTCTAGGGCCGGTTCTGTTCGATATATTTATCAAGTATCTGGATGCAGGAGGTGAACGCACCATTAGTAAGTTTGCTGATGATACCAAACTGGGAGGTGCTGTTGACTCTCTTGAGGGACAAGAGGCCTTGCAGAGGGATGTAGATAGATTGGAGCATTGGGCAATCATCAATGGCATGAAATTTCACAAGTCCAAATGCTGGATTCTGCACCTTAAGACAGAGTAACGCCAGGCACTAGTATAAACTGGGAGAGGAGTGGCTGGAGAGCAGCCCTGCAGAAAGGGACCTGGGGGCGCTGGTTGACAGCAGGCCCAACATGAGTCAGCAGTGTGCTCTAGCAGCTGAGAGGGCAAACTGCATCCTGGGGTGCATCAAACACAGTATAACCAACCCGTCAAAAAAGGCGATTATATCCCACCGTATTCAGCGTTTGTGCAGCCTCACCTTGAGTGCGAGTTGTGTGCAGTTCTGGGCCCCACAATTTAAGGAGGGTGTTAAAGTACTCGAATGCATCCAGAGGAGGGCATCAAGGCTGGTGAAAGGGTTGGAAGGCATGTCCTATGAGGAGCGGCTAAGGACTTTGGGTTTGTCTAGTTTGGAGAAAAGGAGGCTGAGGGGCAATCTCATTGCTCCCTCCAGCTTCCTGAGGGGAGGTGCTGATCTCTTCTCCCTGGGATGCGGTGACAGGAGGCCTGGGAATGGCTCAAAGCTCCATCAGGGGAGGTTCAGACTGGACATTAGGAAACATTTCTTTACCGACAGGGTGCTGAAACCCTGGAACAGGCTTCCTGGAGAGGTGGTCGATGCCCCATGCCTGTCAGTGTTTAAGAGGCATTTGGACAATGCCTTTAATAACATGCTTTTTCTTTTGGTCAGCCCTGAATTGGTCAGTCAGTTGGGCTAGGTGATCATTGTAGGTCCCTTCCAACTGAAATATTCTATTCTGTTCTGTTCTAACTTAATATATACACACACCCTTCAACTTTATTTATTCATTTGTTCAGAGGAAAGATCTGTAATTTTAAAATAAAAATTAATGTTTTTCAAGTTCTGGTAAAGACTTTACCTGGAAAATCTGGCTACTTCCTGTTGACATACCGTTAGCCAGCTCTTTGCCTGATTCAGGAAGGTAGCATTCTCTTCCTTTATCAATTTTATATGTTCTGATAAAGGTATGACTTTTCCATTTTCAGAGCCATGTGACTTTCTTTGAAGATGGTGCCCTGAAAATACATTTTCAAGAAAACCTTGTGCAAGCTGATATGACTTCGCTAATGTTGCTAACACTTAACTTCTTTCCACGTAGGAGATTAATTTTGTTTGGGAATGGTTATGTAAACTATAGCAATCTCCCGTTGACCTTCTCAAGTGATACTGCTGATGATACAATTTCTCTGTCAGGAAAAAAAAAATAATCTTCGTTTCATTTCTAGCTTTGTATGGGGACTTGTTGTTTGAACGCACTGATTATAAAGGTCAGGCTGCTTGCGCCTGTCTTTCTCCTGGTACACTAAGAAGCTTAGTTTGTCGACAGTTGTGACAACTGAAATGGACAATCATAGAGTGGCAGAGGCTGGCAGACAGCTCTGGAGATTGTGTTGTCAATTTCCTGCTCACGCCAGGGTCACCTACAGCAGGTTGCTCAGCTCTTGTCCAGTTGAGTTTTGAATATCTCTAATGATGCAGATTCTACAACCTCTCTGGGCAACATGTTCCTATGTTTTACCACTTTCACAGTAAGAAAGTTTTTGGGGGGTTTTTTTGTTTCTTTTTTCCTGTTAATGCTGTTACTGTTTTCTAGTTTTTCCTCCAATCATGTTGGTGAAAAAAGTTTTTATTGTAGTGAAGTCTTAGTCTTTTCTAGAGTCCCTTGGACTGGAGGTCTTGCTTGTACAGGCTTGTTTTTCTGCAATAGCTAATTCTGCCAATTACAACAGAAGTTTTTTGGCTTTTATAGATTTTTATTCTGGTATATATCAAACGCCTTTTGTAACGGAAGACTTGCAAAGAATAAATTATGTAGCACCAAAATCATACAGCAAATTCATCAGAGCTAGGAATAAGAAAACAGAGACAGTGATGCCTTGTTCAGTCTACCGATGTAGTTTTATTGACTTTTTTTGCTTCTTAGTTTTGATACTTACATAAAATACTTCATGTGTGTGATTGCCCTTCATGATGCACGGAAGGGCTAAGGTTACAATTCATATGTCCTTTTGGTTTTTCTCCCTATTACTCTGTCTGGAGAGTTGTGATTTTTTTAACTTAAAGGCTCTTGCAGACAAAGGTCTTAGGCCATGTTTATGTAGGAGGAAGTGCATACCCTTAGATCTTCAGTCTTTCTGAGGTGATGGGAAAACAGGTGTAGCAGATGAGGTGAAATAGCTTTTCTTCTTTATAGAGGAAAGTGTGCTATATAATTTGGCATGCTAAGAATTGTGTATCATGATTCTAATTTAAAACAAATTTCTAGGAAGTTAGTTATAAGCCTTTTGAAGGTTGATTACTGAATGTCTTCACTGGTGTGAAATCTGTAGGTCGTGCATGCCTTTCACAGAAGAAAGGCTCAGTTAGCTTCAAGTAATAACTTTACGAGAATACTTTTTGTAACAGACATAGCTCATAGTTCAGGAAAAATTAATTTAGTTAAAAACACATTAATGGAAAATGTAAATTAGCTATAACATATTTTGTAGCACAAGGTATGAGAAAACTTTAGGATGGAACTTTCCCAGCACTGGGTCAACTCTGGGACAGATAAAACTTAGTTTTGTCACACAGACTGTCACCGAGCTATTCCATGATATTTTTGCTGAACTGGGAGTGTTTTCTATAACTTATCCACCTATTTGAAAGTAGTCTGTCTTTGGAACTATTGAGCAAGAAAATCTGAGTTACACTTTTGAGGAGGCATATATTGGCCCAGAAGTAAGACTTGTCTGTAGGTTGAGGTGATGGGAGAGCTGCAGTTTCCTTAGCACATACTTCTCAGAATCCTCTAAGATATTGTGAAGCTAAGGGGGATGAGTTGGGGTTTATTGTAGAGTTTACTAAGAGTAAAAAGCTTCTAGCAGAAAGATGCTTTACCTAAAAAGGATGATTAGCAATTGCTACTTTATTGAACTGATCTTGTTTAAAGCATTTGTGGCGTGCAGCAAGGGTAGTACCTTACACCTGGACAAATTAGGATGGTATAATATAGCTTGTTTGTTCTGCACTTACATAGGTGGAAATGACTAGGGGAAAATGCCATTTTGTGCTAACATTTCTTTTTAGCATTTAGAGACATTTATATATTAAGCTTGCAGTTTGCAATGAGTATACCATGTATGGTGTGTGTAATCATGGTAGAAATTCTATATATGTATTGTGAGTCCTAGTCAATCTTTTATTAATCTAAGTAATTCTGTTAGGCCAGTGCTGCTGCATTTGTCAGTCTTCCTTTAAGAAAAGGTATTGCTGATTATGCTTCTAGAGTAGGACTTCACTCATGGCACTAATACAGCATGGTTTTATCCCAGCCTTTTAAATTTAATTTTTCTTCAATTTGCATGGACTAGAATCATATGACAGCAGAATGAGAAAGTTTTGAACTTTTTGGAAAGCATTTACGGAGTTGATGAATAGAACTAGCTTCTCTGTGTGATTATTAGCATTGAAAAGCCATCTTGTTCGAGAAGAAAACCAAAAATCTATTTTCTTTTTGTTTGGCTAAGTTTTTCTCTGATGCACGCAGTGGTTTTTTTTCTCTCTGGTACAGTCTAAGGACAGAGTAGGTTGTTTCAGGCTACATTTACATCTCCTTTGTTCAGGATTTCACTAAAAGGTGAAAGTTATTTGAAGGCTGCTTAAGTTACATCAGCTTATAAGCAGCCATTATCCTGCAAATCCTACAACGCTACACAGAAAATACATGGAAAGGTCCTTGGAAAAAAATATTTCACACAATTATTATGCTAAATTAATTTTCTGGATGGAATTAAGGACAAGTATTGCTGTGACCCTTTTACTTGGTATCAGATTCAGGTAAGAATTGTGTTTGAACTGTCTTGTTGATTTAAAGAAGTTTGCCTCTTCTAAGTAGTATTTGACACTGAAAATACCACAGTTTCTCAAGATATACCCTATCAATGTGTTGATACCCAAAACTAAATCAATGAGTGGTCAAGACTTTGTGTAAAAATGAAATTTCCTTCATGTAAATGTACCTTGCCCTGTTGCTTTTTGCTTTTTAATGATTCTTCTGCTGCTGTTTGTTACAGACATGGTCAGAAGAGGTTTGTATTTGATACACCAGATGGGCATTCAGAAAACTTATAGATGTGTAATTGAGAATACCTTTTTGTACAAGGAAGTTCTTCAATCTACACTAACATTTAACTGCCTGAGATGACTGAGATTTTGAGATTTCTGTCAGCACTCAGTTTTGGAATTGTATCCCCTCCAAAAGGAGGTCACGTGTTATGTAGTGACTGTTTTTTACCTTAGTCTGTGGGGGGTTTTTTTAACTCTTCCTGCCCTCCCAAGTCCCTTGCAGTTTTATGTTTCTTTAGTCACTGGATGTTCTTTAAACTTGACCTGTTGTTTTGCTTCAATTCTCATTTTCTTAACATACTTTCTGCCTTTTTTTTTTTTTTTACATCAACATTTCTTAGTTTTCTCTTATTTAGCTCTCCTCTTGGTTTAACAGTCTATTACCTATGCCATCTCTGATGTTAGTCAGATAATACCTGTTCATATTTGCTTGTGGATTCCTCTACTGCTGTTAGCTGTATTTGAGGGAGGATTGGGACTGAGCATGTAAAAATATAACATTAACTTTTTATGTACTTTTAAATCCATTTTCATAATTTTATCTTATTAGACCCCAAGGTATCCATAGTAACTACAAAGATAAAAATTATCCCTGTTAAGTTCATGAGAGTCATAGAGACCGCTACTAACTTTATTGAAATTGGGATTTTGTCCTAGGTTTTCTTCCTAACAGTCACAGGGTAAGAGGTTTTAAGTTAGTTTTTGTTAACACTCATGACACTGCTCTGGTGTCATAGTTATGACCATACATGTATGTTGCGTAAGCATTTCCAGTATCCTTTTAGTTTTAGTCTTTTGACTAATCTGTATATAGAGAAAGTTTTGTGTCACAAGTAATTCTTTTATCCCTTTTTCAACAGCATTCATCTGAGTCTAGAAATTTGTGCCGGCCTTGTGATAAGATTTTTTTGCATTATCTGCAATCTGGACATTTGCTATGACTGTCTTAGGTTATTCTCAACTCACTGTAGCCAGTCACTTTCCTTTTTACCCCATTAAGTAAAAAAAGTAAAAGGTATACTGAGATTGACAGAAATACTGACTACACAAATAGTATGAACTGCCACTCCTTCATTTCCTATCTTATTTGTGTTCAAAATAATTTCTAGTCTGTTAGAATATCTGGGAGTGCTTGTCCTAGTGCCAATTGCTTAGCTTCTACTTTAGTAAAAACAAAAACCACAATATGTATGAAACAACCATATTTTTTATCACACTTTCATCTTAAAGTTTTAGAATTTTCTTCTACTTGGTGCTTTGAAGTATACAGCTTCTTTCTATGTTGGGGACTAAAGGCCAGATGAAATGAAGGAAGAAAATGGAAGGAACTTTGTCTTGAACCAAAAGGTGAAATTTGCATCTTTGCTATTAGCTTTAGCTTTAAACAATAAAGTTAGGTACTTTAATTTGTGCTAAAGCACTTAAATGCCTGGCACAACAGTTGCTGCTGTTTCAAATCATAGTTGAGGGTGGAGGAAATGATCATGCTGATTGTTTCTTTTTATAATATCAGAAGTTGGAGCACTTTGAAGAAAGGTGTGTATTTTACACCCTTCCCATCCTAACAAGGTTACATTTGTTTCTCAATTCCAAAAGGAGGTCTAATTCACTGGAGTATAGTCTAAACGAAGAGGGGATGCTGCTGTGTGTTCTTTCAAAGTTGCCCTGGTGTGAAAAGGTGAATGCTTTTCCAAGTTGCATATTGAAAAAAAAATTCTTTAAGCACACCAGAGTTCAGGACAGAATCTGAAGCTGAGAGTCTCAATATCGTATTTGATATCTCCTACAAGGTGGTTAAAGTGGTGCCTTAGTGTGGGGCAGAGAGGTGATTATGCGCAGTATAATAAGAGTATAATATATTATACATAGTATGATAGTACATACTATAGTAGCATAATATGTTATATATAAATAATCTTTTTGATTATTAGCTCTGAAATACCCAGTATTGAAGTTCCTGAATGTTGTAAACACCTTTCCTAGGCACCTAGCCTGGGTTTATAAATTCTGGAGTTTCTAAAAGGAAGGGCTACTATTACCTTTGAGTTTAGAACTAAATGCCTAGAAAGCAGATTTTTTTTTTTTTAAATGCAATACCTTTCATGTAGCTGCTGTTTACTAGTATACAGTAGCTGAAAGTGACTGTCAGCATTTTGTAAACAGGCACCTTTAGATAGTGTTTGCTGAGTGGCTAGTGATTTGAGTCCCTGATCCTCAAAGACTTGAGCAAGGCATATTCAATGCATATAGGAATAGTTCTGCAAAGCCAAACAGAACAGTTCGGTGGGGGGGGGGCTTATGTGGGACCCAGGCCCGCACAGAGAAGCCACGGAAGGTGAGAAAAGCAGCTGCAAACAGTCTGTTCATCTGCGATAAGCACTGTGCCTTAATCCTGAATGTGAATCACTGCCTCTTCCTTCCACATTTTGTGAAGCATACAAGACATTGACTCTACAAGTTCTCTCTTATTCTAAAGTGTAATTATAAACAATGTTTTTAACTTGATAGCTATAAAAGGCTTCATAAATGATAACAAAAAGTTTCAGTGTCACCCATGATTTGTGTTACAGCTCTGCTATAGTTTTGTAGCGTTTCTTTCTGATTTGATCTGCTGTTCTATAGAGATGCATAAAACACACAGAGAATATGTAGCAAGACATATTCTCATTGTAGGATCTGCTAGAAGTATGCTTTTGCATGTATTTTTACCTGGCTTCTGCATTTAGCTACCAAGTGCCTGTATAGACTTTTTGTGTTCACTACAGTAATTCTGTACAAAACTACAGGTGACATTCCTGTTGGCCTTAATCATTTCATGTAAACTCTTGACACTTAGAATTGTCTGATCTCTGAATTTCATAGAGCTAAGTGTGTACATTTTACGTATACTTAGTTTTTTTAAATTTATGGTAAGTATCAATATAGCTGTATTTTAAGAGATAGTTTTCTTACATTGTTTGAATAGAAAGTAGAGAAGAATTTATAAAACTTAAACGTTTTAAAATACATTTCAGGCTCAGAAGGCGAAACAGAAAAACCCGACGATACGGAGTTTTGGATACAAACATAGAAAACATGGAGCTGACCCCATTAGAGCAAGATGATGATGATGATACAACACTATTTGATGCCAATCATCCTCGAAGGTTTGTATATAGAAGCTGAATGTACTTCTAGCAATAGAAGTGAAGGAGTATGGATGATAAGCAGTTTCACTGAGAAAGCTCACTACTGTGTTTCATATGCATGTAGTTGGAGAAGGGATGTCAAGATGACTTGAATTTTAAATGGGCAAGAATTTAGTGGGCAAGAAGATAAACACCATTTGTCTTCAGCATGTGAGTTCCAGAGAAATGGAGAGGAAGGTAGGATATTTTTGTTACAAATACAGTGTCATTATTGAAGCTTATGTTAAAGTCGACAACTAGCTTTTACCTTTCTCTTCTCTTTTTTTTTAATTTTGGAGGCTTCTCAATTTTTCCTGTGTATTCTCTCCTATGAGTTCTGCTTCCAGCAGCTTCATTCTGCTATCTCGTTGCTAAAGTACTCAGCAGTTAGTTGATGATGATCCTGCACCAAGTTTTAGATTTGGTACTGCTGCATAGGAAGGCTCATATTCTTAAGTCACCCTCTGAAACTGTGTAGATACAGGAAAATTATTTCCTTATTGTCCTCACACTTAAACATTATGATCAATTCAAACTTAAACTTACGCAATTCAAACTTAAAAAAAAAAGTACTTATTGAGTAATACCATCACACTGCACATGCAAAGACATAGTAAAAAATTTGATAGAATTGTCATAGTGAGGACTACTGTCAAGTATCAGAAGAGATAAAATGAATTCTGCCAGTCACAGCAAGTAATTGATTCAGCACTGTTTAATGTGAAACTGAATTAAAGTGTTAAGCAAAACAATTCAACAAATGCTATACATGATGTCTCAAATTAAAACTATTAGAGTAGTAAGTCAGATGTTGTGCTGTTTATTAGGAAACAACTTTGGATGCAGTTCTGGAACTTGAAGTGAAAGATTCAGTCTTTTAACTTTGTCTCCTTAGGGGGAAACATTTCAGATTAAATTTTTTTCAAAAGGCATCTTTGCTTTTTCTCTCCCCCATACATTAGAAGAAACTAGTTGGAATATCTCCACTTACCACTCCTCTGTATTAGAGTCATGTGGCACTTACGGTTACTCCATGTTACTAGTCTTGTTCCAGTATAAATTATGCCTATTATCTAATAGGTAATTGTCACATCATGTCCAGGAATTCCCTTGATGTCTTTCCTAGATCTTTTAAGTTCTCTTGTAACTCAGCATACTTATTAGACTTTGAGGTATTTGATGACCAGTTAACATGATACTTCCTCACAAATGTTTATTTACAGGAGTATCAAGTAACCTTTTTACTAGGAATGAACAGGATAATATGGCTAGTCCTCATTAACAAACAGTATTACATGATTAACAACAGTATTGTATTCATGTCATAGAGGTTACTTCATACTCTTGTATGCTTATTTGGAGATTAAGCATGGTTGTACTTGTTGTTAAGATGCAAGGACCTGATTATGTCTCAAGAGCAGTATTTTATCTAAAGGTACTATACTATTAATATGTTAAACAGGTGTATGCACTGTGTCTTCTAGTGCAGAGGAGGCTGTATTAATGAGTGGTATTGAAATACATGTCTTATGCATGTAGATAAGTTTTCTGATTTTTTCAACTGCTTATAATAGCTTCCAATTTACCTGGTTTGGAAATTTGGGGGGAATTATATTAAGCTTTCCAGACACTGAAATGGCAGCATGCGTCTTTTAACCTTACTCTTTTACCTTAGTAGGTTGTTGTCTAAATTGGGTTCACATTCTACAGATAAATCTAAAATTCCTAGCTTGAAGCTTACTGTATATTAAGATAAGCAAGATTGTTTTTTTGAAGTCTGAAGCTACAAAACCACCCCAAACTGTCAGTGATTGTGTCTATTTCTTTAAACTTCTTTGCATACCTTAAAATAAAAGCAATGAAAACCCTAGAGGGAAAGTTCACTAAAATAATATCAGAGGTTTTCAGAGGGCGGATTTCTGATTGTTTGGGGTTTTTTTTCCCCTCTATGTTTCTAAACACTTCAATTTAAGGGAGAAAAGATTTTCATTCAAGTATTTTATTGTAGAAGTATCTAATATGCACAGTAATTTTAAATTGTTACAAATCCGTTTTGCAGTCAGTCTCGCAGCTGCTTATGGATTAACCAAAGTATGTAAAGGAGATAGATACCGTTCTTATCTGGTTTACATACTTCAGTTATTTCATTCTTGTCTCTGACAGGATGTGTAAGGACAAAACAGAAGTGAAAACAGTAAGGATGAAACAGAAGTGAAAACAGTAAGAAAAGAAGTATGGTTTAGACTGAGGTCCTTATTTTTGTTTTACTCTTCCCTTATTGCCACACAGATATGCTAGGGTGATACTGGGGTTTATATATGCTTGTTAACTGCCTATCAATCTAAAGAGACAAACCTGAGAACTTCTAAAATCTAAATATGGCTGTACCAAGGATCCTATATATTTCTGTCATGGTTATTCAGTTGGGTAGAGTATATTCTATTCATTCCCCTTCAAAATTTTTCTTGGAAATTCATACTCAGTGAAGTGGTTGTCTTATGGATTGCCCTACCTCTGGTCCCAATATGGATTTTGTCAAATTATGTCCTAAATTAATGTTTTTGCCACTACAACTTTCTGTGGTTCTGTGGTTTAAATTAATTTGGTTTAGGATTAAGAAATTAACTTGCATTAAAGCAAACTTTTTATAACTATAGACAGCAGGCTTTGAACTGCATTTGTCCTTTGTGATAACTACAAAAAAATTCACATTGTTAGTGTTGTAGTTGGAGGAAAAAAAAAAACACCAAGAAAACCTTGTCCTAATTTCCAAATATTCACCCCCTCTTTAAATTGAAGTACTGCAGCAAATCTTCGTTTAGTTTAGCTATACCAGGCAATTCGGAAGTATTTGAAAGTAGATGACTGATCCAGACCATTTTAAAAATAGTCCTTTGGATTACATATGGTACAAACATAATCAATACAATATGTTTCAATACAATTCAGTTTCAATACATTAGTAGTGTTTCATTTAGCTGATGGCATAGCTACTGTAAGATAAATCAAGTATTTATTTTAATAGATAACAGTTCCTCACACACTCTGGTATCTTGTTGATGAAAGAACTTCTGCTAGATATGTAGTATTTGATTTTAAAATCATCAGCTTCAGCTGGAAAAACAATACCTGATGTTTTGATCCAAGTCCAAATTGCCCAGAAAAAGTGGAGAGAGAAGTGGCATGTAATGCTTGAACATGTCGTAGTCTGGAGTAAATACACAGGGTGATGTAACTTGTGGTGTAGGCATACCTTTTTTTCTGCCCTGTGCGGAAATGGTCTGCAAAATGACCTCAAATTTGATGTTTGCTCACAGAAGAGATGATAATGTCAACCTTTCAGTCAAACTGCAAGAAAAGTAATTGTATTGGAGTAACTGAGCGATCTAACCAAACTCAATTTCAACACGTTTCTGTTAACGTGATGAGGAAAACTGACTAAACAGATCAGAAATAATACCTTCAGAAGAGAGTAACTATAGATAATAAAGGAAGAAGATGTTACTGTTGTTTCAAGATAGCTCAGAAAGTAAGTGCTTAAATTATCAAAATCATTATTTTGATATCGGGAGCTTGAGAAAACTATGACTTCAGTTATGTTTAGTCAATAATATGAATATACTCTGTTTATGTATATTGAGAGCTTACCGTGTTCTCCTTTATGGGGAGAAGCTCTCAAAATTTTAGAAGTTACTTTTTATCTTGAAACAGTGTTTGTGTGTAGGAGGAAAACAGTGCTGAACAAGGTGAATGCACTCCACAAATCCCTCTGGAACAGCTTGATAAAATGCTGTCCAAACTGTGCAAAGCAATGGCATTTCTGGGAGGGAAGTTTGAAAACTAATGTAGAGTACCTTAAAAAAAAAAAAAATTAAAATCCTTAATTGGGAATGTACTTTTTTCAGTTAATTTCTTTCCCCTTGGTTCAACTAAGTCTTTTGCATCTGCATTGAAGCTTAGTAATCAGTCTTCATATCACTGTTTAACCAAGAATGACCAAAGGGAGTACAAAATGCTTAAGTAATCAAAGAGTCGCTGAGGACAACTTGATGATAATGATACTCAGATATTCTCAGGAGATGTCATTTGCAGTAATTCAGAGGTATGGCTGGTTTGGGTTTTTTAAGGTAGCATAAATATGCAGTCAGGCTTGGAGCAACTAATTAGGGAACAAGGAAGAGGGGCTTTTAATGGTTTTTGAGTTTAGTCCTTTGTTAAGTAAATCATAATTGCCATTTTGCTTAACTACAGTCAACAATCAGCTTATTCAGTTCATAAGTTTCTTACCCTCATAACTCATAATGGAAAGCACTAGAAAACTAAACGTTATTACAGGAAATTCTAATCTACATGTTCTGGTGGGTTTATATACATTTGTTATGGACAACAAGTTATAGAAGTATTGTTTTATATAGAGAATAGTTGTCTTCTTTTCCTTCTTTTTTTATGACCTGTTAATAGACTGCGGTAGTATCCACTCCTTTCATTTTTCTTGACTAAAACAATCGAGCTTTTTTTAAGGTGATGCTCTACAGCACAGTATGCATATTATGCATATGTTAGAAATCCCTATTGGCTTGTTTAGGGTTAGCTGGTAAGTCTATTCGACTCTTTACAAGGCTAGGCAGAGAAACTGGCTTCTTTCCTAAAATCAGCATAGCAGTGTTAGTATACTGGTGTGCTGATATGGTTATTACTTCAAGTGTTGTTGCTGTTTTCTTTCAGAGCTGTATGAAAAAAAAAAGTTCAGTGTTCTCTGTTGTAACATAGATGCAATTTCAGTGTATTCCCACTGTTGCCATCACCCATGTAGCTAGTCTCTGTGCCTCTTCAGTTTGGGGCATCTTACCTGAATGGGATGTTTTAGTCATTTTGTTCAATAGCGTACTATTACATGTCAAAGTTTGAAATTCTAACCTTCGGTTTCTCACCATGCGACTTTGTGTACATGTCAACTGAGGTACAGTATCCTAATATCACATCTTTGTTTTTCAAAGGTATGTCACACTAATAGTTTACAATCCTCATTAAATCACTTTACATACACGCTACTTGCTGCGTTGCAAGGCACAAGGGAAAGCACTTATTCTATTTTTGATAGCGTTCCAGTTATGGAATGCTACCAAGAGTTACCAAAGTTTGAATAGGAACTCAAACTTGGAAGTTTTAAAAATGTGTCCAACATGATAAAAACCCAGTTTTTTTGTAAGTGAGCTGTCTCTCTGTTTGGGAAGTTTAAATGAACGGAGTTCCGTAGCACTTTCCTTCACAGTAATATGGTAACTATGAGTTTTTACAGGCAAATTTAATAATAAAATGTTACATCTCTATAGGTTTTTTCATAATGTTTGGTCTTCAGAAATGTAGGCTAAAGTTCCCCTTGAAACAGGGCATTTCAGATTAATGCATCTGTTTCTTCTGTTGTAGAGAAGTACGTGCCTTTCAGTGAAAGAACTTAATCTTAGAACCAGAGAAGGAGACTGCTTCATGGGAGGAATAAGAAGCAAGAGGGTATGCAAGTTGGGGGGACTAATTTAATTTGTGTATATTTTGGCATCCTTAATTTGTTGCAATAAATACTGTACCAATTTGTTGTACCTTTTTGTATATAGAGGATTCTAAATGTAAAGCATACAGAGAGAGAGTGCACTAAAATGAAAACCTATTTGGAAGGGAGATGACTTAAAACAGGGTTTTTTTTGCTTGTTACAAATCTTGTATGCCACAAGTGTGGTATACACTTTTTCTACAGTAATCTGGAATGTTATCAAAGTTTTTTGCTGATATTAAATTGTAAGTAAACATAGCCTCTGTGGACTCCTCAGAATTGGTAGAACTTGGTTTTAGTTGAGGAGATGCTTTATCCTTTTACAAATAAAAAGCCAAACTACTGCCTTTTGTGTTGAGACTTTTTTAAACTGAATTAACATGTTTTATGTAAACTTTAATGAACAAATAAAAACTGTTTACAGTGTTCCTATCATTTAGCGTGATACTTCAACACTTCATAGATTTTAAGGATATTAATATGATCTTGTAAAACACAGTACTGCAACATCTTTTTGCTGTTAAGACTACTGATTACAACAGTCAATTTTTTTGAGGTCCATCTTGAACTTGTGTAAACAGATGTTGCTCACTGACTTTAGGGTGCTGCTGGTGTAGTCCACGTGGTGTCAGTGTTCAGACCTATGGTGAAGCAGAGATAAGCCTTTGGGTAGCCTTGTTTACTTTTGTACTTTTTAAGGTTTTTTGTACTCAATCTAGGTCAAATACTAAATTTGCTGTAACTCTAAAATGAAAAAGTGACATCAGAAGCAGCTGTTACTATGAAACATGTGGTAATATTCACATGAATGTAGTTGGCATCCAGCAGTTATATTTATTTTTAGGTAGTGCCATAAAAATTAATAGAACAAGCTTTAAGACCTGGGAGACCTAATTTTTTAAAAAGTGTGTTGCAGTTTCCACAAGCAACTTGATAATGCAGACAAAGTGTTCAAATTCCAGTTCATTAAAATTACTGTGTAAATTTATTCCTAATTCTGTATATATCTACTATCAAGGTATAAACTTGCTATGGCAGTATTGGTGGGGCTGGCTATGTTTCCTGAAAGTTCCTGTGTTATGGGATATGGGGAAAGAGGGATTATCTTTCCTGTTTCTTCAGTCCCTTCTTGGTGTTCAACAAAATAGGAATACCTTATTTGGCTTTGAGGTTATTTCTGTAGTGTTGGGGCGGGGAGGGGGTCTGCTGTAGACTTCTTTTAACCCTGTACCAGCTGATTTGCTATACTGAAACCTACTTACTTTGCCCTAGTAACAACTCAGATGAGGTCTGAAGTAATGGATGCCAAATCAGCCTCCTAAGGTGATTTTCATCTATAGTTGCACATGTGCTGCACACAGCTGGGAAATATATTGTATTTACAATAAATGCAAGTTTTTATTTTGCTTCCTCTCCTCTTGTACCCAACTTCTTCTGCCCATAGTTAAAGATAAAATTGAAATAAAAACATAGCACTGATTCTTGGAGAGGCTTAGCTGGGGAATCTAGAGACATAGTGAAGAATAGCTGTCTCACACACTGCAGGTGGGAGAACAGCAAATGATAGAAGGCAAAGCATGTTGCTTCCCTTTATAAAGGGGACCATCAGTGTTTAAAACTTAACATAATTGCAATCTTTCTTTAGATTTTAATTTTTCTAGCAGTGGTACATGTTAGCCCTAGCAGTAGAGACTGTCTTCCTGACATCCTAGAGTTCATTGTTTTAATTCTGTAGAATCTTTATAGGCTTTGGTCTGAATACATCCTGAGGAGCTGTTATGCTTGCTAAGCATAGATACTTGAGTTGTTTAAGTATGTTAGAAACACTGGAAACACTCAGATTGTAAGGTCTTTCGTCTCCTGGAAGTAAATCTTGAGAATTTCCTGGAGGAAGAACAAAATAGAACAGGTTATTTACATTTCTAAAGCAGATTTTTTTTGGGGGGGTGGAGGGGGGAACCCAGCGAATTTTCCAAAAAGTTATGTGGGCTTCTTGGATTCATGTCTCCAGAATTATGAGGATCTATTTTATAGGATAAGTGTCTATAAAGCAGTCATACAACTGGTAATAAGTTGTGACAGTTTTGTTGTGTGGTAGGCCAGATACTATGTGGTCCATGGTGTGAACTTCCTTGGCCTTATCCAGACCATATTAAATTTCTCTATTTTATAGGATAAGTGTCTATAAAGCAGTCATACAACTGGTAATAAGTTGTGACAGTTTTGTTGTGTGGTAGGCCAGATACTATGTGGTCCATGGTGTGAACTTGGCCTTATCCAGACCATATTAAATTTCAATAGCTGAACTGGCTCTCATTGCTATTGCAGACACAAAATTAGTCAAAAATACCAGTGTTGTATGTGTCTTGGTCTTAACAGTCGGAAATTGGTTCTGAATTATGTGCAGCCTCTGTTGATATGTGCAACAACATCAGTAGTACTTTCAGCTGTGGCTGAAAAGCTGTTCTTATGGTAGCCTAACATTCTTTCAAAAATTTTGGGAAGAGTATGCCACCCCAGAGGCCAGTAACTGACCCGTGTATAAATGGGACTAAAGTTTATATCAAGTGTACTTATCACTTTACAATTTGACATAAAACACAAGGTTAAAAAGATGAAGACAATTAATTATGAAATGTATAAATGAGTAGCCATATATGGAAATTTTTATTCCCATTTGAATCAAGATGTTAACAGGGCAGTAAAGAATGGGAGCTGATCTGCTGAAATAAAGCTCCTTAAAGATACAAGACAGCCCAAGTTTAATGCGAAATAAGCTGGGGGAGAGGCTAGATTTCTTCAATAACTTGAATTTCTGGAGACAGAAATGAAATGTGCAGAAAAAACTTGGAAGACTCAAAGAAAAAAGGTTGTTAAAAGATAACTTTACAAATTTCAGTATTAAAGCTATCATGTTATATCTATTACTGTTTGTTAGGGCTTTGTGACTTTTTTCTTCATTAGTGCAATTTGAGACATAGCATGTACAAGAATATGTAGTTCGTGATCAAGTCTGAACGTATTAGTACAGTGCATTGATGGGATAATGGAATATACACCCTCAGACACTGTGAATGGGTCTGAGAATGAGAAATTCATGATTCAGAAGAGGTAGGAAGCGTTTTAATTTTTCTTGTTGACTAGTAAGAGCCAGGAAAGGTCTATAATATAAAATCCAACTGAAAGACCCAGGTCTCAAAAGACCCAGTGTGGCTGGACTGCTTCATAGTTTTAGAATAGACTGCTGTTTGCTACAAACTTCTTGTCTCATGGTACTACTGATGATGATGTTCCAAGTTGTTAACTGCTAAACCCCTGCAGAATTGACCCAGATCTCTCTGGAGTGCTGTCCTCTGATGAGATTTTTTGCGTGATTTTTCTCTGTCTACAGTTGCTCATCTGTTCCAAGTGGTTTGCACTCTGTTTAGCTTGCATCTTGAAGCATTCTTATTTTAAGACTTGAAAATAGATGTGAAATGAGAAGACTTCTTAAAGATATTATCAGGATGATGGAGAAGTATGGAAGAGTATGAGCCAAAAGGGTTGTGCTTTTGGCATAAGCCTTTTGCTTGCTTATGACAGTATGCTTTGCACAATATGCAATATGTATAATGTTTTTATAACGATGTGGATGCAGGAACCAGATGTACATTAAGTAAGTTTGCCAATGATACTAAACTGGGAAGACCTGTGGACTCCCTCAAGGGTAGAGAAGCTTTCCAGAGAGATCTGGATAGACTAGAGAGCTGGGCAATCACCAATCATATAAAATTTAACAAGAGCAAGCGCTGGATTCTCCACCTGGGACAGGGTAAGCCTGGTTATATGTACAAATTGGGGGATGAGAGGCTGGAGAGCAGCCCCACAGAAAGAGATCTGGGTGTCTGGGTTGATGGCAAGTTGAATGTGAGTCAACAGCGTGCCCTGGCAGCCAAAAGGACCAACCGTGTCCTGGGGTGCATCAAGCACAGCATAGCTAGCCAGTCGAGGGAGGTGATTGTCCCACTGTACACTTCACTGGTGCGGCCCTACCTTGAGTACTGTATGCAGCTTTGGGCACTTCAGTATAAGGACATAAAACTATTAGAGTGTGTCCAGAGGAGGGCTACTAAGATGGTGAAAGGTCTCAAGGGCAAGACTTACAAGGAGCAGCTGAGGTCACTTGGTTTGTTCAGCTTAGAGAATAGAAGGCTGAGGGATGGCCTCATCGCAGCCTACAACTTCCTCAAGGGGGTCAGCGGAGGGGGAGGTGCTGATCTCCTCTCTCTGGTGACCAGCAACAGGACACGAGGAAATTAGGAAAAGGTTCTTCACTAGGAGGGTGGTCAGGCACTGGAACAGGCTCCCCAGGGACGTGGTCACAGTACCAAGCCTGTCAGTTCAAGGAGCATCTGGATGACTCTCTTAGTCATATGGTTTAGTTTTAGGTAGTCTGTCGAGGAGCAGAGAGTTGGACTCAATGATCCTTATGGGTCCCTTCCAACTTGAGATACTCTATATACGAGAAGGGCATAGCCTGAGGTCAAAACCAAAAGTTATGCCAGAGATCTTTTTGAACTGTTATTCGGAAAGGGCACTTTGTTTATTGATCTTCTTCCCTAAGCCTCATTCTCTTTAATAGAAACAAAGATTCATTTGTTACAGCTTCAGAAAACCTAATCGATAGAGGATGAAACAATACACATTCTCACCCAAGCTTTTCGTTGTTCATGTTTTAAAGAAAAGGCAGTGTCAGTTCAACAGCTATCCAACTGGATCATGCATTGTATGAAGAATTACTCATTTCTAAAAACAAACTCTTTATTCCTGCCACAGCTTTTTCTTAAAAAAAAAAAAAAAAATCCAGCAATAAAAGCTTATAAGTAAGGTAAATGGTATTTGTGAGGAATCTTTGTGAAACTCATAGTTTTAGGGGTTTTAGACTAGCACAGACTTCTGCAAGAGATTACTTCATTCAAAAGCCTGTATGCCACAAATATTTTGAAACCTCGAGGTACTGCAGGGGAAATACAATATGTTTGCACTGGTCTTACTCTGTTGAACCTGCTTTGGCCACTGTCCAAGAAAAGATGCATGGCTAGGTGGATTTCTAGTCAGACCAAATACAGCTGTTCTTATTCAGTGCTCTGATAGAGTCCAAAGGCCCCTCATCTTTCTAAACACAGAAAATACACTTTTGTGAAGATATACATTAAACCTGCTGATCAAAGCAGGAACAAATATACTGACATTGTTGTGATGTTTCTGAAAGTTAGTCTTGCACTTCCAAGTTTGAAGATTGTTTAGGTAAGTGGAGAAATCTAGTTCAAGGCTTAACTATCCTTTCTAGTAGATTGGTTTTTAATTTTGTTTTTCCTGGTGTGTAATCTAAATCTCCTTTTTAGGCTTAAAATTACTATTACACTTAAGTTATAGTGAATGGTAGAAAGAGCTTTGTACTGCAGATCTGCCATATATTTCAAGATACTCCCCCTCAGTCTTGTCTAAACAGAGCACCCTCAATTTCTTTCCTGGTACTCTTATGGCGTAGGTATGTAATACATTTCATTCTGGAAATGAACCGGCTGGTTCACACACTCCATAAACTGCAGTGTCCAAAAGAGAAGCTGTTTATGAGATGGCAGTAATGGAAAGTATGTGTGCAACATCAGTGTACATAGCCCACCTATCCTTCTTGCAAAAGATCACTGCCTTTTTTTTTTTTTATTGAAAGAACTAACGGGGAATCAGCTGTCTACACACTAATCTCTCTGTGTGGTTGCTAGCACAATGTAGGCGGCTTTCAATCTACCCCAGTAGCGTTGTAGTGAAAGTTTTTAATTAAAGCGTGCTTAAGCATGCTAAATGATATATAATCTTAAAATCTCTATATACATGTTGTATCTGGGTATGTGGCAATGCTGGACCATGCAAAGAAACCAAGCCAGGAATAAGCCAACTTAAATACTGAAAGGAGCTTATTTGCATCAGCTCAGTACTCTATCTGGCCTACTTAGCATGTCTATTTCTTATCCAAGTCAGTTCATTTGGTTGCGTCAGATATTTGTGAAGTGCTGTTTTATGCCATGTAGATTTAGTTCTCAGACAGCAATAGTTACACCTTTTTTTTCCTGCTG
>NW_008824863.1:455397-474719 GCF_000699105.1 Pygoscelis adeliae
CCGTAATCACTTACACATCTTACCTGAGTACACCATGCATGTTTCAGTTTTTCTGCTAATATTCGCAGCTGTCAAAGTAACGGTTGGTGTTTCCCCTTAGGCACAATTTTCCCCCATATGAGATGGAAGGGTCTGAAGTCTTAGCCATTAGCTCAGTGACTGGAGGCTTACGTGTAACTTCAGTGATTTGCATTCAATTCATTTTCTGAATCTTACAAACATAAGAAAAACTTTTTTCCTGCATCTCCTACCTATATAAAAGATAAGTTTATCATATTTTCAATTTTAGTGCTCTAAATAACTTTTATTGATTTAGGGCCTTAGATTTTGTAGCAGCATCGGAACCATTCAATACTAGAAAGTAAACATGCAGAAAATAGAGTTCTAAATTAAATATGAATAACTACAGGTCTGCGCTACATCTGCAAGCAAGATGGAGGTTCTAGAGCTTTGTTCAATCCAAGTTAGGACATGACAGCATTCATTTTCTCAGAGGTGCTATGAGAGCAGGGCTTATTTGCCTGAGCAGCTGTGGTGCTTCTGGCTCCAATGTTATATGGTCTCTACTAACATAATACAGAAATATCTGAGCTCCAGTGTGCAATATTGGTGTAACTAAAGTGTTTATAGTCTTCTGGATAAAAACAGCAGAGAGTGATTAAGATTTTAATTTATTACCCTGGCAACTCTAGCAGTCCTTAAGAAAAAACCCTAAATTAACTTGTGTTGATATAAGTTTGAAGAAAAAGCTAAAGTAGGATATATGAAAAAGTTGTTAATTATAAAATTTCTTTATTTTGCTATTTGAATATAAACTATGTTGTCCTTGGTGCAGATACATCTGTCTTCAGTACCTATGAAATTGAAATATTTTCCTCAATTTATAACACTGTAGATACTGTTCTGCCCATTTGCATGACTAGATACCATAACTCAAACCACAAACAAAATTGTTCATAACATTTCAAATTTTAAATGAAAATAAAAATTCCCATGTTGGATTCAGTTTTGTATTCTTTCTAAAATCATGGAAGGGCAAAATTCTGATTAAAACCTGCAAGTCGCAAAGGTTTGGGTTTTCTTTTTTCCCCTTTGATTCATAATCTAGGACTTTAACCAAACAGTTCTTCCAGAAAAAGGAAATTTTAGGATTGAAAATTTAGGCCATCTAGCTGGGTAATGTTGCAGTTGTTACTGTTCTGTCACCTTGTTGTCAGTTGTGCTTTTGAGTGCAAGGGCTGTTAACGGTCTCTGTAGTAAAGTAACTGTGCTCAGCACTCCTTGTGTCAAAGTGTGAGACTTGCCTTGAATATTAAATTTTAGAGCAAAATCCTGTTGAAACATTTAGGATTGTCATTTTGTTTCTTTTCTCACAGCAAACACAAGTTTAGTTTTGGGTAGCATACATGCCATTCTACAGTGAGCAAAAGCAAGAGAAGGCTACTGTGAGTGTGTTTAATTTAGCAAAGTTAAATCTACAGCCTCTTAAAATCTGCTTCTAGTTAAATGGCGAGGTGACAATAGTTTGATATTTTCAGGATTCAATTTGAATATTTGGTTTGCAGAATATTTTTCATTTAAAGTATCAGACTGACAGTGGACTACAGTCTTCTGTGTAGAAGAAGCAATATAAACTTGTCCATGCTTCAGAGTGAAGCTGCAACTCTAACAGTGCATGTGCTTTGTACGTGCTTAGCCCTTGAACTACAAGACCATTTTGGGTTGATAATAGACTGACCTATTTTGACCATTGTTGCTTGTGCCAATAATGTCCTTTGCACCCTTCAAAATTGTATCTTGTTGACATGTATTCTAGAAACCTGCATGGCAGACTTGTCAGGGACTCAGTGACCATGCACTGAAACACAGCATCCCCTTAAAAAAAATCTGCAGTATATGCAAGGCCTCCAAGGTATACATATGTCTCTCTTCTCGCTACCTAGCAATCGGGAATCTAGTACCTAAGGTGTTATTTGATCTCAGGAAGCGGTCATAGGAATGAAATATGTATGCTATAAGAACTTTACTGACATGGCAAAGTCATATTTTCTAATTACTTGCACCAGCTTGAAGTTTACAAAATGAGCCACTGACTACAGCAAGACTTTCACAAGGGTGTTGGTGGTTGTGTGAAGAAGATGGCACTTTGTCTTGCCTAATGTAGAAAGTCCTGAAATACAGAAGGAAAGCCAACATTCAACCTATATATTCTTAATGGGAGAAGTGGTATTCTGTTACCAACAATGATGAAAACAGAACGGCTCACAAGCTTTTATCCCAAGGATACTTCTGGATAATGTCACTCATACATCTGGCACAGTTGTGTGTCTGCAGGTATCCCATCAACACCGACAGAGCATCCATCCACTGACGTTACCAGCCAAAGCCAGATGCCCACCTTGTTGGGGTTGCTGCCAAATAGTAGTGACATGTTCCTTCCAGAATATACTCCCTAATACTCTGCTACTAGCTCCTTGGCTGAGCTGGCTGGTAGCCCAAGCTTCCCCCTCCCGCCCTGTCTGTTGTCAGCCAGCATGGACTTCTCTTCAGCAGCAGCTCCCAAACTGATCTCTAATCAGCCAGGCTTCCTTTTCCTTACCAGCTAAGCACTCAAGAAACATGTTTGGTTTGGGACTTTTTGTTGGTTTTTTTTCCAAGTCACTTGGTCTGTTTAACTCGAAAGTGGACCTCTCCAGTCATGCAGTGAAACTGCTGTGAAGAAGGACTTGGTCTTCACACCAGGCAAGCTCCATGAGCTGATCCTAGTAACGTAAGAGAGAAGTACGCTTCACTGGATAAACAGCTACCAGTGGAACACTGATGCAGTACTGCCAACATCTTTCTTCACCTTTTATTGTGAATTTATGTACAGTTTTGGCACTTGACAAAGCAACGAAATAGTTGCACCTTACGAGTTTTCTGTCTTGGAAAGGCCCTGATTTTATGTGACTCATCCTGCTGTTAGCTTCTCAAGGAAGAGAGACTGTGTCCAGATCACTTGGAAGAATATGAAGTGGAATGGAGGGTCCTGCCTTTAGGGACCCATGAAAGGAAGGGAAAGGTGAACCTCCTTGCATAGGTATCATTAGGACATACTGGATATATGAAGCAAGTGATTGCATTTTGCTGGACTATGAACAATTCCATGTCTTGCCTTTCCCCTCCCTTCCTCCCTCCTCCTCTGCCTTCCTCACTCTTTCAACAAGTCCGCCCTTTTCTATTGTGTAATAAGTTCTGGCAAGGAGACATATCCTTCCTATGAGATGACCCCTGAGGAGGATCACTCTCCAGAAACAATGTATGAATCTGCCAGCCACCAGGTTGGATGGGTTTGCCGTTCCTCATGTGAATTACAAAGTGTGCAGCAGATAATGATAATCCTGCCAGTGCAGAAGGCAAAGTCGGTGTGTATGATGCCTGAAGGCCTGGTTCTTGCTCACCTGGCAGAAGTTAAGGACCCACTGAATTTCCAATAGCTGTGAGGATTGTACAGAATGATATTAGGCACCAGAGCAACAGAGGTAAGGCAGTGCTGCTGACAACGTTGTAGTTGTTGTCCCATGTTTGAAACAGGTGCTAGCTTATCACAAGAGACAACTACTGGAGTTCTGATACTGGTACACATCAGTGTTGCCTACAGCCAGTAGGCTTAATGTAAGTATGCATGAATCACTTCTGCTGAGACACTGCTGTCATTTCACTCTATTCTTTTGATTGTGACAGCAGGCTCCCTGTGTTAAGTCACTGGATTTCTCATCTATGGGCTGGCAGTGTTGGAGCTGATATGTGTCCTGAATTCTGTGCCCCTTACACTAAATATTTCAGGTGGTGCCACAGACCTTGATTATAATTATGTTAACTGTGCACTACTGAACTGCTTGGTGCTCGTCCCTTGAAGGTTAGTGTTGCCTGCTTCTGGATTGCAACAAAAGCCCAGAAAATGCAGGTTGCTGAATTGAATATAGCACCAGCTCCAACAACTGGCTCAGGAATGTAACCTCCTGCACCCAGAAATTTATGGGTACAGAAGTTGAGGAGATCAGCCTGTATACCTGTAATTTTTTAACAATGGTGGATGTAGGCTCAAAAACTGCCATTTAACAACTCAAAACTACTCAGACAACAACTTACTCTTTTTTTCTGACCAGGTTGTTGCAGATTCAGTAGCTGCCTCTCTTGTGCTTGACTAGATGTCTCTTGAAGTTCTTCTTGATAAAAGCTTCTGTCTTCTTTACCTCCACCCTGTAGATCATAGGTTGGTACACCATACTGGCTCAATGAGGTTTGTGTGGACATTGAAGGTAAATGGCAGACAGAGCTTAAAACACCCTACATGATAGATGAGAGAGGTGCTGATGAGTTGGTAGTGAGAAGAGGCCCAGAACAGACTTGCCAAACTTAGAGTAAATCTTGTAAGTTTTGCCTTAGATCATGCCTTCTTCATGTCTTAAATCTTGATTTAGCTGTCACTCCGTGGTTTATTAGCCTAGGTGTGAGTGGAGATATATTGATATCTTGTCATGTGAGAATGTTATGTGCATATAGGTGAAGCTGTGTAGCCTAAATAAACTCTTGGGAATAATGTAGCAGACTGACCTAGATGTAGTCACTCAGGCATGTGCAAACAGGACAGTTGTGTAAGTCATTGTCACATATTTATGACATACTTTTCTAAGGTGAATGCATCTGGACAACCAAGCTCATTTTACATAGACATAAGCTCAAACAGGCAGCAGATAATAACATTTTCATTTCAAATCTAGATTTGATGTAAAGGAGCAATCTAGGCATGATGATTTTATATCTCATTACAATGTACTTAATTCCCTCTTAAGAAGCTCTAATTGAAACAGATTCTTCTACATTCTCAACACAGTGTACTAAGAGGAGAAACAGTTTATTTACAAGCAATGTACACATTTAACTCCTCAATAACTGCACTACTCACAGCTCTGCCTTGCAATATTCTTACTATGCATGAATATTGACACATTTTAAAACAAACAAACTTATCAAAGCACTTAATCATATGCTTAATTCCCACAGAGGTCAACTGGATTTACCTACGTCTAATGTCTCTGCTCAGCTAAGATCTTGAAGCATTGTGAATTACAGTAATGGAATTCCAGTTTGTCTGGAAAAATCAGGTAACTGTACCAGGCTACTGGAAAACCATTCCCTGTGGAAGTATGCAGGCAGACATAATACCTGTTCATGTCAATAAATTATGTGTTACTTAGTAGTACTAAGCAAATTTTGACAGACCATAGAGTTTTGGCTCACTCTGAAGTAGATGTATTTAAATGTTCACTTGCAACGTATGAAGAACTTGCAAACCTCTTTCGTATGAAGACCTTTCGAACCACTTTCATTGCATGTGTTCAACAACAGATATTCAGCAGGTTAGATGCTTCAGTGTACCGAGAAGAGGAGCACTCATTCAACTTAAAAATTAAAATTACATATTTGATGGCAGTATGCAATATTGAAAATTCAACTACATGCTGTGTTAAACATTATTCTTTGTTTTGTATTAAAGTAAAAATTTAATCAGGTTTCACTAGGCAATCAAACTCCTTGATATCTTCAAAAATAAAGTAATTTGCTTGAAAGTTCTTGTTTGATATGAGCCTGTGTTTAAGACAGACGTAAATCTTCACATGCATTTGATAACATCTATTCCAAGTAATCTTTAATGTTACTAACCATAAGGGGACTTTTTGGCTGCCTTCATGATCAGAAGTTTGATGTTCCCTTTTTTGCTGTTTTGAATTTGCTTAGAGTAACAATGATCTGGTTTTACATACCTCTTTTTTTTTTAAATCTTAAAACCTTTTCAATAACATAGTTGATCTCTTAGTTGAGAACCGGTTGTCAATATTTATTTAGGCAACATTTCAAATAGAAGTTCTCTGACTTGTTAGTTTCTCTCACGGCTTGTGTATGTGTATGTCCACATTGCATACAAAGAAGTTAAAAATAGCTGAAGTTACAATAAAAGATCAAGTGCTTAAATGTTTGAAAGTATTGTACAGGTTTTCTGTGCAACCTTAATTTAATTCATATGTGTATAAACATAATGATATTATCATTATTACTGAATATATAATTAAATAATAATTTTTCCAGAGGACTTTCCTTGTTTACCGCAGGGCAAGGAAACTCAATTAATAAATTTTCAGTGTACTGTTTTCTTCACACATTTGCATGATTTAGGCCTTATTCCTGAATTCAAATGTTTTTCTACATAAACAATGACTACTTTCCTCTTAGCTTTCTTCCAAGACACCCACGCCAATAGTAGCTTAGACCTTCAAATGAATAAAACCAAATCGATTTTCACAGAAACACCAGAAGTTCTTATTCCCATTTTATAGATTGGGTACTGAGGCTGTGAGAGGCTAAAATGTTACTGATTTTAGTAAGTTTGCTTCAGTTAAAACAGTTAGGAATGATTTTTCAGTTTGTTGGAGCATTTCACATGTTCTGAGTATGTGTTGTTTTATTCATCATTGTGTTGTAAGAACTTTTACAGATCAGAGCCAGAATCTTAATTTGATCAATCAGAAAATGAGAAATACATAGTGAATGACAAACTGGACAAATTTTGAGTTAAGAGATTTGCTTAGCATCACCTGGAAGCTCAGTGGCAGAGCCTGGAGTAGAATCTGTTTCTGCAGAGTATTGTTCAATTTTGTTTCCCTTTATTTTTCCTTTTAGCCTTGTAATAAAGTGCATAGATCTTTAATCACCATGTATTCCTAGTTCGTTCCGCTAGTGTACTCCATTTGGCATGCGGAATGAAGCAGGGTCCTTTAGGAAAAATACTTTCTGATTATGTAATTAAGGACTGTATTGTAGTGCATGTGCACGAGGGGGCAACTTTCTTCTGCTATGATTAAAGAAAAGTTATTTGTCTTTGGAGAACTGGGCTAGTAATCCGGAGAAAAAAAGGAGGGTGAACCTGGGAGCTGTTTACTTAAATTTGTGATTGTTTTGGAAGGAATTTTATAAAAAAATTCTTATGAAGAAAGGGGGATTTTTTTGAGGGTAAGGGATATGAGATGATGTGTTGAGAAGAAAGACCAGTCTTTGGAATGTGCTTTCCACAGGCTTCAATTTACTTCATTCTCTAAGAGAAACTAATTCTGAATTGATTTGCTTTGAATAACCTGTTACAAAGCTGGATCTGTGAACTGCATGAATTATCCAGAATGCAATAGTTATTTCTCGAGGATGACTGGGCAGGAATTTAGTGCTTGGCAGACCAAAAGGTTGAAGGAACCATCTGGCAGGAGTAAATTTTAAGTTCTGTCTGAGGATGTGCTTTACTTTGGTTTGTAATAGATGCATGTCAGCAATCTGGCTTGCTGTGGTACAGCTATGTGCTCTGTTTTGTAGGTACCTGGTTTGTTTCCTTCCCAACCACTTGTATTTGGTTTTATTCTTTACCTACAAAATGTTTATAACAAGAAAGATAGAGGTGCCCCAAGTAGAATCAAGGATTTACTGTGACTGGTTCAACATAAATGGTTCAACATAAATATAGTAACAGACCAAGAGCTTAGAAACTAAGCAGGTGAAGCTGACAAGGAATAACAGGCAAGAAGCAGCAGTGTCTTCATTTTATGGCTAAAAAAAGTAGTCTCCACTACCGGCTACCGGCTGCCACAAACTTTGCGTCAGTTAGGGCAAATCACAAACTCTTGGCTAGTCTAACCACTTCTGATCTTTCACTCAAGAAAAGTGAGAACAGAAGCTTTCCTTTTATTTTTCTTATGAATGAGTAATAAAAGGATGTAACAACTTTATTTAAGGGTCAGTTTCTAAGTAATGTGTCTTTTCTGAACTAGGGAAAGGTTCGTCCCATCTTACTGTGTAACACAAATTAGATGGTTGGGCTTGGTCTTCCTGTACTAAAGTAGGTTCAGTTGAATGTCTAACCAGTGTAGTTATATGTAGATAAATAATGAAATATGAGAATAAGAAAGGGTCATGAATGAGGAATTACTTCACCGTTAATGCCTAAACACCTAACTAACAGGAAGTCTGGGGATGGTTGATTCCAGAGGACACTGCAGAGCCTACCCACAATCTGTGCAATCCTTGGGCTGGACTAAAAGACGAGTTAGGGGACCAGCTGCTGGCCAGGGAGAGATTGCTCCAACATGTCAGTCCTAGACATAAGTACCGATGTTTGAGGCAAAGAGGAGGAGAAATTAATGCACCAGATTTCCATTTGCATGTCTGAGTATAATACTGGTTTGTCATACTGGGTTGAATGTGGACAGACATGACACTTCAGGGAGGCAGAGCCAGAGCAGCTGCAAGTGAAAATTGCTTGCAGCAAACCAAAAGGCAGCATTTGACTTCCTGCAGTCAGAGGTCCTGAAAAGAGTTTGGATCCCTCAGCCACACAAAGGACAACCAAACTCTATGAATTTCAGTGCTGCTTGTCTCTTTTAGGCCACAGCAGCAGCAGGAAGTAGTGGATAGCCAGGAATCATAGTCACTGGTGACTTAATCCTTCTGAAAGGAAGTTAAATCCCTAAAAAGGGATGTGTATACAGAGCTCCACTTTGCAGATCAACCAGAGTTTGTGGGAAAATTACAATGCATGTTTGCTAATACTTAGTTTGAGTCACTTTAATGTTTAGCAATTTATGTTTGTTATTTGGTATCCAAGGCTTCCTTGCCTGAGTCCTTTCCTTCCTTTCCTTTAATTAAACTCGGTTTAATCCTCTATGGCAAAAAACAGTTTTGGTTTTTTTACATTAAAAAAAATTCTTGATTTCCTGTTATTCTGATGTGTAATAGCTTAGAAATTTCAGGGATCATCCTTAGTCTTTTTCTTGGCCACAGGGTGGCAGCACTAAGCATCAAGCCCGGGGCTCTCACTTTCAAGGGATTCACCAGGACCTGGAGGGAGGAATGACGAGCACCAAACCCGGCGATGAGCCCCAGATGCAACTGTAGGGATCTCAGTATCTCCTTTTTCTTTTTGACTGGAGTCTCAGTTCTTAAGCAGAGTGTCGATTCTGATTTCAGGGTTGTTAACAAATGGGGTCTCTGACAGGTTGCTACAACTTGACATCAGTGCCCAAAAACCATGATGATGTTAACTTTTGCTGAAAGTGGCAGGAAATAAGTATTCAAGTGAAAGAAAGGACTTTTTTCAAGCTGTCAAGGAGGAAATCAAACAGGATGCAGCAACTAATAGGCCAGGGGAATGAGTTCTCCAAATTCGCTCCAGAATTTGCTACAGGACAGTGAATGAGTGAATACCAGGACCAAGTCTTTCAAATATATTTCAGCTATGAAGGATGAGGAGAAAAAATAATTTTCATTACATTTAATGAGATACATTTTACTTACAAAATTATCTTATTGTTCTCAGTTGAGAACAGCTGAAGTTACCTTTCTCTAAGACAGAATGCTATTTTTATTGAGTGATGTTTTAAAATAATGTATTGTAAGTATAGTGATTTCAGAATTATGACTAAAAATATAACAACTACTCTATGCCTTATAAAATATACTGTAAAACTTCAAATACACAATATATCTGAATTTTGGAGAACTTTGTAATTCATGAGATGTTCTTTAGGCCAGTAAAGTATGATTTTACTTTTCTTCCTCTTAAGAAATACTTTCATATTGTAAAGAAAGTATTTATTCTAAAATATGGCCAATATTGTTCTATCAAATGACTCATGTATTATCAATTAATGGAAAATATTTTATGGTTCTTTGTTTCCTCTTTCCTCAAACAAGCCAGCGTTTTCTTTTTTTTTAGGCTTGCATTTGTACAACTAAAGGATGACAAACCCCATTTATTGAAAACTTAAGTATTGCTGAAAATGGTGTGTTTTGTTTGCATATATTATGATTCTTCTGTTCTTTTAAAATCCTAGCAAGAATTACATCCTTAGTTTTGCTAGTGTCTAACAATTAGGAATCCTGGTGAGAACAAGTTAAAGATCCCCTTAAATGCCCTGTAAATATTCACTTGAATCCTATTTTATGTAGTGTGCCTGCTGGCAGGAGTGATTTATAACCGACCTATAAAGGAAAAGACTAATGCATCTAAATAGAAGCACCAAAAGCCACAACTTTGCCACAATGTGCAGAATGCACAGAACCATATCCTGTGTATTACATTATCTCAGATACCTTCAATTAAGCAGACTCAGTCAAATTCTCCTGGCTATGAATTATGAAAGATAAGTAAGTATTACACCAAGAAAAAATAGTTAAGCCTACTATGGGAGAAAGTACAGTATGCAAAGGTGTTTCCCTCAAAACACTAAGGAATATTTCTGTCTAATCACATTAATAAATTGTCCACTGAAGAAGATAGGCAAAGGTAAAGAAGGTGGAAAGGAACTGTGTGAATTCCACTGGGATAGGTACAACAGACTGATGTGTTTTTTGAGATTGGTTCAGTAGACAATTATCTCTGAAGAAACCTAATTTGGCGTTTTTTCAGTGGATGGACAATTTAATTCTATTTTTGTGGCATATGAAAAATGAGAACAGGCAACATACTACCTATCTCTCATGGTGGATTCTGAGATAGAAACTTAGGTCAAAGTAGAGTGTGGCATACATAAAACAGCTTAATGGAGTAGGCATGTTCAAGTATTTATTTTTGGAGGGAAAAAATGCTATGCACAATTCTTCCCTGAAGTGATTTGTACTAGTATGAAAATGCATTTATTTTCCATATTACTAATTTTTTAGTTTTATGGTAATTTCAGCATGGAAATTCCTGTAGGTCAGCTTACAGTTTTGAAATGGAAAATGGAGGGTGAAGAAAAACTCTGAAGATGTGGATTTAGATCTATGAATTTGCACTAAATAATATTATGTGGGGTTTGACCCAGAATCTTTACAGAAATGAGTAGATAATTGTCAATAATGGGCTCAGTTGTAAGGGGTTTGTTAGCACTAAACCCTAACATTCTGTGGTGCCCTTTCTCCAACTGGTGGGTAGACATGGCTGAATCTTGCCATAATAGACTTACAAGTGGCTGTAAGTACTGCAGGGGTCTGGCTCTGGTTTAACCATTCTTTTTCAGGCTGTTAAACCTTTCTTCATGTTGCAACAGTGGATCTTTAATCAACCTATTTATTCATCCAGATCGCATCTGAAAAACAGGACATCCAACAAGGTGATTATTGTGTTTGTGAAACAACTAGAAAGAATTATGTACAATTCAACAGAGTACCTGTGTCAGAAACATGGTCTTGAAGTTAAATATTTTTCACTGTCTGCTGCTTTGTAAAACTCTTTTTATTCACATATGTTGTAATTCTTTATTGTGTGATAATGCTTTTTATTTATAAATATCAGTATTTTTAAAGACTGGAATACGTTGTACTGATTCCTTTTGATTCCACTGTGATAGTAAACTGAATTAATGGAAATAAAGTTGTAGGTGCTTTGTCATTCATTCCTCTTGAAGTAGAGAAAAATGCATTTATATTCAAAATTAATGTGAAGAACTAAAATGAAATTAATCTTGCTGACATCCTAGATCAGGCTAGGAAAGTTAGAATCAAGTTTAAATTGGGGTCATGATGAGATTAAGCCTTCTGTAGGCTTATTGTTGTAAGTACATAAGAAAAAAAATTTACATGAGTATTTTAGCATCTGATGTCCTGCATCTCTTAAAAAAAGGTTTTACAGTCACAGTTATGGAATACATATTTTCAAAGTCCTTTTCTTCTCAGCAGTGTCCAAATCTGAATAAGCATGTCATTATATTTAGATTCTAACAGTGCACTCCTATTTAAAAATATACACCCTTATCTTTTAAATAAAATGCTATTGTTTTTAGTTTCCTGTTTCCTTTTGATCTAAGTTCATTGTTGAGAACTTGCTTCATTTTATGTTTGCTCTGATACGGTAGATCTTTGAGAACTATCTATTTTTTCACCAAAGTCTTTCTTTTACAACCGGGAGACCCCAAGTGACCAGTACCTTTCTTCAGTCAGGATTAATACCTTCCATTTCTTCTGCAGTTGCTGGTGGTTTGTTTGTATACTTAATCTCCTATTATTCCTCTTCTTGTGTGAACTGCTTTTATAAAAGCAGTACCATTGCTTTTGTAAAAGTGTACTGAGTGGAGTGTACTGGTGGCAACCCAAGACAATAGTAGGAATTCACTGAGCACAATAATAATAAATGAAATCATATTGTGAATACAGCTAGTGCTGTATACAACTATCATACACTAGTATCCTTGCATAGTGTGTAAGTTAGTATATGCTATTGTTGTAATGCAGGAAGTTAGCAATTATTTTAATGTGCTTGGTTATATTTCACACCAGAATAAAATTTCTAAACATACCATTATGGTTTTCAAATTATAACTATTTCTGTGTTACTGTGTAGTCTTCAAATGACCAAACTTTGGTTTGTTTACATCTTAAAAAGTTGGAAAGAGAAGTACAACTAAACCATCAGAAAAAGATAATTAAAATCTTATTAATCATAGAATCATAGAATATCTTGAATTGGAAGGGACCCATAAGGATCATCAAGTCCAACTCCCTGCTCCTCACAGGACTACCTAAATCTAAACCATAAGCCAGGTGCTCCTTGAACCCTGACAGGTTTGGTGCTGTGACCACTTCCCTGGGGAGCCTGTTCCAGTGACCGACCACCCTCTCAGTGAAGAACCTTTCCTGAACTTCCCCTGACGCAGCTTCATTCCATTTCCTCGTGTCCTGTTGCTGGTCACCAGAGAGAGGAGATGAGCACCTCCCCCTCCACTGCCCCCCTTGAGGAAGTTGTAGACTGTGATGAGGCCACCCCTCAGCCTTCTCTTCTCCAAGCTAGGAAGGGTCAAGACAACAAAAATGAAATTAACATAGCAACATCACAGATTGTGCATTGCATTTTCAGTCCATCGTTTTTAGTTTCATTACTGTTTTGAGCTCAGAACTTACTGAAGCCTAAATGTTTTTTATTGGCACCGACATTCATTGTTAATCCACTTCTAAACTGGGATTTCTGCTTCTCTCTTATTCCCTCACTTCTCAACATTTAGCTGGTCTTCAACTTCTTTTACTCCTTCATCACTGTTATCTTTCGGCCTATGGATTCTTGACTGCCTTCCATGATCCTAAGCTAACACCTAAATGGGATATGCATGAGTAAATGCTGGGAAACTTAGGTATTTTGCAGGCTGTAAAACTACCATGTTATACTCAGTGTTGCACATGAGAAACCATGTAAAGGCAAGATGTTAGATCTCTGTTAATTCCTTTGAGTTGATAGGCTCTATAGGGTAATAAAAATGTGAACTGAAATGGTTATCATTTGTAAAGAGAACCTTCTTCATCCTCAACCCCAAATGGACCACACTAAACACTGTAATCGTATGATTCATGCCTCCTTTTGAACCTCCTTAATTTAGGCCTCTCTTTCCATAGGAAACATGGTTAGGCTGTTTCTTGAGTAAGTAGGAGACACAGTTCTGCCTGTGTCTCTAGATTGAAGCTTTTGAAATTATTTCTGTAAGATTATTACCTTTTTTTTTTTTTTTTGGCTGGTACGTGAAGCATAAGTGCAGCTGGCACTTTTAATTTCCTCCTTTTTGTCTACAGAGTAAAAACAGGATAAAATTATGAGGACAGGAGACAGGAAGTGTCAACTTGGGTAGAGAAAAACAAAGTTCTCCAATCTTTCAGCACTCCTGAAGGTAGAATCCAGAGAGGAAGGAGGCTGGAGAAGTGCAAGGATGGAAGATTTAGTGGAAGAGTGGAACCCTATGACAGAAAAAAATGGAAGTAGAAAAATAGAAATATCAAAGAGAAGACTAAAGGAAAGATCAGCACCACTGGTTGAATTTTGTTAAATGAAATGCAATGTGTTCAGTGTCCAAGAAGAAAAGAAAGCAGGTAAGGATTCCTGTAGACAATGTATGCTGTGAATTCTGAGAACAGGCATAGAGCAGCCATTTTCCATCTCATTAGTTCCCATAAGATCCCATACTTAATGTAAGCAGATTTTTCCAGGTGCACCACTGCTGACACCAAGCTTTCCTAATAGATTTCAGACAGGATTCAGGTGCTGAAAACGGGAGGATGGTAATTTTATTCTTAGAGAGAAAAAAAAAGACAGAGTTTGCTAGAAAGAATGCAAGGATTTTGTTTCCTTAAAACATGTTTTGAAAGACTTCATGAAAAACCTCTGACTCTTTCAATTTCCTTTTTATGTTTATTTAAATGGTATTTAGTATTTCCTACTCCCACTATACTGCTGCATAAATTATTTTCTCTTTTTCAAGAAGAGTCACACATTATTCAATTCCTGCTACAAAGCAAAATTGCCAGTCTCAAGTATGCATTTGTCCTTCATCTGTGTGTGTGTTTTCAAATTTCATTTGAAATAATGAGTCAAATATTCAAATGTAGCTTTAAAGTAATGAAATGTTTAATTTCAGTGAAATCTGAAAAATAATTGGAGAGCATATATGCATCTGCAAAATGTCAATCTATTTCAATATTGTCCTAATTTGAAAGAACAACAATTCCTGTGCTATTGGAAATTTCCAAAGAGCAAAAAAGCCCTTGTATAACCTGGTCAACCTTTTGTTTATTTCCCCCAACACCATAAGTCTTGTTTCTTTTTCCTGAAGTACAAGCCTAGAAGATGTTTTCATGAAATTCAGTTTCTTAACGTAAATTTTGCTTGCTTTTTGAGGTTTTGCTTGCACAAGCTTGATCGTCTAGTTCCAATAAACCTGATTTTTAGACTTCAAGCAAGACATTGTTGGGCTCAGCACAGCTGAAACTAGACTTTAAGAAAATCCTCATTCTCATTTAGGCACTCAAATAGCTGATGGATTTTCAGAAAAATTCAGCTCTTGTGATACTGATGGTCAAATTTTTAAGAGAAAAGTGAGATAGAGGTTTAACCTATAACAAAACAACTTTCTATTAAAAACAATAATAGTTGCTTTCATTCCAAAACTGTTACTGTAGACCTCTTTATAGGTAGCCTTGAAGGGGTTTAGACAGATTCCCAGCTGAAAAGTGAATCATTAAACATGAAATACTAAAATGGAGCTGAATAAGCAACCAAAATACTTCCTTGGCAGCAGAGAGGTCTGGAATTTTATTGGTTTTTTTTTCATTTCTCTTCCTCTCTGCTGCATCTATCTGTGATGGGAGATGAGATGACCAAATCGTTACAGATATACACAGTCAGAGCAGGGTAACACGCAGACAAAATCTCAGCTTCCTCCTCTCTCTACCCCAGTGCTGGCCACACAGCCACCTCAACTGTGATCATTGGGTCAGTAATTGAAAGCTGGAGGAGCGTACAGATGCTGGAAACCCCCCAGGGATGGGAAATATGAGGGCTGGCATTTCTTCCTCTGTGTGTGTTTACTTACAGAAAGGGCGTACTCTTTCTTACAGTGATCTTTTTGTCGTCTATCATTAGCCCTATAATTAATTTTGTGGGCAACACATCACTTTATAACATCATTTGTACTTCCACATTTAGTGACATTTCCTAGCACTTTTTGCAGGTCCTGCTTACCTCATATTTTTAATCCATTCTCTTTCTCTCCCTCCCTCCTTCCCTCAAAGGGTAAAGGCCTTTTCTGTAGTAGCACAACTCTTCACCCTTCTTGGACAAAGCCAATTGCATTACTCTTGAAAATATTTGGCTCTGTGATAGTGCATGTGTATTGCTTACTCAAGAACATGCCCAAAGGTTGTGTACCATGTTATGGCTGGCACACACAGAATAAACCTGTTCAGCAATTGCATGGAATACTTCTTGAGGAAATGTTAAGGATGGCTGTGCTATGGCTGATTCAAGGAAATAGGCAAAATAGGATGCAACTTTGGGGCTGGGAGAAAAACGGGAATTCCTTCCCTTCTGCCCCACAAACAGGCAACCATATTTATCACTTCCAGCCTTCCAAAAGTCCTTGTATCCTTTGATTTCTCCTATTCACCTTTGTAACCCCAGATTCTCCTACTGAGGCTTGCCAGTACTCTTCTTGCTCTTTAAATGTCACCTGAAAGTGAATACTGCTACCAAAGAATGTTTGCTATAGGAAAATTCAACCTGAGTGACATTGCTGAGAAAGGTTGGTCAAACACTGGCTGCGAGTGTGACTCAGGTCTAAGAGATACCAATTAAACACTCTAAAAGTGGCAGATTAGTTTTGCTAGTTCATTGTGCTAATTCTTCAGACTGACAGTGTCCTGACAAACTTCTCCCTTTCTCCCATCATTTCAGGAGGTGCAATAGTTCCACAATAGCAGATGAACAGTGACACTGAATCTTATTATCTTATTTTTGTTGTTAGTCAGGTAACAGAAATGAAGGTGCCAGGACACAAACTGTTGGTAAATAGACCAGAATAAATGTCAGACATCAGTGGACTAGTTTCTGCCCCTATTGCAAAACCCTGGAGATTGTTGAAATGTCGGTAGACTTACCTGTGTAATGTCCTGGAATGTGCTCTGATAAATGCTTGTTTCCTCTCCAGGATGAGCCCAGCATACTCATAATGAAAAAAACCAAAACCGCAAAGTTTTACATCAAAAGCAGCAACTCTGTATGCTGATGTAGTGAAGAATGGAATAGGAAGCTAAGAAATATATATAATTTCATAGTTTAAAAATCATTAGGGTTTTACTGAAAAGGCGTAAACATTCATCAGTTTGAAAGGGTGGCTGATTGCCTAAATTGTAAGTATAAGCTTTCCTCCAGCCTTCAGATGCTTAAAATTTCAATAGCATACATTGCTGCAAAGTTTTGCTAAATTAGCTATTCTGGACACCAGCTTCCCAACCAAGAGGAAAGAACTGTGCTGTAAACTCATTTTGGAATAGGCCAAATGCCTGAAGACCTGTTCACACCTTTAGCAGACTGTATTTATAGAAGGGATGGGCAAACATTCAGTTTACAAAGAGAGGTGATATTATTTCTGCTCACCTGTTTCTTATTTCCCTCTGAAACAGAGTAGTTAGTCACTTCATATAAAGCAGTTGTGTTTGTTGTATAATTAAGTGGGAGGAAAGGAGGATGGATGGATGGATGGATGGATGGATGGATGGATGGATGGATGGATGGATGGATGGATGGATGGATGGAAGGAAGGAAGGAAGGAAGGAAGGAAGGAAGGAAGGAAGGAAGGTAGTTAGTTAGTTAGTTAGTTAGTTAGTTAGGATGTTAGTTATATGTTAGTTAGTTTGAACTACCCCAGACAGGAATGGAAGTGTTTACCTGACTGTTCTCCAGGAAGACATGAGGGGGTAGTGACAACCAGCTAAGGCTGTGCTGAACACCTTGCAATGGAACGTTTCCAGGCAGCAGAGTTAAGCCCAGAAGAAGACGTCAGGCAAGAGTTTCATATTCTTTTGCATGAGAAAATAAGTACACATCTGTGTAGCAGCCCAATTTCACCAGGTCAGTTCTACCTATTGGTTTGCAGGAAGATTTTGTGCTTGCATAGAACACCAGTAAAAAAGAAACTGAGTCTGCAGCACAGCTTGTAGGCTCAGATCCAAAATCTGTAAAATATTATCAAGTGCTTTGAGGTGAAGGTCAGACATGAAATACTCATATTATTCATGATATACTTTTACCTCACAAGAGTTTCCATTATTGTCAGTGCTCCTTATAAATCTGAAACATCTGATGGAAACAAAGAGGTGAGACAGGAATATTTGCCCTTTCCCTTTAGACATTTTTCTTCAGCTTTTATTTTCTTTCTGATTCATGTGCTCAGACACCTGTACAACCTCACCTTCTAAAGCCTTTTTGTTCTTGGAAATGAGCGTTGCTGACTGCTTAGGGGAGATGCAGATTGCGAACTTTTATGCAGTACATTGCATTCACATTTTGATCACCAGGTCTGTCATTTCCACAGGCAGATACTTGTGATGTCAAAAGCAATGACAAGGACTTATTGGCAATGCCTGCAGCAAGCTTACAGTGTAAGACAAATTGACAGATTTTTGTCACTTGCTGAAACCAGTTTGGCAAAGATTAATCACATATTTTTGCTGAATTACCTTTGTTTCACTAAGCAATACCTCTTTTACTGAATTTTTCATGATGAACAGAATAATGTGTCTTTAATGTTTTATAATTTTCCAGTTCTTTCTTTTTCCTAGTTGATTTTGTAAAGCAGTTGCTCAGATTATAAATTAGCCATCCATACAATGGTCTTTCATGCTTCCCCAAGGTTTAAGCCCTTTTTATATCTGCTCTTTGTTGTCCTCTGCTTGGCCTGCCTTAAACTGGACCCCTAGGGAACAAAATGCTGCATAAGCAATCTTTTTTAGTATTCTATGGCCTATCCCCCTTAGGACTTCATTTTGTATTTCTCTCCAGCAGGAAACGGTAATAGATTCTGTAAATCTCCTTTTGTAATGTCTTCTATTTATTACACACATCTAATGGAGCTGCATGTCATACTTCAGTTACTTCAGTGCGCATGTTTAATGACCTGCTGTATATTAGAGAAAAAACATTGGTCCAAGAGCCTTTGCTCTTCACCAGTATGGTTAGTTACATTAGTAAGGCTGAAGATGCTTCTGTATGTGAGCACGTGTTCAAAACTGGACATGTATGATAAATAGTACTGTATTAATAAAAATCCTGAGTGTCCCAACATTCTTTTCTGTCTGTAGCTGTTTTTAACAATGGAACAAGTCCTTTCTTAGATTGTGCATCTTGGAAAAGGGCAGTTTCATGAGCAGTATGAGGTAAGCAGGATTGTAGTGTTTATCAAAAGTCCACGTTCACAAAAACTGCAATCTAATGAGAAAAGAAACCTCATATAAGCGAGTAAGTGAGAGGGCATGTAGAAATTCATAGTCTTCCAGATAATTAACTTATCCAGACATAACCATCCCCCTCTTCCCCTTCTTAGTTATATTGCTTACACACACACGTATGTGCACACGATGGCATTAATTCAGTAGCTTTCTATGTGAATATGCAATGGGAATTAAGATTACATGAGCAACATACATATTTCAGTGAGCTACAATTTACACTACATTTGTGATGTTTTCTGTTTCTCTTCAAGCAGATAAACTGGCACTTCATTTCATATACGGTAGTTCACAAAGACCTCTCTCTTATCCTGCCCAGTATTATTCTGACACTATTTCTGTACTTTTATTCAGGAGACTTGTCACTCTTGTGTTCCAAATTCAGTAAAAGCTTTGTCTACTTGTTTGGTGATTAATAAAAATTGAAAAATATCTATAAACTGCCAAATTCACACTATACTTTCTGTTCCTGTCACAACATTTAGTAAGAGGAAGATTCA
>NW_008824863.1:474752-489627 GCF_000699105.1 Pygoscelis adeliae
GAGGAAAGAAAAGGACAAGACCCTCCATAAATTTTAGCCTGACAGATAATAGCCATTCTTGCCTCCTTTAAGGAATATTTAATTTATTTTTATTGTTATATTATATATTTTAAACTTCATCAATACTTGAAGTTGGATTTTGGTTTCTGAGTGTAAGCTTCTATTGGGTAACATTCAAAATAAGGGATTTAACAAAAATCTGAAGTACTGATGTGTCATCATGATAGAGAGTATTATGCCTTTGAATCTACATTACCAGAAAACGTGGCAATATGTTTTGGAAATAATACAATACATAAAAATTAATAAATACGCATACACATTGCAAACATTTTGTGCCACTGGATGGACTTTAAAGATTGTTTTTGTGCTTGAAAAAATGCTATTCCTAAGTGTTCTTAATTGTGTGTAAATTGCACCTTTTCCAGTCATTTTTCTTTTTAATAACAATTACTGTAAAGCTGAATAATGTCTGTTGTGCAATTTGTTGATGTAAAAAATCATTCCCAGTAGAATGAAACATTATAAACTGTGCAAAAATAACAGCTCTGTTTTTCTTTAGCTCTCAGTTTGATTACACTGTATTGCAAAGGAAGCAGTATTGTAGGTAAGTAAGTTCCTGCTTTTAGCTTGGCTTTCTAAGGAAACAAGCTTCATGACCACATTATCTGCATGAATGCAAAAGTCTTTCTGCTAGCCTCTCAATAATGAAAGATTCTAGCTCATTTCATTTACATATGACAGAGAGAGAGAGTTGTCAAAGGCATTATCTTCCTATACATAAAAAAAAGGGAAAAAAAGAGGTAGTCAAATAGAGAAGGAAGACCCTAGAGATGAGGGAAAACTACAAACTTAGCCTATTAAACCAAATACAATGGGTGCAGGATACATTGGAAACCAGAATGTATTAGTTCCACTGAATATGGAATTGCTTTTTTCCTTTGGCCAAACTAGCAGTGCACGTTTCTATAAAACTGCCCATTATGTATGAAGCTTCTCCTGCAGAATTTGGGAAAACATTGTACACAACAGTCATGTTGACTTTTGTGAGTACAGCAGGTATGCAGACATCTGAAGAACGTTTTATTCCTATGAAATTGTTAGGCTACCTTGTCCCAGTATTTTAGGTTTTGTGCATGATAAAAATCTCAACAGCTTTCCAGTTTCAAAATTCTTTCAAATTATAACTTTGTGTAAATGTGATTTTTTAATATCTTTTTTTTAGATCCATACTTCCAATGTAATTAATATTCTGTAAAGAAGGTTCTCAAGAAGCAGAAACAAATTTTAGACATTTTAATAATTCACTGTTCTCTGCTGTGGTCTGAAAAAACATATCAGACTTTCTGGAAAGGCCTGTACCTAATAAGTACTCAGTGATTGTTCATCTAAAAGGAAAGACTTTTATTCAAAGTAAATTTATGAATGTAATAAAAGACTGTGCTCTTAGTAGGCAATCTAGTATGGCAGAAGGATCATTTATTTCTGAAGTATTAGCAACGAAATTTAGCCAAGAACATAGCATATATTGGGGGTACAGTAATACATAGTATTAGCAGCATTGCATGACTTCTAAAATAGACTAGAATAGAATATTTCAGTTGGAAGGGACCTACAATGATCACCTAGCCCAACTGCCTGACCAATTCAGGGCTGACCAAAAGATAAAGCATGTTATTAAAGGCATTGTCCAAATGCCTCTTAAACACCGACAGGCATGGGGCATCGACCACCTCTCCAGGAAGCCTGTTCCAGGGTTTGAGCACCCTGTCGGTAAAGAAATGTTTCCTAATGTCCAGTCTGAACCTCCCCTGATGGAGCTTTGAGCCATTCCCAGGCCTCCTGTCACCGCATCCCAGGGAGAAGAGATCAGCACCTCCCTCTCCACTTCCCTCCCCAGGAAGCTGTAGAGAGCAATGAGGTCACCCCTCAGCCTCCTTTTCTCCAAACTAGACAAACCCAGGGACCTTAGCCGCTCCTCACCAGAACTGCACACAACACTCAAAGTGAGGCCACACCAACACTGAATACAGCAGGATAATCACCTCTTTTGACTGGCTGGCTACGCCGTATTTAATGCACCCCAGGATGCGGTTTGCCCTCTCGGCTGCCAGGGCACACTGCTGACTCATGTTGGGCCTGCTGTCAACCAGCGCCCCCAGGTCCCTTTCTGCAGGGCTGCTCTCCAGCCACTCCTCTCCCAGTTTATACTTGTGCCTGGCGTTACTCTGTCTTAAGGTGCAGAATCCAGCATTTGGACTTGTGAAATTTCATGCCATTGATGATTGCCCAATGCTCCAATCTATCTACATCCCTCTGCAAGGCCTCTTGTCCCTCAAGAGAGTCAACAGCACCTCCCAGTTTGGTATCATCAGCAAACTTACTAATGGTGCATTCACCTCCTGCATCCAGATACTTGATAAATATATTGAACAGAACCGGCCCTAGAACTGAGCCCTCAGGAACACCGCTGGTGTCTGGCTGCCAGCCAGATGTAGCCCCATTCACTACAAACCTTTGAGCCCTGCCCTTCAGCCAGTTCATCACCCAGCACACCACGTACCTGCTCGTCTCACAGTTGGACAACTCGTCCAATAGGATACTGTGAGGGACAATATCAAAAGCCTTACTAAAATCCAGAAAAACTACATCTACAACCTTCCCTTCATCCACTAGGTGGATGACCTTATCCTAGCAGGATGTTAGATTAGCTAAACAGGACTTTCCCTTTGTGAACCCATGTTGACTGTGCCTGATGATTGCATTGGTCTTTAAATACCTTTCAGTAGCACCCAGTATGATCTTCCCCCTAATTTTTCCAGGTACTGAGGTTTGACTAACAGATCTGTAGTTTCCTGGGTCTTCCTTCATGCCCTTCTTGTAAGTTGGAATAACTTTGGCTAGCTTTCAGTCAGTGGGGACCTCCCCAGACTCCCAAGACATTTGGTAGACAGTTGAGAGGGGTCCACCTGTGTTTTCAAAAGGTGGTTCTTAAAAACTGACCATTGCTCATGGACTCCTAAGCCCTCAAAAGCAAATTCCCAGGGGAGTCTGCTAAGTAGCTCCCTGAATAGCTTTTTTCCCCTGAGAAGCCAAGGTAGGAAGTGGAACATCATATGCAGAGCAGGGGTTATCTCTTTGAAGTGATTCAGCTGTGATAGTACAATAGGAAATGGAGATCAGTGCAACCAAAGGAATCAAGTTTCAGACTGGCTGCCTTCAAATCCCAACTTCAGTGCCTGTTGTTAATTGCAGGAATGGTGGGGTTTAATCTTAGGATGGCACTGTGTCCTCAAACACCCATTTACAAAAAATACAGGTAGTAGCTAAACATGTATTTTATTACTGAAAGTAGAGATAGTAGGATCATATATTCAGTGAACAAGAAGATAAACTCAGTAGCTAAAACTGCCTGTCTGCACACACTCACTGACTACAGCCCACACCCAGCATCTAATGTTTATTTTATGACTGGTCTAGATTATCTTCCATTTTCTTTCCAGTCCTGCTTTTTTCCTATGGTTCTAACTTTTTATGTAGATATCTCATTTTTTTTTTCTGAAGCAGTAAGTGATGGAGGTTCTGTCACTCTCCTGATGCATTTTTCCAGTGCCATCTGGCACTTCTAGGAAATGGCAGCTGATTTAATGGTTCATTTTGCCTACTGTCACTTTCCAACCACTTCATCCTCCTCTGACTTTCTCTGAAAGATCAGAAAGCTCCACAGAATCAGTGGTCTTTTCCATGTCTGACATACTTATCAAGTTACTTCTAAACCCTTTTTTAGAGAACCTGAGTAGACTGAATTTTAATATCCTACTTTTTTTTTTTTTCTAATTCTTGTATTATTTTTGCAGTTCTTTTTTTTTTAACTCTTTTTGGTATTTCTACTTCATCTGGAAATGTAGATGCCAGAAGTGGAAACAATGTCCTAGCAGCAGTCTGTTTGCACAGGCAAAAGCACTTTTCTCCTTTTTCTTATTACGCTGAGAGTTCATGTTGAGTCTCTTACCTCTGATGGCCCACTGGTTTCCAAAGAAATCTCCCACCCTACTTATATAGTCTTTTATTTGTGCTCTAGATATACTACCTTTAGCTGTATTAAATCCATTTAATCTATCTGGGGCCATTTAACCAATGGTTAATGGTTTGACCATTCAGAACGTTCTAACAATAATATTATTAACAAGTAATGTAGTATCTCTACTGCAGTTGGTGATGACTGTTTCTTAAAATGCTTTAACTATCTCCTATTTCACCCTCTGTGTATATGCTTATGTGAAAAAAATCAGTGTTGAAGAAATTGGTAGTAGAAGAAATTCTAGTTAAACATATTTATAATAGATTACTGGAAAATTGTAATGATTTTCATCTTCATTTTCATGGGGACCAGCTTATCCAACATAAGGCAGAAAGGGAAAGGGAAGAAAAAGTAATGAGATCTAGCAGATCCGTTACAGGACAGAAGGGGAAAAACAAGCCCTGATAAAGTTACAAGCCTTCACTTACACTTTGATTTTTCAGATTCATGGTGGTGATTCAGGAGACTAATTTTCCTTTGCAAACATGGCTAATGAACACAACCTGGGCTGCTTTCTGGCACTCTAGCACTGCACAGCCTGCATCCTTCCACCTAAACATATTTTATCTCCTAAACAAGATAGCAAGCTGTCTATGACCAGGTGACTTGCCTAGTGGATGTCACCACATTGACATCTTTACCAATGATCTGGATGAGGGGATTGAGTGCACCCTCAGTAAGTTTGCAGACGACACCAACTTGGGCAGCAGTGTTGATCTGCTTGAGAGTAGGAAGGCTCTGCAGAGGGACCTGGAGAGGTCCCTCTGCAGGCTGGATCGATGGGCTGAGGCCAACTGTATGAGATTCAACAAGGCCAAGTGCCGGGTCCTGCACTTCGGCCACAACAACCCCATGCAGCGCTACAGGCTTGGGGAAGAGTGGCTGGAAAGCTGCCTGGCGGAAAAGGACCTGGGGGTGCTGGTTAACAGCCGGCTGAACATGAGCCGGCAGTGTGCCCAGGTGGCCAAGAAGGCCAATGGCATCCTGGCCTGTATCAGAAATAGTGTGGCCAGCAGGAGTAGGGAAGTGATCGTGCCCCTGTACTCGGCACTGGTGAAGCCGCACCTCAAATACTGTGTTCAGTTTTGGGCCCCTCACTACAAGAAGGACGTCGAGGTGTTAGGGCGTGTCCAGAGAAGGGCAACGAGGCTGGTGGGGGGTCTGGAGAACAAGACTTATGAGGAGCAGCTGAGGGAACTGGAGTTGTTTAGCCTGGAGAAAAGGAGGCTGAGGGGAGACCTCATCGCTCTTTACAACTACCTGCAAGGAGGTTGTAGCAAGGTAGGTGTCAGTCTCTTCTCCCAAGTAACTAGCAATAGGATGAGAGGAAATGGCCTCAAGTTGCACCAGGGGAGGTTTAGATTGGATGTGAGGAAAAATTTCTTTACTGAAAGTGGTTAAACATTGGAACAGTCTGCCCAGGGAAGTGGTTGAGTCACCATCCCTGGAAGTATTTAAAAGACGGGTAGATGAGGCGCTTAGGGACATGGTTTAGTGGGCATGGTGGTGGTGGGTTGATGGTTGGACTCGATGATCTCAGAGGTCTTTTCCAACCTTAATGATTCTATGATTCTATTGGAATCGGTTTTGAGTCCTTTTTAACTCCTAAACCTGGTCTGAGAATTTTCTAGGAGAGAGTTTTTGGTCCCCTAAAATTGCCTGTGATCATTTTAACATTGTGACAGAATAGCTTGTTGAGTTTTAGTACTTGAATACTACCTGGTACTGCTTAATTTACAGCATAGACTAAGTACCATTGAAAGTCCTAATACCATCTCAATAAGGCAATGGGTAGAGTGTAGGACCCAACACCTGGTACTCTTTGGAGATGTCCTCCAAGTATTGGCTATCAAAAGCTTGCTGCCATGAGCTAGCATCCTCACAGAGCACCGGTTTGAGAGGAATTGGCCCTGCTTGGAGGAAGCAAGTATTTGTCATTACTCCTCTGGTCCAACACTGCCCTCAGAACTGACTCAGCTGTAGTCAGGGGCTGGGCTACAGATGTCCTGAGGCCCATTCCAGCCTGAATTGTCTGTCTTGTGATGCTATGGCCCTTTGGCCCTGAAGCTCAATATAGCTCATTTTCCAGACGCTCACAGCATAAGGCACCATGCAGATGTCGAAGTATGATAAAGCCTCCACAGCAGGGGAAGGTCTAAAAACACATCTCTCTTACTTCTTTACTTCCCAACTTGTTTTACAGCTATTCAATACATTGGTTCTGCTTCTGCTCATTTAGACTATACTGACATAAATGTGTTCAATGTGTTTGTATGCCTTATTTTATTAATGTGTTATTGAAAAAAAGCAAAAGCAAACCCAAAAACCTAGGCTGAACTTCTAGGACATATGCTGTTTCTACTGCCGTGTAATGAATATGAATAAACAGAAAGTAACATGAGGGGTTTTTTTTCTGTAAGATAGTCTTCAAATGTTTTCCTTTAATAATTTTCTGGATAACTACTGCTAGGTTTATAGTTGCATAAATCTAATTAGTCATGGACATTTACCAGCCAATGATTTTCACTTCACTTGCTCTGAATATATATCTACCCTATATAACTTTTATGTTGTCTAATATAGTGTAAATGATTTTTATTGTTGACAATATCTAAGTTTTACTGCAAAGAAGTATGAATAAACTGTAACTTTAAACGATATGATTCAACCAATTTCTCTTGAGAGCAAGATTTTTTGTTTTATAACCCAGCATTTACTTATGGATTGATAATTAAATGATTAAATATTAATTTCCTAGATTTGTCCTCTGCACTTAGCTCTTTGCCTTAGTTCTGAAACCAGGCAGAATCACTTCACACCTTCCATCGCTCCGAACTTTAATGGGAAAATACAAATTTTTACTAAAGTGCCTAGCTTAATTTAAGTTGTCATACAAAGCCTACATCACAGTTGTCCAGCTTTGTATGACAGAAGCCCACCCCAAAAGTCAGTTTGCATGGATGAAATGGATGTCTCCTTAATTGGACTTTAAATAACAAATTAAATTATGTTACATTAAGTTACAGCACATCCACTGTACAAGTGACAAGAAAAAGAAGTTAATCTAATATGGCTAGGCAGACATTTCTTCAAGAAAAAATACGGTTGAAGTCTGTTCTTCACAACTGCTATGAAAAATGTGTGGTATGTTGTATTTATATTTTCTCTAGGAATTTGGAGGAAAGAGGGTTTTTTTGTTTTGTCTTTGCTAGAAACAATAAAAGGAAGTTGTTAAAATCTATCCATTACTGACAGTTGTTCAAGCTCCAAAACACAGCAGAAAAATCAGCAGTCGCAGAAGCAGAACGGGTGGAGCCGGTCAGAATTTTTTTGCATGAACACGAGTTCTTTAGTAAATGCCAAATTCAAAAGCAAAATTGTTTTGATAAATGTAAATCATAACACAAGTTGGGTTTCCTGTCTGTTTGGATAATAGGTTGCTTCTAGGTGGAAACAAGAAATATGAACTTGAACAAAAAGCCAAGAGAAAGTCAGCACAGGGAATCTAAAAAGAGAGTAGCAAAATTAGGTGGGTTTTACAATTATTTTTGTGTTAAATGTTTAATTAGTTTTTATAGCATTGACATTTTATTTTATGAACAATTAACAATATTTTCTTACTTAGATTTCTGATTATAAACAAAAAAAAAGTTTATTTTTAACGGATGTAATAAGTTAGCAAAGGGACATATGCTGATTGCTCATGGACAGTGTAATCTCTATAAATTGTTATTGATATAATCAATATAATTAAGTAATAGGATTATTAGGGGGAAAAAAGATTGTTTCCTAAGAGAATTAGAGGACAATTTGAATTATTCAGTTTTCTCCTGCTGAGAGAAAAATTGCACAGAGAAATTGAAGTTTCTAAAATAAAGTGTTGGAGTCTGTTGCCATCCTCTCCTAGCCATTTGATATACTCAAAGGCAGCCCAAAAACCTGTCTAAATCCTCAGCTATTCCATATTTACAAGATATTACTAAGACATGTCACATGCTCTTTCCTAGTCACTCTTGATTGATTTTGTGTTTTGTTTAGTTTTATGGTTTATGCTACTATATCAAGGAGTTCAAAATATTAAGCTGATCATTTCATTTATTTAAGTATTACTGGTTATTTTATAGATGTCTTAGGAAACATCATTTACTTGCATAAAAGGAACTTACTGGAAATACGGAAACACAGAACTGTGTCATGCATCAGCTTGCTATGATAACATTTTGGAATACAAATTTTATGGTGTCTATGAATATTAGTAACATGAGTTTCCAGTTGGTTTAAATGCTTTACAGAAGATATGTTCAAGTTGAAACTAATGTAATAAATACTAACATTTCTGCATTTCTGAAAGTGTATTTTTTTTATACTCTTCTATACATGTAACAAATGTTTCAGCATAGAATGAACACTCTCAACTTTATATGTCTCGACTCAAAGCTATGGGTATACTTAGAATATAAAGTCCTTTAAGATACTTAGAAAAGGGTTATACTGAGGAAATATGGGAAATACATTGAATGTATTCTGGGCTTGATTACAAATAGTAAAACATATAGTCTAGATGTACGCAGAAGTGATTCCAGTATATTCATTAAATAACACCAAGTAAGGATAGCAATAGTGATAAAGATAGTCATATAATATTCCAAATATTTGTGTGGCTATCTCGTTCTACTGTTGTTTATCCAAGCCTTATACAGTTTGGAAACTGGAGACCTCCAGCTGTGTGAGACTAAACATGTTTATTCTGCTCCAAAGCCATCTTTTCTGTAAGTCTCTGGGCTATTAAAAGGAGCAATTATTCAGAGTAATAGAGCTACTAACAGTGAAATATTAATGCTCGTAGGAAGGAAGTTCTGCCAAGTCAATCAGGAGGATTATTCTAAGTATCTGTCCCTGAACATTACCTTGACCATATACATTGCAAAGCACTCAACATTACTTTTATGAAAATAAAACAAATTTAGATTAGGTACTCATTAAAATCCTAAACTGCTGAATTCTTGAAGCATTTGACTGTGATGGTTTCCTAAAAAAATTTTATTCCAATAAAAATCCCCATTTACCCTGGGTAAATCTCCCACATATGAAACTACCAGACAGAAACCCTGTTTTCTTTCTGAACTATGAAAAAAGTGATACATGAAGAAAAAGTTGTATTCTGATTTAGCTTCGTTCCTTATGGACAGAAAAAAAATGGTAGGGACTGGACCACATCAGCTTTTCAAGAAAGGAATTAGTTAAAGAACTGCCTGTCAAAACTGAAGCTGATTGAGATTTCAACAAAGCCGTCTCACAAGCTGAAGGCATGAGGTGCAAACACCAAGCGTTGGATTTCTCATCTGGCCACTGAGAAATACCACATATTTGATACAAGCAGGACTTATCAGATATTAACACCTTACTAATCTCTAATAAATTCCTCTAGAAGACCATAATAATATTGGAACAAGACTACAGCTGAAATACTACTTTCAACTAACACTGCCCTGAAATGTGTACCTGTTTCAAGAAAGCCTTTGTAAACTGTCAAACACTGGGAAATTTCTAGGTGCAGTTGTAGTCTAACTTGCTGCCAGCAGAGCTTTTAATACGCGTTTTTCCTTTTAGGTGAGTTACAATTTCCACATTGTAAAAAAACCCAAACCTCTCAAGGATACATATCCTTTAAATGCCCACAAAGGCTTTCATATAAATAAGAAACTGGAAGTACTGAAGCTGTTTATTTGAGAACGTGTGAGATAAGGGTCATGTCTAAGTGATGTTTTTTTTCTTTTTTAGGGTGTTTTTGCAGTTGTTGGACTGTGTTTATGATAGTTTTAAAACTCAATGGGAATTCAGCTTTGGTTCTATTTTTGGTTACATTTTTTAGATATAAACATCAGAATCATCTCTTGATGAATCTGCAATGTCAGATTTCATAGCTTTATAGAAGAAATGCATCCAATTCTTGTAGGAACATACTTAAAGAGAATCAGAAATGAGGTTTTCAAAGGTTGTTCAACCTGCCTTCCTCTGACATTTTTTGTGCTGTATGGTCTCAGTCCAGTTTTGCTCGTTGTCTTTCATAAAGCCATTTCTTTGCAAGATCAGATGCTCTTTAACTTAGCTGCGTGGTATTGGAGCACGTCAGAGCCCAAGATATTTTCTCCATGTGCCTCTCTATCATGTCATTGGCTTACCCCCCAGCAAGAGAAAGTTATTCTGACCAGTCTGTTATCCACTTTGCATGCAGAACATCCAGGTGTATATTGGGTACTCCAGGTTTGTATAGCTGCTCCTGTAGGAACTTAGATTAATTCATTTTAGAATTTCATAATTTCCCTGGGATTTGTGAAGGAGCTTAAGCTGTGACTGCATCATCAGTTAGATGGCATAGGGTGGCAAAATCGAAGATGCACATTTGTCTGAAATGGGAACTTAAAAATTCCCAACTCTCTGCCATACAGCCAGAAGATGGGAAGTCCTGGGAGTCTAGCAGAGCTGGCAGTTCTCAGAGCTCCTTTGATTGTTTCAAAACAAAATTTTTTGGAATCTACTTTTTGGAAAATTAAAAAAAATAAACAGGGTGCAATATTATTTATCATTATGCTCAGAATAATGTAGTCATTCTTGAGAGTTTCTAACAGAAACATACCCTTCAATCAATGTCTATAGAGTCATAAATGTGATGGAAATTTATAGACAACAATTGTTCACCACTTACCATAACCGCCCTAAATTGAGACATCAGACTTCAAAAACAATTTTATATCTGAAACAGGTTTTTCCATTTTTTCTATATGATAAGGAAAATAAAGAATAAATTACTTCATTAAATATTAAAAAATCAGAACATTAATACTTCAATAATTACCCATGTTTTATTTGTAACGTTTCATGAAGTTTCTGAAGAAACATATTAGTATAGAGGATATTACATCAATTCTTCTTGTGATGATAGGCTTCATTAAAATATAATGGATTTCAGTAATGTTTACACTCCTCAGATCAAAAGTAATGGTATGTAACAGGTTAGGATCCAGTATCTGTACATGTCCAAAAGAAGAAGTTTCATTATTATTATAAAAATACATCAAAATGACAAATTATTGAACACCCCCCAAAAAAACCCAAAACCAAAACCCAAACAACCAGAAACTGTTGGCTTCTGTGCTTTGAATGGAACAGAATGGAACAAATTTTTCAAAAATTATTGTGGCTGTTGTTTTCAATATCTGAGGGCATTTCTAGCAGGTCTTGAAGATATATCTACAAAATACAATAGGACCCTAAATTAGACACAGCAATAAGTGAACAATAATCAAATGGAAAATGGTACGTCAGCAACAAACCTACCTTAATCATACAGCACCTTCCACAAATGATCCAGTTCATTGCACAAATGAAGTGTATTAAACTTTCTCATTTTATCTTGCTTGGGGTAATTATAAAGAATGTATAGTCTGAAAATTAATTAAAGGGAAAGTCTAAACAACAGCAAAGGTTAATGAATTTTAAGCAGCATTCACAGATAAGTGGTGCGGGAGTTTTTCAAATTTTTTATTTAATACATGCGCACACTGAATACTTGCTCAAATGATATCTTCTTGGGCCCAAACCAAAAATAGGATCTGTATCCTGTGATACAGAAGCACCTATAAATCACAGCAGTTCACTTGTGTCGATTTTTCTTATCAGCTCTACAACTAGTATCAGCAGTGACAATACTGGCAAGCACCTGAGCAGTACCAGTGGGGCTTACTGTATCGCTGGTACTGCAGCCATGCACCATGCACATCTCCTCCTCCAATCCTGAGTCTTAGATCCAGCATTCCTGAACCCATGGTCAGACACATCACGGGTGCAAGCTGGTTCTTGGAGACACCCTCCTTAGATCATAGAATCATAAAATCATAGAATAGTTTGGGTTGGAAGGAACCTCTAAAGGTCATCTAGTCCAACCCCCCTGCCCTGGGCAGGGACATCTTCAACTAGATCAGGTTGCTCAGAGCACCGTCCAACCTGACATGGAATGTTTCCAGGGATGGGGCATCCACCACCTCTCTGGGAAACCTGTGCCAGTGTTTCATCACCCTCAGCGTAAAAAAATGTCTTCCTTATATCTAGTCTAAATTTACCCCCCTTTAGTTTACAGCCATGCCCCGTTGTCCTGTTGCAACAGGCCCTGCTAAAAAGTCTGCCACCATCTTTTTTATAAGCCCCCTTTAAGTACTGATAGGCTGCAATAAGGTCTCCCCGAAGCCAAAGGGTCAGGGCTTGGGTTGTTTTGATAACAAAAAATTGTCAGGGTAAGGCCTGGTGCTTTCCAACCTGGTCATGTTTTGAACCTTGTTCTACAGAGCATTAAATGTTCATCACTCATGTAGAGAACACTATAGCAACTGCAGCTAGAAACTGCCTGAGAGAGAAAAATCAGGGATCCAATCCTTATGACAGAGATGAGAGCAAAGGAATATTGCCAGCTGGTTTTGTGCAGCATTTTACACCCTTGGTGCATATACTTAGACATATTACCTCCTCTAAGAACAACAACAACAAAAAGAAATAAAAAGGTATCCATGCATTTTACTGGTATGAAATACTTACCACAGAGATATTTTCTATGCAAACTATTTTTAGCTATCAGAATTATGTTACATATATAAAAATTTAAAAGATTTTTAAAATTAAAACTTAAAAAAATAGTATTTGTTTGATGCTTTTATGGCAGGACCAAAATTATTTTCCTTTAAGGTGCAAAGACCTTTTTGTTTGTTTTAATTTTAGTGTCATTTAACTTGGACTAGGCAAGAGAGTATATATATATGACATGTCTTAGTCATGTCATGTAAATAATGAATAACAGAAGGTTCAGACAGGTTTTTGGAGCTGCCTTTGAGCAAATCGAATGACTAGGAGAGGATGACAACAAACTCTTAATGGTTTGTTTTAAAAAATTCCATTTCTCTCTGTAATCTTGCTCTTAGCAGGAGTGCACTTTTGCAACAAAACTCCTAACTGTCCCCATTTAGCATGCACTGAGTGGCAAGATGAAAACAAGACAGAAGGTGCATTCTGGGAATGCACCTATTGGGCTCCAGCCACTGATGGTCATTCAGTCCTTGGAACCAGAGTGGAGCTAGTCCGAGGTAAACCCCTGAAACACATGTAGTATGGACAGTGGGATCTCGGTGTCAAATTTTTTTTCTCTACAAACGCACTCCTATTTGCTAAGGTGAGCATAACCTTAGAGGACTAAATTTAAAATCTTGCAACAGTAACATGCATTGCAAGCTGTGCATATGTATGATATAGTCTTACAGAAATGTTCAAAATGTTGTATGTATTAGGCTTTCCTGATGTATAGAAACATAGCATAAGCCTAAACTCATGGATTAAACAGGTCATCTCCTTGAGGGAAAAATTTTGCAACACTAATAGAATAACTACACTACCTCAATTAGATGCTGAATAATTACTCCTTTCTGAAGCGGGAGACAGTATCCAGGAGGGCTCTTTTCTGCCTTATAAGGGTTGAGAAAAAAAAGTGGGATAGCTCCAGAGAATACAATGCAACAGTGATTTGAAAGCTCTGTTAATTAATTAACTTAACAGAAATGTGAACTGTGTAAGAAGTCAATTAAGTGGAATTGATGTGCATAATCTTTAGTTATGCCAACCTTTGGTTTTTATACAGAGCTCACAAAGTGCATCAAATACATTTCCCTCAGCCTGGATATAGAAAAGCAGCTTTTTTTTTTTTTTGGCTGCACTTTAAAAAAAGATTTGGTTCTCATGCTTCCCCCAAGACTTTTCACAGCACTGCTCATTCTCAGAGAATGCCTGCTTCTCTGAAAAAGAACAGGCTTTAGAAATGAAAAGGAAATATATAAGACAGTCAGCTGCCTGTATAGCAAAACAGAATTAGAGATTGAGTGATACATTACAGACTTGGTTGCAGATACACATGAAATGGTTTAAAACACTATTTACCAACAGGTTTTCAGAAATGCCATCGACTGGAGGTGACAGCCCCCCCCAGGTAAGGCATCACAAGACCTCTGATATGAGTGTGCAGTCCCTCCACACCACTCGGACTCACCCCTCTCATCCGGTTTGTTCCATCAGCTCAGCTGGGGGAGGGGAAAATGCAAGTAGGAGGCCCATAATAAACAGCTGAAGGAACAGGAGGGAGGGAGGTTCAGATATGCTATTTCAGCTGTTTCCAGTGTCAATGCATAACACCTGGAGGGAAGTTTTTTTGACACTGAAGGAGGACCTAGAAATGTTTTACTCTTCCTCATTCTCAAGAGTGACAGTGGTTTGTTTTCTTGCCCATTTGACGCTCAATGACTAAATCATTATTGTATCAGGCAGTGAGACTTGGGTATCTCTTTCTTCATTCCAAAAATGCCTAAAAAAAGATCCAGGAGGTCTACTCCTCCCTGGCCTGCTCAATGCCCCATGCAAAATGGGAACTTGGCATGACTCCAAACTTCAATTCATGTCACCAAGGTGGTTATCATACCCATCACACAGTAAGAGCCTCTGTCATATTCAGATGCAGAAAGCAAAGGGGGAGTGGGGGTGGGGGGCAGAGAGGAAGCTGTGGGTTCAAATTTCCCTATGCAGAAGAAGAAATGGCAAAGGTGAAATGGTACACCTGTTAAGTATTCATTAAAAAAGTGTGTCTGTTGCTGACAGAAATGTTTTTGAAGAAAGCCCAGGCATAGAATCATAGAATCATAGAATCATAGAATCATAGAATCATAGAATCATAGAATCATAGAATCATAGAATCATAGAATCATA
>NW_008824863.1:490652-529593 GCF_000699105.1 Pygoscelis adeliae
GGCTGCCCACCAGCATCGTCACCTTTACCAGCCCACCGCTGGAAAACGTGTCTGAGCTCGCACGGAGCGAGCCCGGGGCAGCTGAGCCAGGCCTCCGCTGACGAGAAGAGAGTGGCAGCGGTCACCTGGGGACAGAGCCATTTCCAGCCAACACAGCTGTTTGCTCAGGAAGGGCCCCTGTGCTCCACCGTTCTACAGAAAGTCGTGTCCCTTTTCCACCGGATCCTCTCCCAGCGACGTGGAAAGCCCGGTCCCCTCTGCTCTGCCTTAGTGTTATGCTGGAAGCTGTTAATCGCTGCCAGCGGGTTTAATTGGTAGCTAGAACACACAGACCCCATTAAAGCCCACGAGGGTGACAAAGGCTCTCATTCAGGCACAAATGAAGGAGCAATCAAACCCACTTAGGTAATAAAAACAGCTGGAGTCTGGAGGCAACTGCCTGAGGCACGAAACCACATGGCAGGCAGGACAATCCTCTAAAAAGTCTGCATTGAGTTGTCCTTTGATTGAAAACGTGGGGATTAGGCAGAGTGTTGCAAGATTTTATTGGTTAGAAGACAGGAGACCAGACAGAGAAACTATGGGTCATCTTCAAAAAGCAAGAGAGAGATGGGGTTTCTTGAACACAGACCTTGCTGGAGAGAGTCTCCAAGATTAGTTTCCAGTGGGAATGACAAACGAGAGCATCTGATGCGCTGGCTGTAGATGTCATGATACCCACGATATCCCTGGCCCCTTTTGCTAATTTTTCGTGCCGCGGCAGATAACCACAACATCTGACCATCACAAGGAGCAACACGAACGTGAAGAGCTTTCTGGCTCTTCATTTCTGCGTAGGCATTTATCTCAGAAAGGATTCCCAAAGCCACCAACCAGGTTGGGGTGCCAGCTCTTGGCCTGGAAGCTGGGCTCCCCCCAGAAGGAGTTTGTTTTCAAAGGATTCAGATCATGAGGCTCTTTATTCAGTGGTTTTATTCAGTCTTAATAGGAGACATCCTGGCTCTCCTCTCTTTTATCCTGGTTTTGGTGAAATACCTCCTGCTTCACAGGAGTTACTGATACGGATGAATAAGAGAGGGGAGTCTGGACTTTTGCATTTATGGAGCAGTTAGGGAGGAAATCTAGTATATACATGAAGAGACTACAGTGAGCGTTGCAGAGCTGCCCCACGTTACTCAAGAAAGCCATAGCTCAGCATTGGCAATCACCTGCAAGTTTGGCCCATTCCCTGCAAAGTACATTACCAAGATTCAGAAGTGCAAAGGGCTAAAGAAAAAAACCAGCACACCATTGCTGTGAAAGCAGTTTAGATGTTAGTTATTATCGCTGCTGTAGAAACTTTCCTTCTTATTTGGTGCTTCGCTATGTTTTTGCACATCCTGGTTGTAAGACACCTGTTTCTCCCAAGCCAGGAGGAACCTGCTAACTCCTGAATGTACCCAGAGGCTTTGGGACAGTTGATATGGATGTGAGGAAAAATTTCTTTACTGAAAGAGTGGTTAAACATTGGAACAGGCTGCCCAGGGAAGTGGTAGAGTCACCATCCCTGGAAGTATTTAAAAGACGGGTAGATGAGGTGCTTAGGGACATGGTTTAGTGGGCATGGTGTTGTTGGGTTGATGGTTGGACTCGATGATCTTGGAGGTCTCTTCCAACCTTAATGATTCTATGATTCTATGATTCTAGATCAGGTTGCTCAGAGCACCGTCCAACCTGACATGGAATGTTTCCAGGAATGGGGCATCCACCACCTCTCTGGGCAACCTGTGCCAGTGTTTCACCACCCTCATCATAAAAAATGTCTTCCTTATAGCTAGTCTAAATCTACTCCCCTTTAGTTTACAGCCATTCCCCGTTGTCCTGTTGCAACAGGCCCTGCTAAAAAGTCTGCCGCCGTCTTTTTTATAAGCCCCTTTTAAGTACATAAACATCTGCCCTCAGAAGGGAGTTCAGGACTTTCAGTGCTGAACACCCTCTGAGGTAAAAGTGCAAATCTGGACCTAGACAGGACTGCAATCAGATCTTGCTCCCCAGGGTTTTTTGTTTGGCCAAATTAACTCCTCATTTCCTGCTGTTGGCTGTTGTGGACCACCTTCGGAGACATTTATGTTGCCTGACTAATATAGTGGCCTTCTACAATTAAGTGACTGCATCAGTGTACAAGGGAAGACCTATGTATGTCATCTACCTAAACTTTGATATGCTCACCCACAACATTCTTACCTCTAAATTGGAAAGATATTGGTTTGATGGATGGACTGTTAGACGGATGGACAAGGAACTGGCTGGATGGCCATGTCCAAAGAGTTAGAGTCAATGGTTCAATGTTCAAGTGGAAACCAGTAACAAGTGGTGTCCCTCAAGGGTCTGTATTGGGAACAATGGTATTTAATATCTTCATCAACAACATAAACAATGGGATTGAGTGCACCCTTAGCAAGTTTGCAGATGGCACCAAGCTGAGTGATGCAGTTGGTTCATTTGAGGGAAGGGATACCATCCAGAGGGACCTTGACAGCCTTGAGAAGTGGGCCCATGTGAACCTCATGGAGTTCAACAAGGCCAAGTGCAAGGTCCTGCACCTGGGTCGGGGCAACCCCCAGTATCAATACAGGCTGGGGGATGAAGGGATTGAGAGCAGCCCTGCCGAGAAGGACTTGGGAATACTGGTGGATGAAAAGCTGGACATGAGCCAGCAATGTGTGCTCACAGCCCAGAAGGCCAATCGTATCCTGGGCTGCATCAAAAGAAGCGTGGCCAGCAGGTGGAGGGAGGTGATTCTGCCCCTCTACTCTGCTCTGGTGAGACCCCACCTGGAGTACTGCGTCCCGCTCTGGATCCCTCAGCATAAGGAAGACACGGACCTGTTGGAGAGGGTGCAGAGGAGGGCCGCAAATATGATCAGGGGATGGAACACATCTCCTGTGAAGAAAGGCTGAGAGAGTTGTGATTGTTCAGCCTGGAGAGGAGAAGGCTCCAGGGAGACCTTATTGCGGCCTTTCAATATATAAAGGGGGCTTATAAGAAAGACGGAGAGAGACTTTTTTCCAAGGCCTCTAGTGAGAGGACAAGGGGCAATGGTTTTAAACTAAAAGAGGTTAGATTTAGATTGGATGTAAGGAAGAATTTTTTTACAATGAGGATGGTGAGACACTGGAACAGGTTGCCCAGAGAAGTTGTGGATGCCCCATCATTGGAAGTGTTCAAGATCAGGTGTGGATAGAGCAACGTGATCTAGTGAAATATGTCTCTGCCCATGGCAGGGGGGGCTGGACAAGATGATCTTGAAAGATCCCTCCCAACCCAAACCATTCTATGATTCTATATCTTCATATGCACAGATAGGGCCTATATCAGGATAAGGTGCAATTTCTCCTGACAGCAGAGCATCCTAAACATGAAAGGTATCTGAAATGGACCACATAAGAGATTGATCTACTAACTAAATACAGAAAAACTCTATGCAATAATTTTTTTTTTCATATTTCAGTTTTAATTTGGGTTAAGTTTTAAGTTAGTGACTCTACCATGAGTCACTAACCCAGTAATGCTCCCAGTTATCCAAAGCCCATGTATTTTCATGTTTTGATGTCCCCAAAACTTTCCAGACAAATGAGCTAGTCCAGTAATGCATTCTTTCCAGGGAGTTATATTTCCCTGAGTACTATTCACCATTTCATGTGCATCAGCTTGATCTGCAGCACTGGGATTCTAACAGGACATAAAGGAAAGCTATAATGAAATGCATGACATCATTCAAGTACTCTTCTGGTCTTTTTTGTTAGCTGAATGTCTGCTGAGAATTTAGACCATATGATATTTTAATAACTTCAATGTTATTATGATCAGGATGTATTTCTAACTAAAGCAGAAGAACAGAGATGACTTAATAGGTACCTGTCCATCATTATTTTCAACATGAAGATCGAAGTGACCACTTTTTGCTGCTACTAGTCACATTCATGATCCCAATATTGTGCATTATTAATTTATAGGCTGGTATAATCATTTTAATCCTTTGTACCAGCTATATTTTAAATGTCTGATTATAATTTTGATAGTGCTTCCTCAATTATTGAGTAACAATAGCATGATTAATTAAATTGTGTGACTTACCATTTATAACACCACCTGGAAGATATACTGCATTTAAAATGGAATTGTATCATGTCAGTTTTGCATGATCTTGGATAGCTGTTCTGTTAGAGCTTCTCAATGATGCCTAATTATACTAACTAAATACATAGTTTTTAAAAGCTTCGTTTAACAAAGTGTCACGAATCAGCTTTATTCTATTAAATACAAGAATGAAACTCAAAAAACCCAGCAGGTGGAATGTTTCATATGACCATGTAGTTTGATGGCATGGGTGGTTTCACAGAAACATGTCACGCCCTCTATCGTAAATAAGTCTAATATATTTCAGCATCAAAGTGTCCTAGTCACACAGTAAAACAGGTGAATGCCTCTCTGGTGGAACTCACTCCTTGACAAGTGGTTTTAATTTCTTTGATCTTTACACATCTGGTAACTCTTGCTGAAGATTTTGAAGATGCTTTATTCTCTCTTCCTTATCTCTTCCACCACCACCAGAAAACTACACTTTTCTGGGTACTAAGAGTACAGTGTCCTTTCAGGTGGCCAAGTCACCAATGGCTCTTTCAGGTGGATAACAAGATGTTGTTAATAGTTCCTCACTGTCTGCTAAAAAGATTTAAAATAAATAGCTTTGCTGATTGAACTGAGGAAAATGTGAAATGGAAATGAAAACATCTGTCAAGTTTCATCATGTGCCTTTCTCTAAAGCTTCATCACCCCACAGTGTAAATCCTGGACTAGCTAGTAGAATTTCTAAGAGAAACCTTCTGTCTCTCTGTGTCCTTCTGTGGGTATCAATACCAATACAACTAATTTCTTTAAGTAAATTTCATCACTGATTTTTTTTTTTCAAATTATGGTTTCAAAATATTTTCCCTGTAATTTGTGAAATCGTATATTCAGAGTGTTCAGATAACTATGATATATACATGATGTGATGCTTTGGTATTGTAATAGCTTCACAAATTTTGTGGAAATGACAGCTATCCAAAATACACCTGCAAGACATAGAGATGCTAAAGCAGTCAGAGGAAAAAAAAAAAAAAAGAGCTTAGGCTATAAATGTCTTGGTTATGTTGAAGGACTAAAAATATTATTGCTGATATTGAATATTACTCATGGATATTGGAAAGAATTGAAAACTCTCCCACCATACTCTGCAAATCAGCCCTGCAAAGATGTTGTACATAGCACCCAGAGCCCTGGAACAGATTGAGAGACTGGACCATTGGTTAACAGCATACTTACAGGTTGTTTTGCTCTGCGGTTGTAATACTTAAGTCAGGAATAACAAGCAGAAATGTGTGTACTCATATACAGAATTAGGATTAGACTGCAGTCCACTCCTATCATAGAGGGCAAAAGTAAATAGTATGTTCAGTTATTTATTTGTTTCAGTGGGCAATAAGCAGAGGTCTGACTGAATAAAAAGGTCACCTGTTTGCAGAGGATCAGCACAGGACCTATACAACACTTAAATTCATGTCAAGGCTTTAAATGGGATTAATACAGATTTAGTGCTGTCATTGAGAAATTTTGTTTGTTTTTGTCATTTGCCTTGTATCTTCTTATTTGTTCTACTGAAAAGCTCTAATAGTGTCTGTTTTGATATGTATGCTATTTTGTGTAATCTCAAAGGCCACAAAACGGTACTAGCTGATTATTAGAGAGGCAACAACATTTAGATTGTTTTGAATCTTACAGCACATTTTGGACTGCAGTCAATCATGATTGTAAAGTCTATCCGTGTACCACATTGTTCCTTTTTAATTTCATTTTTAATTGAGGAATCACTTTTTGTTGGGTTTTGTTTAGTTTTGCCCAATATATAATTTAACTAGGGAAATGGCTAATTGACCTAGGAAAAGTAATTTCTAATAATTCATTAAATTTGAAGTAATTGTGTTTAAAAATCTTTGTTTAGAAACTAAAAGAAAAATCTATACACAATGATCTATGATAGATTAGTAATGCAGCGATGGTATGATGTTTTGTGAAGTTCATTGTAATGATGAAACAGACTCGGTAGGAGAACAGTGCTGACTAAATAATGAAAGGTTGGATCTGAAATCTAGTTTTGAAGGCTACCGTGAATTATGACATGAGATGCTCATCTGATAAGCATTTGCAGACAGCAATAATACTGGGATTTGCCAAGAAAGTGATTGAAAGCAGTTTCAAAGAAAGCTCAGTGAAAACATTCCTGCAAAGGCATTGCTAGTAAGTAAGTAAGTGATCACACTGAGGTGATTACCTGGCACTACAATTTCTTTAGTTTTAAGTTCCATCCATTTCCTTGGCACTGCTCATGTGTTTAAAAGCAGCCAAAACAGTTGCAGGAGGATTTGAAGACAAGCTTTGCATATATTTTCACTGAACGCTCCACTGTAATTCTCCCAAGCTCCCAAAAGCTGGATGGTTGAACTCTCCCTGTGGAAGAAACAATTCAAGTAATGCTTTTCCACTGCTCTGCATAACAGGGGTGAATCCAATATTTAAAAATCTTTTCTATGTATTTAAAAATCAGTCACCTTTGAAACACACAAACCTTTCTTGTTTGTCTACATGTAGACTAAAGTCAAAAGAACATGGCCAGGTTCAGTTTGCACTTTAAAGCTCTGTTTGTATAAATTGGTACAAGCCCAGTATTTTACACAAAATGTCAAGCTCTTAATTTGCTCATTCTGTTTCAAAACATGAGAGCCTTTTTTTCTGAAAAGGTCACCTGGAAATAGCTGAAATGTGAATTACAAGCAGCCAGTACCAGTTTGAAATGGGGATGGAAGGAGTGGGTGCTATAGTTTTGCTCCAGTTTTTATAGAGACACAGACTAAGACATTCAAGTAGTATTTTGCTTCTCCAATTCTTTTGCACACTAAATGAGGATAGATGCTTTTATTACAATGCATTATAGTGTCCTAACTAGATTTCTTTTTTCTTCACCTTGTTGTATTGTGTATTGCTGAAGTGTTGTGAAATACCTTTGCTTCTGTATCATACTTACCTTGACACTGACTTTGATAATAGCTTGATGACTCACTGGCTGATGGCTGGGATACAAAAAAACAGGCAAGAAGGGCATCAAAGAAAAAGGGCAGATGCCTTCATTAAAGGTGTCTAAATCTAGGGTATAAATTTAATCTGTAAATATGTAATAACATTAATTATCCTGACTTAAAATTATATTCATAAGGTATTTATGAATACTCTCCTGCCTACCACTGCACAATCTACAACTTGAAACTCATGCAGAAGCCAAATGCATTTTCTGCCTGACGCACAGAAACGTGCTTTTTGTTTGCAAATGCTGATAAAGGGACTAATATATGTAGCAAACAATAGAGATGTAGACTGAGAATATGTGGTTATATGTTCTGTTTAAAAAGAATAATCACAAACGCAAATGCGTCCAGTGCTTAAGGGTTGGGTTTTTTTCTGATTTCTTAGCGATATTAAAGCTTGTCCAGAACAAAAGAATGGTGAGCTGCAGGCTCAAAGAGACCATGGGTATCTAAATGCCTCTCCAGGCCCTGGACACTGATTTGTGGTCTGTACATTAGTGTCCACCATGCCTTTTACTCCTGTTTGCCTGGTGTAAGCAGCTCCCAGGGCTTCAGGGTGAGCTAAGTGTGACAGCTTATGCTGTCTGAAAGGTACAAGTCTGGGACCCCAGGAGAACTGCACTGTCTGTGTTGACTTACTGCCAGTATGGGAATTTCTCACACAGTGCCCCTTCTCCTGTGTTCATTTCAGGGATCCCTGAGCTCTAGCTTGCAGCTGTGCATGCAGCCAGGTGGCAGACCACCAACACAGTAGGAGGCATGGCCTTTGTTAACCTCATTTCTTTCCATCCAAATGTTCAAGACTGAACAGGAGGTGAGAACCCCTGCTCTGCTGACATGGAACAGAGCTCAGAATAAATATTCACACTGAAATCATAGGCTTTGGATCAGAACTTAAGGACGTGCTTGAACCTTTTTGAGTTTGTTGCCAGCCATATATCTAGGCATCACTGTAATCAGGTTTTGCAGTTTCATTTTTTCACAGCAAATTGCCACTACTAAGCTGTAAGGACTGTGCTAGCAAAAACCCTCTTGTGGATATTGCCAGGAAAATTTCAGCTTTCTTCCCTTAACATTCAAATGTGGAAAAACAAAGCCAAGTGCCTATATTATAGAAATTCTGGATCATGTGTACACACACTTGCAAAACTCTGAAGACAACCTCTTAATTCCATGCTAACTAAACATAGAGATAGAAATAGTGTTTTCTGCTGGGAACTTAGAAGAGCCTTTTTAATTTTTTTTTTATTTTTCTATAAAGGAATAGAAAGAATTCAGGGAAGGAAAGGATTTTTAGTATCAGGTAAAATTCTTCATTATTGAATCTCACAAGCCTCAGAATTGCATAGGATGAGGTATTTCTTCCCATTTACCCCAGCAGTTAATATTATAAAAAATAGATCTGTAAGTGCTCGATAGTGAAGATACTTCTTTACTGTGTTGTCTTTCTTTTCTCTTCTGTAGAATGCAGACATGAAGCTCAGATACCAATTTTGGATAACAATTTTTTATTTTTATTTTTTAACAGCAGCATCTGGCATCTTGGCAGACAACTCAAGAAGTTTTTTTGGCAGCTTCAGACTTGTCCGTTGGTGCAGCTACTGTTAATGGCCTGAGTTATCTCATCTTCTTAACCAACATTGTTCAGTGATGAATACTTTTCATTCAGGGAACTCATCATGTTTCCATTTATGCATCAACTTCCACAGAATGGTCTGCAACACAGAAAATGCCAGGAAATGCTAGAACTTTATGACCAGGTTACCTCATATAAAATCGCTTAATCCCTACCACTTTATTAGCATATGTTTATGAACTTCTCTTTCTCATTCTTTTTGAATCTCACATGAAAACAAATCTTTTTTGCCCTTCAAAGGGGGCAAAGAATTTTCAAGTTGAAAATTGAAAATTCAATTGAAAATTGAAAATTCTTCTTCAAAGAATTTTAATTCTTTATCTCCAATTTTGTTTATCAGTTCACACAGAAAAGCAGGTTGTGAAGCATTTGGTTTGGTATAGAACTTGCCTGAAAGAATTGCTGTGAAATGTTTCCACATATTATCAAAACTGCAGGTTATTTTTTTTGCCCATTCCACCTCAGCAAAGGCTTCTATTTTGCATCAGAGTTCATGTTATTTAAATCACATTACACCTGCTTGTTAATACGTAAGATACCACTTGCTGTGCCATATTAATCAGGGAAGAGTTCTTGGGCCTGATAACTTCTTTTGCTCTGAGTAGTTTGATTCTACCATAATTAATGCATAATTCATCTTGGAAAGTAAGTAATCTCTGGCTTTATGAACCTTTGGAAGTGAAACTGGTTAGAAACCCCACACAGGCCTGGGATCATGCTGAATTTTTAGCGATCACTAGACCATGGAACCAAATGAGTTGAAATAATGTTAGCCTCCATTGCCACTACTTTGCTATTGGAAGGGAAAGAAGGGGGAACTGCAGGGTACCGGCAAGTTCCCAGTGGCCCGGTAGAGGAAAATACAAAATACATTTCTAAGACCTTGAGTTTAGTGGCAAGCATTTATTTCTTTGTAGAGAGATTTAGAAGTGAATAGTGAATCAAATACAGATTGACGCTATCCGGCTGAATAGATACAATGTTGTTAAAATAAGAAATTGCTAGCTTTCTCTTTCAAGTGCTGTGAGTGAACCTGTCATAGGCACTTGGGATAGCTGTCAGCAGTAGTTGGTGCTCTGGAGACACAGGAAGAGAAAAACACATCTGTGCATGTGTGTGAGAAAGATTAAGGAGATGGCAAGCCAGCTATGTCTAATAAATATCAGAAATATCAAATCTGACAACTATTTGCATGGTTGCATTCTCATAATAATAAAAAAAAAAAATTCCACAAGAAAAAAAAGTCACCATTTTCAGTGGAGCCAGGACTTCAGCAATTTTTTAGAAGAATGTATCCAGCTAGTATGACCAATATAGATCACGTATTCACCAGTAAGCACTAAGCTACTATGCAAAAAGTGGGGTTTTCCTCTTACATCTTTACTGGTTTTACAAAAGAGAAGTGAGCCATCAGCATTTTAAGACATGACTTAGGTACTTCACTCTGAAGGGAATTTTTGCCTGTGAGTCACCATACTAAACAGTCATCTCTCACAGTGTTTTAATTCAGGAGGGGAAGATCTCATGCAAGTGTTTAAGTGTTGTGGAAAACACAATTAATAAATATCAGATGGCTCATCCTGTAATTTTGTAAGCTACAATTAGATTGAATGCATGTTGTTTAAAACATAAGTAAAATGTCCCTTTCTATATGCACCTCTCACTGTCCCACATGCCTTTTGAGAAATTATTCTTTCTGAGAAAACATCTATTTCCCCTATTTCCCCTATGTTTTTCTGCAAACTAAAGAAATATCTGTCCCTGTTTCTATGAAAAAATTGTACATCTTTTCTTCTTTCGCTGCAGCAGTATCATCAGAACAATAATTCAGGAGCACGGAGAGACTGAAACACCCCTCCAAGATTGTATTGCCACATCTAATCATATATAATACCATCCCATAGAAAAACAGATTCTGCAAGCCTTTTTCCTTTCTTGGCCACATCTACAGGAAAATGAGACCCATAATTTGCATGCACTGCTGGAATCCAGCTATTACTACCAATGCCCAGGCAGGGTTACATGACACATTGACAGAAAACTCCAGGCCCAGTCTGCTGTTTTGTTTCCATCTCTGTCAAAGGACACCGCCAATAAAAGTGTTGCTTTATTGTCAGCATGGATGAGGACTTTGATATTGGCTTCGTCTCAGCAATATTCCCAGCCTGGTCACAAGGGAAGAGTGTGCCTGTGCTCAGCAGCACATAGTTGCACAAGATCCCCAAGCTGTTTTCCAAGCAGGAAGACAGGATTCAGCTGCCTAAAGACAGGTTTCTTGTGCCATTGGAGGGTCCACGGGGAGTAAAAAATATCTGTGTGGCCTGGCAGATATGGAACAGGCCTCACAGGTCTTTAATGACAGGTCAGGTCTGCAGTGATGGCTCAAGGCCAGGCAAAATATCTTATATTGCCTGAAATGGCAATGTGTACATGTTTAGGTAATTGGATGCTGCCAAATATGCCTAGAAGGCACAGTGTGGTGTCATTCATAGACACCGATCAGAACCTGAAAGCAATACAGCTCTTTTGCCATGGTATTGCATTCTGATGCATTGTAGAGAAAGGAGACGACTTTGCCTGTGGTGATGGGGCTTCTTTGCTTATGGTACTGGAACTGAATAGGCCAGAGCTGGCTTGGGCAATGGCATAGCGCTGCACTGGGCAATGCTCCAGGAATGACACATATAGAGTTACTGCTCAATGCATACCCAGTATGGAAAAAGGTGGATTTGGTTATTGAAAAGTACTTCCCTTAAAATAGGTTAGGAAGCTGTTGCTTAATGATTGCTATGCAGAAGACTAAATAGACCAAAGCACACATATAAACCCTATGAAACTGATAAAACTACAGGAAAAAAGTTACACAGTCTTCTTTCTGTAGGGTGTCGGAGCATCAGAACTTGAATATTTATAACTTCTTTGAGCCAGACTCTGAGATGTGCTGAGCAGAAGCGTATTCTCCTAAAACCAGAGTGAATCACATATTCAAGAATATGCCATTTGGATTTTGATGCCAAATATCAAGGCCTTTATATATTCTTGGGTACTCAAGAACAGATCTTTTCATCATTGAAGTCTGAATATTCAGAGTTGAAGGACCTACATCATCTACTCCAATTACAACACTTTTAAAATGTCAATCCAATCCCCTACTTTCTAAGCACAAGGCCTCTGAAATCTGTTACTGAAAATCAGGCTCCTTAGAACTGCCTAAAGCATTTTATATGTAGGTGAACCTTCTTTGGCAGCTTAAAAAATGGAGTAAGAGCTCTTAAGGGTGATGCAGGAGTTGAAAGAATCAATGTTTGTAAACCCTCACATACGTACACATGGAAAGAGAAGTTGGACATTCATAAATACAAAAGCTTTCATTCATAATGACTACTCCAGCAAATGCAGATTCCTGAGATATAATGGCAACAAAAACAACATGCAGTGAACCACTGCAGTACACAGAAACAAGAAATAGTTCCTCAGTGCAATAAAATAAACAGTGTGGGTGGAAGACTTAGGTTTGGTTATTCCTAGCAGCCCAGTAGAGAAACGTATTTTTTATAAGTAGAGCTGTGACACCCAGGACAAGTGAGACTTGGAGCCCCAACTCCCAACTAAAGGAACCCTGGAGTGGGCAGGATGAAAGCTCCTTCTGGAAATACAAAGGGGTTCAGCTCGAAGCACAGTGTTTTGCAAAGAAAAGACAGGCCACCAAACCACCAGGTTTTCTCCTGATTTTTAAACGCCTGCCAGCAGCCAGCCAGTGTCCCATTACAGCTTACCATGTTGCTCTCTGAAGACTTATAGAGATTTGCAGCCTTTCTTCACTTTTTTTTTTATTACACATCCAAAAAGGACTCACCCTATGTTTTTCACTTCTCATGTTTCCTACCGCTCTGCACCATGTAACTCCAACATCTCCCAAAGGCAAGTCTTCCCTGCCTTTCAGTCCCAGCCCAGAAGAGACTAGGATTTGTACACCAACAGTTTAAGAGATGTGCTCACGACTGCCATGGAGTACATGGCTGCGGGTACTGGCAGCTCCCTCTCAGCAGTAGCCTCCTGGCTCTGCCTGCTCTGAAGCCTGCTCTGCTTTACACACTGCCCTGGAGCCAGCTGCAGTCTATGCCACCGACTGCTCTGGTACCACCAGTGGTCTGAGACCCATGATAATCACGGATGTGATTCTGTGACATTTTTCTAACCAGGCAATTCAGACTAGTCAATTAGTCTCTAATGAACTTAACACCATTTTATTTACATATTTACATTTTATTTCTTTCCTTTCCTCACCCCAGTGAAAGTATTAATCACATAACATACTACTACAAGACTTTCTGGTTTTAATGTTTTACTTAAAACTCCCCTGTCCTATTCTCTGATTCTTTTTTAGCTATACACTATATATATGAAGTTGAAATGTAATATATGTGAAAGAAAGTGTTCAAAATAGTGGAAAGATGTACAGAATATTTCTCCATTGTATGACTCATTTTTGAATGAGTTCTAGTATTTTTAGCACATTTTTCTAGACTTCTTTTTCTTAGTTCTTTTTCATTGCTCTTAATTATACTTTTTGAAGCTCATTTCATAAGTCCTTTCTTGCCATTTATATTTTAGTAGGAATGGTGTCCCTGTGGCTCATTTTTGAGCATAAGGTATCCATATATTTGTGTCAGAGTTAGACAGTATAACAAAAAGTTGTAACTGTACCTCAAAATATCCTGTGCATTCCCTGTCACAAAGCAAATGCCAGCTCTGAGATCCATCGGTGCAGATACCTTGTGCCTGTGTTGTACAAAACAAGGTCTTGCTAGAATAGAAAATCTGCATGCATGGTGTTCAGTGTATCCAAGACTATACCTTAACTGCATAGCTATCTCATAAGTCTTTCTTACTTAGGCCTCTGTTGTGTACCCCAAACACACTACTTGTCTACCTCACATACATTACACTGAATTTACCATCTAAAGAGACACCCTAAGTCTTTGTGGACTATGGCACCTGGCCACTTCATCTAGTGCTCTCCTTCCTGTTTTTTATTGATCAGGAATTAACTTATTGATCCCTTTGTAGAAGGGAACCAGGTGCATCATCTGAATATACACCTGGAAATGGCTGTCCTGGAGAAGCTACCACGGCTATTGCTTTAGATCAGATTTAGCAGCATCACATGTATCAGTCACAGGCATGGATGACTTGTTGGCTCATGAAAACACAAGTATTCTTGCCAGGATCACGCAGGGGTTTTGGCTGGCTGACAACCTGCTGACAAATGGGGAAGATCAATTAAAGGCGAGGATGACTATTACCATGGAGATCACGACAGCCTGTTGCAGTCTGGGTAAGGATGTTGCAGACCCAAACTAAAAAAACTCTGTATAACGTGCCATGCCATGCTTTCCCAGTTTTCAAACTCTCTGTAGGCACGCACTTTTCACCACTGTCATCCCGAGGATACAGCTGGAGGCCATTGGACCAAATGGATCCTGCACAGCTGTTCTTACATTCATACATACACACATTGTATCATCCTGAAAGAAAAAACAAACAAACAAACAAAAAATTATCTTTCCTTGTCATTTCTTTCTTTGCCTCACAACCATTCAAAACAAACTCAGTGTGACTTCCTTCATTCTTATTCCTCTTCCAAAGCCTTCGAGAATAAGAAAAAAAAGCCTACACTTTTCCTTTCTTTCTGCCCCTGGTGTGCTTTTGCAGCCCTGAAAATACTTTGTTTTCCTCTATCCAAAACTAGGGAAAAAAGGTGGGTTTTTTTCCCTTCCTTCCAGTCCAAAAGACAGTAAGATTTACTTCACCCAGTACTTGCCTTTCCCAACCATCCTGATTGTTACTGTTCTATGAATCATACCTGGATATCCTGCTAGTTAGTTATTGAGTCTTCATGTATACTTACACATACATCTACTGTATCCAGAGCAGATCCATTCCCAGCAGACAGAGGCCCTCTGCCCAAAGGTTGCCAGAGTAGGGGGATCAGAATTATCAGGAGGTTTGGCAATGTGGGAATGACACATTGCAACGCAGTGTTGAGGTTTCTGCCTATTCCTGAGCCTCCTTTGCTGGGAATCCCCATGGTGGCCTTCACCAGAGATACTGGTAGGACCTGATGTCCAGTCTGTTCTGCAGCGCCTGTCAGCAAATATTTCTTAGTTGTCTTTTACCACTGTCTCATTGGGACTAAGGCCAATGCCTTGTCATTTGAAGAATCTGGGGCAAAGAGAGCAAGCATGTCTTTATTAATGGCTGGTAACTCACAATATTTGTTACTGTTGCCCAAATCAGTCTTCCCAATGACCATTCACATGCCGACATCCTTTGTGGGTATACCTGATGATGCCAAAGCACTGGGAAGTTGCTTTACAGCATTTTGGTTTTTTTGGCCTTGGCCCTAGAGAGGCAGCAGTGTACATGAGACTGCAGCTCCTTTGGGAATTTGGCTATAAACAAGGGCTTAGAAGATCTGCAGGAGACAGGTAAGTGATGTGGTTGGGAATGACATTATAAAAAGTTGGTAGAGTATTTGAAACTCTTATAAATTGACCATCTATCAAATATGGTGTAATTTGAAGAAAAGAGGAGGGAAATAGATGTAAATAAACAGTTAAAACTTAACAGCACAATGGGAGATGGAAAAAAGACTAAATACAAAAATCTGTCTCTAAACTCATGTTTTGCATTTATGTAAATAAGATTTAGGCACAGAGAGTAACAGAAAGGAGAGCCTCGCCCAACCGATAGTATAACCTCATATTACCAGCCTACTCCTGCCTGACCTGTTGGAGTAAGATGCTTCTGACTTCTAGTGCTAGAACTTCTTAAATGTGGCAAGTTTCCAGGCTCATGGATAGGTTCTACCCTTCCTCAGTAACCAGGACCAAATTGCCACCAAAATCCCAAATGGAGAGAAAAGAAACAGGTAAAAACCCCCAGTGTGCTTGCCCATGGCTTCAACCCTTATTGCCCCATGGGGACAGTGAGACAAGGCACCCCTGTGATGCAGTTCAGACTGGAAAAGCCTGTTTTATACTAGTATAATGACTTTCAATACTACAGGAAATGGAACCCAGAAATACATTTATTTCATTTAGGGGCAGATCATGGACAGCAATACTGGGACAACACCTAAGTCCTTTATGGAGAATACAGCTTATGACTGCCTATTGCCCTGACATTAGATAAGCAGACCCATTGGAACATGATTATATTTTTGAAGCATGAGAATTTTACTAAAATATCTCATACAGAGACTTAGGGAGTGAGCAAAACAACAGGGGAAAATCAGCACGCGCCAAAGCTAATGGTATTTCATTTCCCTTAATGGAAAATGCAGCTTTCACTGACATGGTGTGTCCTGATGCTGTCAGAAAAAAACAATCATCCTTTTTCTTTAGTGGAGTCCAATAAGTGAAGGAATCATGCCTTCTTATTTCTACAAAGGACATTTGTAAGTTAATTGTAGTAGAATGATGTGTGTCAGCACAGAAGAAAAGAAAGTTAAGAAATACAACTGGCTGATGCCAAAATGACACGGAATGTGTAAAACTGGCAGGATCAAGGTACAGATTACTGAGGCACCACAATGAAATTTGAAGAGAGAGAAAATTATTTACAGAGAAATATACAGCACCTTTAAAGAAAAAGTCTTCTCAGATCCAATGCTTATCTCCTACCTGTTGATTTCAGTTACCTTTTTTTCTTTTATTTACTTTGTATGCCAAACTCTTTCTGATATGAGGAAGTGGAAGTGTGCAAAACTTACAGCATGTTACCCCTACAAATCATAAAGAACATAGCCTTTTGCTTTTTAATAAAATACATCAGTATTTAAGACTGGTAAAACAAGAATCTGCATTAATTTTAACATTCATAATGTAGCAGACTCCGTACATATCAACAAGTAAATAATATAGAGACAGGCTACAGTCCTAATAGAAAAAGCAAACAGCACACAGATATCAGATGCAATTTAACAAATTTAAGACAAGTCTGCTGGTTAACAGTAGTACACAACAGGAATGCTAGAGAAGCAACGTGTCTCTACTTGTGACTACAAGTAGAAATGTGGCTGAACATATAAGGAAATCACTGACAAATGAGGAAATTTTTGATTGCTTTCTCAGATGTTATAAATCAGGATGCAACAAACACTGTGAACCTGTCCCATTAATTTAAAGAAGATTTTTTTTAACTTACAATTGTTGTTTTATTTTTGCAAAGATAAAAATACAGAATGCACAACAAAGAAAAAACCCATGTAGAAAGACAAACTTAATGTTGTGTCAAGCATCATATTGTAGTTACACTTTTCACTAAAATGCAATCAGTTTGACATTTATCCAGCATTGTTTTAACTGAGTACTTTTTAAAGCAGATTCATTTGTCTTGTGCAGAAATTGACTTCCTTTTGTTACTGCTAATTATTATTTCTGTCTTTGGCAGTATATTTTTCCTCAGCAACATGTCACTGCTTATTATAACTATTTTCTTTAACTATTTAATCAAATACAATTGATATTCAGGAAAAAAATTAAACTGCACTGTAAGACAAATTAGACAAATAACATTTTCAAAAGCATCTTAATACAAATTTTTAAAAGGTTTTCAAAACCCATTACTTTCAAAGGGATTAGGTTCATAAAATTCTACTTGCATTTGGCAGTAGTAATTTTCAGACATACGTAAGAATCTAAATGCAGAAATACAGAGAAAGGCTTTAAGGGCAAATGGAGAAATTAGAAGCAGGCCACATATTCAGAATTATACTGGGAAAGCTGCTCACCACCTGAACTGAAATTATGTGTCTGAGCTCTGGCTTGTAGATCCTAAGTATTAGTCCTGGTTCTGATTAAAATCCAAGTCGAGGAGAAGCTGACCTGTCTATTTATTTATTTCATATGCTTTGAAAACTATGAGTTACGAAAACATTGTAAGGAAGCATCTTACAATGCTTCTTTATATTTTATACATTTTGTTGGAACAGTAAACAATATTTGATTTCTGTTCCTCTAAACCAAATTAGTCATATATGTCAGTCTTCCTGGACCTTAAAATGATTACAGGTGTGAAGATATTACATAAAAATATTTGATAAATTGCTGCCTTGTTCTCATTTGTTTTCAGGTAAGCATTCCTTATAAGTCCTTTACTGTGTTTAGATTTAGAAGGAGGCTAGATACTTCCATTTGAATTATGCTATATTTAGTGCTAAAAGTACTGGCACTGTCAAAAATTAATATAAGGTTCCCTGAGTACAGAATTTTCCAAACAGATTTTTAAATATTATCTTAATCTCAAACACTGCTTTTTCTCCTTGCAAACAGTTCTTTCTTTTTTATAACAGCAGCCACAAAAAACAGTTTTCTTTTTTATAACAGCAGCCACAAAAATCAATAGAAGTGACTTGTACTACAACTTTAGACAACCGTATTATCCCCTTACAGACTCTTCCCTAAAAGTGCACCTTGCAATGACCTGTACAAAAGTGCTTTCTGTAGTAGCAAGGCATGTACTGAAGCAAATACCACTATAAGGCCCTCTATTCATGTTTCTTCAGAGGAGTTTTATATGGTGTCTTTCCATAGTTAACAAACTCTTCTGTCCACACAGGTGTGTGAAAGCCTAGTACGCATGACGTGATGAGTTAATAAAAGCTTCTGACTTCTATGGCAGTATGAACATTAAACCACAAAAGCTGATTCTGCATTTTAGCACCAATCCTCAGTAAGAGGTATAGGCCTCATCTTCAAACAGCACAGTCCTACAGAAATGGAGTGCACAGTACTTTCTAAGCAAAAGTGTTTTCCAGGCAGGTTTAAAAAGAAATATTGTTGCTAGCCATGCAGTGAGTTATCTGTAACTCATCTTAGAGACTTTCACCTTAGAAAGCAGGATAGATGCTGGAAAATTTTCAATATAAAACTGCTGGGAAAAGAATTTGCCTAAGGAGGAATTTCAGCTTACCAAAGGCATGTTTGACAGGTATCACATATCAAACCTTTGTCATTGTAGAGGAAAGAACAGTTGTCTGGTAAGACTAACTCCAACAAAACTTGGGAATCACTTAAGTTATGATTAAAAAAACACTTAAAAATAACCAGAGCCTGAGGTATGGCAGCCATAAAGTCATAGCATTTAAAGCCAGGACAAACATCACTCTTCTCGGTATTACAACCAATTCAACTATACAGAAAGAAAACAGTAACTTGCATTTACTTGGAACCTATTTCCCAGAAAATATGGCACATTTAGATGAGAAAACAGCAAAAGAGAGGGAATCTACCGCATTCGTGTTGTAGTGGTTTCTCAGTTCTCAAACCTTTTTTGCATCTCTCTTCCATACTGCATCCAGTTTTTTGTTACCTTTTAAATAAGTTGTATATCAGAATTGGTCTCTCATCAATTCATCCTCAGGATTAATTTCTTTCTTATTTGTACTTCCATGCCATGTTGATAGAGGAGCACCCTTATCATTTATTCTGTACTCTAGCTATTCAGGTATAACTCAAAACCAATCCATCAGGTAGATTTTATTGAACATTTGCTATATTGGTTTTATTATAATGGGTTTGTAGCTTTTAGTCAGTGTGTCACACAGTCAAATAAAACATCCAAATATATCTATCTGCCTTTCTTAATTAAATTTGTTATTTCAACAAAGAATAAAATTAGACTCATTTGAGAAGATCCGTTTTCCATATAAGAGTATCAGCCGAATTAAATTTGTATGCTTCAAACTATTTATGAAGTAATTCTTGCAAGAGCTTTTTCATTATTTGTGTGGAGGTCTCTAGCCCAGCATTATTTAGATCATCCCCTTTGGGTGGTTTTTTGGGGTTTTTTGTGTTTTGGGTTTGTTTTTGTTTCCTTAAAGTCATCATAATGTTAATATTCTTCTCCTCTTTTAGAGGTTTTCTACTTCTCTTTTAGAACTCTTAGGTGCCAATTACTCCAGCAATATTATATAAAAAATATTCACAACAAAGCACTTTCCCCAATGATTACTAAACTTCGTATCACCCTGTGATACAATCAAATCATCCTCATTCATAAATACTTACTGGAGAAATATCTATTTTTTAAAAAAACTATTATCAACCTTCCCCTTTCTGTCTAATAAATATCCATTTTCTTCTCCCTGAATACTGTAAACTCTTTAGCTATAGAGGTTTGGCTGAAGTCTTCACCTGCCTTAGCAACTTTATTTCAGAACTCATCTGTACCAGTTGCCATTTGGCATCTGATTTCCTATTCATTATCTATTTCCCATTCATTATTTATTAAATTATGATAAATTATACAATATTGCTTTTAAATTTCTAATTCAATTCACAGCTGACCAGAGATGGCTTATCACCAAAGTTTCTTGATTTTATATTGAGAGGAGCTAGACTTCAACACATCTTGTAGGTGTTTTCAGTGGGCACTTTTCCTCTACTTTGTTCTCTTAAGAATGCAGGAAAGGGAATTGGGAATTCAGAACTGAGTCTATTTTTGAAGAAGACAATATGATCTGATGGAGTGATTAAACAGGTAAGATGCAAAAGAGTCATTGAAATAGTTGGAGAAAGCCACCCCAGGAATGCACGTGGCTGATATCCTATTTTCCTTCTATGCACAGGCTGATGTCATGAAGCTGCTCTAAGTACTAGTTCTGGCTGAGAGAAAGACTGCAATTTGGCATTACAGAGTATTTAAGTATTTAAAAGATGACGTAAAGACAAGGGGAAAATTAAATTACTAACCAAATTGATGATCTCTATACTTCAGTTGATGGAGTTAATAGGAGATTAAGAAAATGAGATTACAAGTCAGTAAAGTTGAAATGAAAGTGAGTAACATGGAAGATCTACATTCTCCAGAATAGAGATTTTCCAGAATAAACTGGAGTCTTTGAACAGAAAAGTCTAAATAAATGAAACAACAAAGATTGAAAGTAGATGGATTAGAAAATGAAAGCAGGAAAAACAATCTGTTGTCTTGACTTGCCTGAAGGAGAAGAGAAAATAAGAACAGAAGAATTAACAGATACCTCTTTAAATAAATATTTGTAGAAAAATTTATGGCTGCATCCTTTGTCATGCAAAGAACAGTGAGCAGAGCACCTGGTGGCCTCCACAAGGCAATGATAATAAAGTTCCTTAATTATAGTAATGCAGATAAGCCATTACAGCTGGCTAGACTGAATAAAAGTCTGATTTATAATTCAGATAAGTATTGCTATTCCTTGATTGCAGTATGAAAATACAAAGGAAGCAGAATCCATAGAAACTGAGAGGAAGCTTTGGGATTATAAAATTGAGTGCCTGTTTTATACTGCTAAACTTGAAATTGGTGTGGATGAAACCAGACTGTTTCTTTTATAGTACAGAAAGATTATCAGTCTTGATTTACACAAGAGAGGAATAAACAAGATCACTATAAAACGCAAGGAGGGATATCCTGAACATCCTAACATACCTGTTTAATAGTCCTCACAAGAGCAAAGAGTCCACAAAGCCCATTCTCAGGAATACTTCTGGATTTTATCCAGGCAGTTTAAATGACAGTTTAATAGATAATACCCATGCAGGACAGAACAGTGTCTTGCATTCTCTCACCTGCTTTAATATTTAATATTAAATATTTTTAATATTATGATTCTTCTTTCTCAAATGCCTCTCTCCTTTTGGGGTGGTAGGGAAGGGTACATATGTAGCATACACTTCAGTAGGCTCCTGGACTCCTACAGAGTATGTGCGTACACACATAACTGCACACACATATGCCTACACATGCACAGTCACTACATGCACACACAGCACACACATGCGGTCTCTTTCATGAACATTTTCTGGCACTAGTTTGTGACAAAACCTGCAGTGAAGTGCTGTGGGCTCAGACTCCCACAAGCTCAGGCTCTCACCATGCAGTATACTCACTGGAGAGCAGGAGATTAAACTACAAGACCACCATGTAAAAAGGGGGTTTTATCCACAGGCAGTTGTTGGTTCATTTTTAAAAAGCGAATAACGATGCAGTTGCCCATGCCCACGTAAGAGCATATAATGCACACCTAATACTGGAAACAGTTTCTGCCACTGAGCCTCAACCATACAGAGGAACTTTCCTTAGAGCTTTTATTAGGCATCTAGGAGGGAGAATTTCAGCACATCCATCTCTTAGGCATTTCCTCTTAGGCATATTAAGGATTTTGGTGCTCAGTGTGCTGATTTCAGTGAATGCCTTTTCGAGTGTCTAAATCTGCCCAAATTGCTGTGGGGAATTCAGTCACTTGAACTCAGCATTGTGAATTTTACTTCTAAGAAAGAAATCTAACTTGAAGACACGACAACAGAAAACATCACAACTTCTAATCCCTTCTTGGCATTTGATCTGAGAGCTTCACAAGGTCGTAGAGTGGGAATTATCAAGTCGTCTTAAGAGTCTCTCAGCCCAGCCTCTTGTATGTTCACAAGTTGTTTATTATTCTTATTGGGTAGTGGTACCTGTTTCAGGTATAAATATTCCCATTTGCAACTATATTTATCTAAGATTTCTATCTAAGAATGATGCAAGTTGAATGAAACATTTTTGCCTTAAAAATAGCTATGGAGTACATACTTCATAAATATTCCGTATTTCTGTTTCTCCTGAGGAATCTCCTGGTAGGGGGTTAATGGGAAGAGCATCTTTCACTGTGGTATCTGTGGCAGTTCCCATGTGGATAAAACAGCTGCAAACATGATCAGATTCTCCCAGGCTAGCTCTTTAAAGAGATGTCTCTAAGCAACTTATCATGAGCTCTGTCCTGGCATGGAACCACGTACCACAACTGCATTCCCAGGCTTTACACCTTATCATACATTAAGCCTCTCCAGGTGGCAGGTAATATAATAGTCATTAATAATCCCTTCTTCTGCTTTCTATGTTCACGATAAATTGCTGAAAGTCTTCCCGATAACCTTAGATAAATAGAAGAGATCAAGTATATACAAAGTATTTTAAAATGACAAATCCATGCTGAGGACGGAATTGTTATACCTCAAAGACTGCTGTAAAATTTGCAAGCACTATGACTAATTGCCTATGGGAACTTTTTATTTTATTTTAAAGAAGAATAAGAAAGCAAGTGGACAGTCAAACAAGTGAAAGCAAGTGAAATTGTCTGCCACAATCTCCCTTGCATTCCTGTCACTTGCTGGATTTTGCTAGAACCTCCCCTCTCCAAACAGAAAAACAGATTGAAAGCATCAAAGAGCGGGCCAGCCTTTGGAAGGGCATGTAGCAGATTGTATCCCTTGATGGGCCAGGACAAGATAATGAAGAAAAAGGAATCACCTTATTTACAAATAATTGCCACTTCTAGATGTACAAACCGGGCTAAAATGGCTGTATAGACGTGATCATTGCAGTAAGGATGGAATGATCTGAAAGACCAGCACAGCTGGGTTCTTCCATTGTGTGGGAAAGCAGCTCAAAAGCCTAAAGAAAACTTCGGAAAACACACTCCTCCAGAATACATATTCCAGATTGGCAAGTGTAATACACCCCAGACAGATGGCAAAATGCAGAGCATATTAGCAAGTATGCAGTCAGTTTTGGAAAGGAGAAAACTAAGATGGTGAAGTCTTTATGTGACAGTACGGGTTTAACTCAAAACAAATTTTAGAATTTGTGACTCAGGTTACCACACACACACTGTAACAAATATCATTCTGTATTGTTTGCCCAAATCACGTATTTTTGGAGAGTATAATTCCAATAATCTGAAGTCTATGAATTGTGTTTTCAGTCAGATACACCAAACGCTCCTGAGCAATTTTGGAGTTTAGCACCATACCAATAAGGGTATAAGGCTCAACAGACCCTCAGCCTGTGGTAGCATCTCATCATATAAATCACATAATCTGGAAGGACAGAATTGTGATAGGCAGCATTCACTGGGAAGCACAAAATTCTCGCAGATCACTGAGTCATCTCCACTTCCTCTATAAGCTATTTATTATGCTGATCCTAAAACATACATGATATGCTATAGAGACATGTAGAATATGTCAGAGACATACAGAGACAGCGTTTGTTTGTGTCAGTTCATGCTTTATGCATTGCTTTCTAATTAGGCAGAACACTGAAGCTGATGGCTCAGTTATTGTACATTCACACACTGAATTTTCAGTAGACAACATACTGCTGCTTTTATGCTCCAAGTACAGCTATCATATAAGTTTATTGTCAGACCATTGAGATAGGAGTTTTAGCAGTAATAATTTCAATAAAATGTAAGAAAAAGCTAAATATATATTATCATGTTCTGGTCCTAGAAGACACTGAGGAAATGCATTAGACACACACCAGCTATTTTAATTACCTTTTTTAAAGCTTCACTAGTTCTTTTATCCTTTGTGCTTAATAAGCTTTTATAACAGTTTTGTATTATCTCCAAATTAAATTGTTCTTCTCTATTTTTTGTAGAAGCTATGAAATAACTCAAATATTTTGTTTCCAATATACAACTGTTTTTAAAAAAAATTCTTAGTGTCTCCTTACCATGCTATTGTTTGTCTGAATAGCTAATAAACAAGAACCTCTTCCGCAATGCTAGTATTTCTCACTTATTTATCTTCAGCTCTTGAATACAAATAAAAATGGGTTGATAGTCTAGATTCCTGAGGAATTCAGAGAGCTTATGAGCTAATGCCTTGAGAAGAGGTCAGGATCCTGCAATGCAAAGTCCTAATAATCAAATATTCTTAACATTCATCTGAGATTACATGAATCCTTCTACTCTTGGCAAAATTCTTCACAGTGCTTGTATTTCATGTGGTTTTTCCAATATCTGCTCAACAACAAGGGCGGAGCCTTGCAGTAGCGATTTTCTGTCATGTATGCTGCTCTTTAAATGGGAAGGCATGCTCCAAAGAATTTTAAAACACTAAAATGGTAAGTGAGAATGCTAATGGAGAATATGTATTTTGAAGCAGGTCTCTGTTTCAGGGTTAGATAATGAGAAACTGCTAGTTTCTGGTGATACTGCTGTTACATTGCATGGCAGGTCACTAGTAAATTTTTAAGCCCAGAGTAACATCACTTCTTTCAAGGACATTACTTGAGATTTACCCAGTGTCACTGAGATCAACAGTAAGATTTTAGTACATTCCCAAAGGACTTCAAGTGCTCCAAATGTCTTCAGGTAAAGCCCAGAAAACAATACTACACATAATTAAATAGTTTAGAGGGCAGTTTCACTGAGGTGTAAGGTCATGAGTTTTCTGCCCAGCACAATAAGGTAGAAATACCTAGTAGAACATAAATACTACAGTCATGGAAGTAGAAGTCAGTTTAACAGCGTGGGGTTTATTATATTGTTTTCATCTCATAATTGTTGGTGGGGCTTTGTAAAAATATAGTCTCCTTTGCTAAAGTTATTTTCTGATAATTTTCTTGTTATTAGTTTATATTATTTTAAAAGCATCTGGCAAAATCAAAAACAATCCCACTTACATATCATAAACACAGCCACAGTGCATACCATGTATGAACTGAAAACAAGAAAACCATTAAAATAAAATAACGCAAATGTCTGCCGGGTTCTTAGCCTTACAAGAAGGCATCCAAATGTCCTTACTGCTTACCAACCCATTCAAACTTTGATGCCAAAAGTGACTTAGATGCTGACAACTCTGTCTTGAGCATTCCCAAAGATGGTAAGCATCTAGGACCTTTGTCCCATCTAAAATTGTTTGAGCTTCACAGGCAATATGTTCTTCCCATCCTGACATGCAATGGAGATCCCACTCCATTGGACATGCTATCTGATACTTAGTAAGGTTTGCTTTGACTGCATAGCAAAGGAGCATTGGAACTTTGATTAAAACACATATACATGAGAAGGGCTTGCCTGTCTTCTGCCTATTAATGCAGAAGAAAGAGACTCACCCGAGAAATAAGAGACTTTAATAATTGGCCTGATAGGAGTTAGGTTTCCTATTTCCCAGTGATCCATGTGGAAGTTACAATCCAGAAATCACATTTGGAGCTGATTATAGACTATATTATGGGCCTATGAAAAAACTTGCAAGAGCTAATATTACTGTGAATCTTATGGTAAAGGCAGCCAGGTAGCTCCTGTCCTTCCTTCCATGACTGTTTGTTTTCTACATTAGGAAGTTTTTGCATAAAAACCAGAAATAATCAGAACTAAAGCAGGACTGAAAACATACATTAGGCTTTCTTTAAGATAGCTTTACAACAGTGGTAGAAATGCAAGTGTCTGCTTCAATTTTCTTTGGCGTTTTTTGCTTCCATCTTCATTCATCTCCTATGTGAAGTCTGTGAGCTGGACAGGGAGGTTTCAGTAGCACCCACCCACATCATTACAATAAAAGCCATTTCATGCTATTTTAGTTCCCCAAATACTTTATTCCTATATAATCAGTAGTTTTATGGATAACATTACAAGCAATTCTGTCATCCTGAATAATAAAATACTCTGAGAGCTTGGAGCAGAAGAGAGCAGGATTAGAGCTGGACTGATTTGTGGGTGCAAAGAGCACTGATCAGGCTTTCCACAAAGTCCCACTGACTTCATTGTCCTCTTTTCTATGTTTACAATAGGTATGATTGTCATTTTTCTAATTCAAAGGATATCTCAACAAAACCCCTTTCCCTGAGTTTGATGTTCAGAACTATTTCATGGTCTGCCTCAAAAATGAAATCAAGTTCCAGAAATAAAAAGTACAACATTTAACCAAATATACTTGAGTCCATGCCAAGATAGATTTTGTGTCCACAAATTTTAGGTCTTGGCTACTGTGGCAACAGTGAAAAACTGTCACGTTTAAACAGTTGGTTCTCCAAATGGTCAGAATAAAATATGTAACAATCCATCCAAGGAGTACTTCTAGTCTTTATGATGTTTTTACATTTTACATTATGTAAATGTAAATAAAATACATGTGGCCTAAGATTATTTTAGTCTTTCTTGATTGTCACTAGCTGGTATCACTGCAGTCAGAAACACATAGCTTTAAAACCATAAGCCAGAAGAGCAACAGCAAAAGGAGGTTTGCTGTAAAAGGCCCTTAAAAAGAACTGTAATTATTTGGAGTCATTAAATCTTTTTTACTATCTTTCTCTTAGATGAAAGCTTTTAAAACCCTGTTCTCTGGAAAATGAATATTCATATAATTGAAATAACAGCCAGAACTACGAGGAATGAATCCTGTATGTTATGTTTTTCTTTTTGATTTCTTAAACTCAAAATATAACATTGTCAAAGTCAAGGAACACGTGTGCTAACTTTTTCATTTAATTGGATCTTTCTTGCAATGAATAGAACTGTCTGCAAGGCCTTTTTTTTGTGCATTGAGAAATGCAAACAGACAGCAACAACAATGATGGTTTTTCAGTAAAAACAATAACTCAAATAACAAGATGAAGCATTTTCCTAATGTTGAAACTGCCAGTGTTTCCACAATGGTACTTCTTTTTCTATTTTGAATCTTCTGCTCACTGTCACTTTGTTGATTTTATCATATAAATAATAATATATAGAATGCAGAAATCAGAACAAATTATCAAACAATCATAATGATCTGGAATTGCTTGTGAGAAAAGTCTTTTAGTTTCTTCCAGAGGTTCATTGTGTAAGAGACATTTTCTATTTTGAAACCAGAAATGCCAATTATATTCTCAGTTCTTCAGGATTCTTCAATTTTCTCTGAGCTGAAAAATTCACTTCCCATATATACATACATAACTGTAGAGAGATAGGTGTAGCTATACACTGATGTGTGGACTTCTCAACTTCTTTCTTTCCTGTGTTTGAGATTCTACCTACTGGGTCATCTAGTAGAGGAAGGAAGGAGGGAGGCAGGTTTAGTGACAAGTGGAGAGACTGCACACTTTATGCTAGGGGGATACGGTTTCCAGCAAAGTTCCTTTAAACCTGGTGTACTGTTACCCTTGGCTGACATACAGTGCCGTGAAATCTTCCCAATTTTGTGATTTTGTTGTCAAGACACAGCTGGTCAGCAACCCTTGCTGTGGAAAGGCTGGAACGGTGAGGTGGGAATGGAGCCCAAAGAAGCCTATAGTATACACAAGTGCTACACTTTTCTCCAGCTGAGTACAGAGTTACCTTGAAACCTGCAGCAACTTCAATACTGCAATTCCCTTCCTGGGGAGTGGGACTGTAAGACTCAGCACACTGGAGCCACATAGACCTGTAAACCCCCTTAGAAGGTACCTGGCAGCAGCACTAGGTCTTTTGCTATGGGAGCACATCTCTCCCAGGAGGTGAAACAGATGTCTTCAAGTGCTGTGCAAGGAGAGAAGATGGTGTGGTCCTCTCTAGCTGTACCTTTAAGTGTGGGAATGTCAGGTTATGTGATAAAACCTCATCTGCACACCCACAGAGGAGCACAAAGAAACAACAGCAGGTGTGGAAGCCCAAGAACACCCTGCCTTGCCTACTCCAGGCCAATCACAGGACTCATCAGCCCATCAAATGCCCATCTTCAAAAGCCCAGAAGAGCCCAGAGGCACAAACACAAGTGGGAACCCCAGCTAAAGACTCAGAAGGGACACCCTGCTTTGGTCCCTCCCAGAACGGTCCCAGGAAAGCCTTGCTGCATTATCCAGCCGTGAAACCCTTCAAGATGAGTCAACTCCAGAGCACCTTTCAGACTGAATGGTCACTGCCTAAGGGAAATGGGACACATTATGACATGCAGAGGAAAAGCATTTCGGGATGAGACTACTTATGGGATGTGTAGGGCAGGAACCACAGGCAGGGAAAGTGATGGATTTAAGTGATTTGGGAGGAATAAGAGTAGGAAAATAGAGGAATAAGGTGATAAAAAGGGTCAGTTGTGGGTAAATAGTTTGCTGGCCAGTACACTTGTCTAGCCATGCCATGCACGTGAATAACGCAGTCAACCCTATCTTCTCTGTGTGTAAAATTAAAACATGGAGCTGCAGCAACTTCAACTCTCTTGGACTGCCATATCTGGCACGACATATTTTCCTCCTAACAGTACCAACTACAGGGATATACATGAGAGTGAAGGCATATATGTAAAGCTCACTTTCCTTGGGATGGAATAGAGTATCTTGTGGACAGCTTACAGAAGAACTGAGATTTGGGACTGTGAGCACAGGAATTGTTTCTTCTTTCATCCATACTGGGGAACAACGGGATGCATACCTTCTAGCAAAAAAAAAGAACTGCACTAAGAAACCTATTCTATCACAAACATTTACATGCTGAAAGGTCAAAGGTTCAAAAAAAGGTTCAAAACAGGATAAAATAATTTACAATATTTGACAAACCTAGAAGATTATAGAGGATAAGCTAAATGTATATTTTCCTCTAAAATGAGGGAGCGAGGACTGTACTGGTCTTGTGAGTTACTCTGTGTCTTAGACAGCAAATGCTGTTTCTGTAATCCATCTCTTCCATTCACCACCTCGTGTAAACAGATGTCTCTCTTCGCAGAGTTAACAAAGATGGTTAACTGATTGCCCCTCTCAGCCACATACCTTTTGGTAAATGTACTTTTTGGATTGAACTGCGTATTTTGCAATGAAAATGCAAGAGCAAACCAATAATTTCTAGTGCCTTCCCTAAACTCCCACTGTGTTTCCAGGAGAGGCAGTTGTTCTTCCGCAGTCTACCAGCAAGAGAACAGAACAGCTACCTCTCTGCAGCATAAAGAAACAAGGAATATACTCCAGAAGATTACATATAGCAAGAGGAAATTACAATACCTGAGCTCATCTAACAGGTTGCTGCTGCTGGAAAGGGTGTTAGATTGGTTTAGTCCATGTAGTGTAATTTTATCCCCGATGGAATACATGTGCATGAGTAATAAAGCTCACTAAATGTCCTCAGTTAAATTGTTGTATCCAAATTTATAACAGAAATGTGAGTCAGGGCATTTCTTATAATCCATAGCTTGGATTTGTTTAACTTTGTTCTAATACTTCAAAGAGACTGATTCTGTCAAATTCAGCAGAGTTTTCAGACACAGGAAAGACAGATACTTTTTATTTTTTCATGTTAAGGTTATATGCAGTTTCCTTTCATGAGGAAAAATAGTTTACTGACTAGATCTTAATCTTAATGCAGTACCTTTATGGGTTGCAGATCAAGCTCTGAAGTACATTTCAGGAGTTTTCATCATTTTGCTCATTACTAAACACATCAGAGTACATACAAAAGCAACAACAAAATGCTCAGAGCACTTAGCATTACTGCCTACTACTACTTAATTTTATGTGGCACAAAGCTCTTCATATTAAGTATGCTTATTGTAGATTTTGCAAGTTCAGTAGGCCACAATGTTGTTTCAGAACTGAGCTTTGTGGTAATATAAATGTTAACTAATAAGGTAATAGTTATATTCTTGGGGATATTCTACTACTTGTTCTTCTTCCCTAGTTATCCCTATTTCATTGAGCTCAACATGATGACACAGATTACTGTTGCACTTCCAAGGACACATCTGGTAAACTTTTAAGTGTACACCGTTATTACATCATACTGATTTGGGGATACCATAAATATCAGTAATGCCTAATAGACCAATCACTTTCCTCATCCCCTGTCGTTTTCTTATTCCTTATATTCATTACAATAATGGCCTAGATGCAGATGACCAAAATTCTTTGGTTTTAGCATTTCATGTTGGTAGAAGTCTCTGAAGGCCCCAGGCCACCCAACAGGAAACACTAGGCTGGGGGATTTAGAAGGAATTTAGGCTACATAAGTCTGAGACAAATTTATTTGGTCTCGTGTCTGTTGTTATATAAATCTTTTGGTTGGCATTTTTGGGGACTTTGAGGGTTTGTTTCATTTTGGATTTGTTATAATGTGTGTCCTTCTCTTCACCTTTTCCCTCTTGCAAATCAATTACAGTGGCTTTCCAGCCTCCAGGGATATCTTTATATTTCTGCTATCTACCTGACATGCACTACTTGACCAGGTACTTCTCAGTACCTTCCTCCCGCCTTCCCAGTTCCTGCTGTAGATACTCTCTTCAAACAATGCCAGTTTTCTTTGCCTGGGACTTGCTCCACTCACATTACAGTAGGATACATCAATCTATGTATGTACTACATCCTTCCAAAGCCAATGACCTGGTGCCTCATTTAAACATTTTCTTAAGCTTTGAGATCCTAAAGGTTTCAACTCAGAAACCTTCCTTCAGATAATGGACCCACTACAAATAAACGACATCTTTTTATTTATCTAAATTTATCATTCTGGATCTTACACTTGTTTTACTGACAACAGTATACACTAAACCCACATTTAGTAGACATTTAGTTTTTTCATGAGATCCACTATCTTCATGCCTTTTAGAAGCTATAAACCCCCATGTTTCTAACAGCTACAAATGAGTCTGTTTAAGCGCAAAAGAAAGAATTTTTTAGTTTTGGAATCAAAGACTTTGAGCTTAATTCCACTGTCATATAAACTGTCAACAGTACATATGGCACAGGATAGATAACTTTTCATCTTCTTATAAACCTTTTAGATGACAAGCAAATGAATCTGGAAGTTATTTAAAACCTCAGACAAAAACATAAAGCACATTTTATAAATAACTTGTTCAGTCAAGGTGCAAAGTAGTGGAGAAAGGAACCTAAAAATATTAAAGTATGTGGTGAAAATAATAGTAAATTGAGAACGACAGCAACATGAATATGTGGTGAAAATAATAGTAAATTGAGAACGACAGCAACATGAATTTGGATCAAGTGTCTTACAAATGGAACAAACCACCTAAATGTTGTAAATCTTTGTTGTAACCTGTAAATAAAGATAGCTATGTTGTTTTTTTTTTTTTTTGTTCTTCTGAAAATTGACTACATATTTCTGTGCATATAGCTTGAAAACCTAGTGAATTAACTAACTTATTTAAATGGAACAATACTGTCTCTTAATCTTGAAATCAAATCAATATATCGATATATGAATAACAACCTGGAATGAATCAACTAATTCGATTCCTAGAAATCCACAGGTATGTTGTTATCTAACTTAGTATGAGCCGTCTGAAACAGTAACCCCAGATGTCAGAAGAACAGGGCTTGACATCTACATAAGACTGCAACTGCACAATTTTAGCATTCTATTTTTCAAGCAACAGGTACAGTTAACTCTTATCCTGCCTAAATGTTCTCTCGGGATATGGAATGTCTTACAGCTATCACTCTTCCTTTTTATGGTGAACTAGTTTTATGTATATGCTCAAGACTTACAGTAAACAGTGACAGTAATTTCTAGAAATATATCAATGGACACACCAATATTTTAATAGAATTTCAATCATACTAGAAAATTATGGACAGTAGTAATAAGTAAACAAAAAGTTATAAAGAATAAAGAAAGAATCATTCTTTAGTTTGCATGGTATCTTAACAGACATTTAGAAACAAGCACAGATTATGGATGCAGTAGTCTTTGTTAGAGCTAGTATGACACTCAAAGCAGAACAAAAAATAGACCATGTCACTGAAAGACTTCTCCCCAGAGCAATAAGCAGGGATTAAAAGCTCCCTGCCTCTACCATGAGCAGGGATCAAAAGCTGCCATTTCAGATACCACATGGCATCACTGTTAATTAGTATCTCCAACCATGGTTTTTCTTTGGACGCTTGGCTCTGGGGTTGGTACAGTAAGAAGAATTTCTCACTTTTTACTCCTTTTTAGACTGACAGGACAGCAAAGGCTTCCATTATGATGTGGATGCTGAAGGAAGACACATCTTTTTGGTATTTATGAATACCTAACTTCACAGCTGAGACATCAGTTTTTTTCCTCCTTGGGTACTTCCACAGAATTCTTTGAAACAAAATAGACATTTAATTGTTTTGCTCTGATAGCATGGATAGGGTAACAGTTTGATCTTAAATCATATAGGCATAGCTCAAAGATTACTTCTTTCCACTACTTGTTCTGATTGTCTTTTGTTTCTGTCAGCAAAAACTGTGTTTCAAAGATGCTGTGAACAACATCTGGAAAGGAGATGTCCTCACAGGCACAGCATTAATGTCATCATCCCTCTCCTCTTCCTGATGTTTAACCTGCATAATTTCCTTTCTTGTTCTTTGTATGTTCAGTGATCAAATGACTAATATTTTCTTTTTTTTTTCCTCTTTAAACGTCTCATATTTTCACTTACATTTCCATTACTTAAACAAATATAAAAGTAATCATGACCCCTCTTGGTTATTTTGAGGAAGCAGAAGTAATTTTCTTTATCTGATCAGACAAAAGTAATTCTTTACAACACATCTTTCACTCATGTTAGTATACATTTCTTAGGTATCAGTTAAGCAATAACTTAAGAAACAGTTTGCATGGTTTAATTTTACACCCAGAAAGCCCTGTTCATGTAAGCTAGCATAGCTATAGTAACAAAGCTTGTAAAATAAGATCCAAAATATCTTCTTTAGACAAGGTATATCTGATTTTGCAACACTGGCTATAAGTGAAAAAAAAATAATAAAAATTATTTTTAAGAGATTTTTCTTTAACTGGTTGTTATAGTGCTTCTATACCACTTTCCATCCAAATAACAGTTTTATTTCATAGTTTTAATCAATATTTCACTGTGTAGAACGTGTACTCTACCTCTGCCAAGACTAGATCATAAACTGGAGGAATTTTTCTTCATTCTTATTATTCTTTAGTCAGCACAAAATATAAATTTTTGTTTCATGAGGAGAGACAGAGTTTTCTCTGCTGGACCTACAGCTACTGATCTGATTAAGTTTTTACCCTGAAAGATATACTGTTTTAAAATAGCATTTCATCTTCTTTTTAAAGTAGGTCCACCTGTACTTTATTTTTACCTTCTAAATTTAGGAACCAACATCAAGCTCTATGGGAAAAACATCAAAAACTATGGAGTGTTTTTTTTTTAAATATGCTGAAGAATTCTCAATTAGCCAAAATTTTTTTAACCAATTTTACAGTTAGATCTAAGATCACTCCTACTGAGAAGCCAAATTTGCAGGACCTTTGGGCATCTTTACACATGCTGATAGGAACCCTGCCAAAGCTCTATTGCTGCTACAGCACAGCGTATTTTGAAAGTTTTCTCAAGCCCCACAGACTTAAGAAAGAACATTTTTTGTGAGCTCAAGACAAAAACAACAATGATCTCACCCTAAGATAAGGTGTGTTTCCAATATCAGATGAAATTTCCAAATGCAAACTCTTGCATTGCATGAAACCACTCTTCCCTCACACTGGTGTTTCCACACCGTTCAGACAAGCACTGGTCCAGGAAGTGAAAGAAGGAGTGAGACTTTCATTTCTCCTATATATCAATGTGGAAAGCTGCAGTCTGATCTGAAACTGTTGACTTCTCCTTTTCATTATGTCTTTGTCTTCTGTTGGAGAAGAGTCAAACAGGACAAAAATGAAATGCGGTGAAGTGTGTCAGTGGGAGAGTACACACAGAGGCATTAACCTCAGCTGGGGTAAGTCATCTTTTTTTTTTCAACAAAGCTCACAGAGCTCTGGGAACATACCCAGGCTGAAGGACTGCTCTGTGTTGAGTAAAAATGCCAGAGAGAAGTGGCCACTTAACTAACAAGGGACATGCTTGCTAAAATTAGAATAATTGCCTTAGTAATGATTAACAGTGCTGTAGACAATGCACAGCTAATGAAGTATCTGCTGTCTAACAGTCAATATCATAAAAGGTTTCCTTTTTCATCTCAGTCTACACATTAGGGGCTTCTACACCCCTGAGGAAGAAAGGAAGATAAAAGTTATAAGGCAAAAAAATGTGATTAATTAACTGAGAATACATAACACAAAAAACAAAGTAATAAATTTACACCACTTTGTAAGTAACTAAAAATCCTGCACAAAATATATGCAATTCAGTTAGGGTTTATATATATATATATATGTTTATTTAATATATACACATTTTTCTTCAAAACTTTAGTGTTATATATATGTATCTATGTATATATATGTATGTATGTGTTCTAAACCTGTGAAACAAAACAGGTGCAAGTACATTCACTATTAGTAAAGCAAGAAACTAATTCCACATCAATTGGGAATGAGCAAAAATGAAGAACTTCTGGGCTCAAAATAGAAAATTATTTAAAAACTCTTCTAAGTTGTAGAGAACCTGATCTGAAACAGACTAACATCAGCAGCAAAACAACAGTTTCCTACTATATCAGTTTCCTGAAGATAAAAAACATTAAATACCTTCTTAGTTATCCTGTATGTACTATCAGGGAGTCCTGTGACTCCCTAGCAGATGGGTAGGAGAAAAAACAGAAAAGCAGACCTCAGAAAACCAGTCAAGGAGTCATGGATAAAAAGAATGAAGAAACAGTAGGCCATCAAAGCACACAGACTCCACTTTGTCCCATCATTTGCCACGGTAAGGGTAGAGAAATAAAACTCTGCACTTACAGGCAGAGGACATCTTCCAGTTCCCTAGAACTTCCCCTTTTTCCTTGGGATATCAATGTTTTAGAGGCTGTCAAGTAAGGTTTTATCCTATTCCAGCTTAACTATGTTTTGGGAGGTATCTACACCCTCCATATCCAAAGCTAAGCTCTGAGGCATCCATGCCAGGGGATTGTAGAATAGCATACTTCCTGTCTAGACAGCCATTTGTTCTTGTCATATTCAATATTTAAAAGTGTGTTATTTCTAGATTTTGAGGGCCTGTAAATTTACAGAAATGGAACAGTCTCACTCTAAAAGTTAACATCTTTGGTTACAGGTCCTTGTACAAGTCTCTGTTACAGTGCTAAATTCATGCGTGTACAACCAAAAGCTGAGCTGACAGAGTATAAATAGGAAAGCTTGTCACTGGCAAGCCATTCTCATGTGTTTTTAGTCTATGTATGGCTTTATGATGTTCAAATGAAAACTGTCTTCAAAATTTGTACATATGTATGTATATATATATACATAAAACAATGTAAAGGCTCATTTTGATAAGAACATCAGCTTTTGAATCAACCAGATTTCTATTCTGAATACTATTCCAACAAATCCCTGTCTGAGAATTTCTCAGTCATCTAACTTACTGTAGTTGAAGTGACCTTAATTTATGTAATCAGATACAGAAAGCAGAAGGATCGTTGGAGTGAAAAGTAAATGATACCGTTTTTAAGTTTTTGTTTGTACTGTCTTCTTTTGAACATATTTGCTGACTACCAATGTGTGAGTAAAATGCAACAGCTTGTGAACAAATAAAGATTATATGCAATTTGTTAAAGGTTTCTGAAGGTCTGTTTCATTCTTTTTTGATAGAAGGTGAGGTCAAGGTGATGATGACCTCTTTCTGTTTTGCTGCAGATGTGTTAAAAAGCTTTGGAGACTTCAGAGAGTGTCTGTAGAAAGCTTTTTAGCACTGTGAGGGTGAACGTATTTCCTTTCTCACATATGCAGTTTGCAATGCTGCCGTTCATCTGAAGAAAGGTCCTTTCTTTCCCCATCCATCTGTTCCGGCTTATGCACATACAAAATTCACAGTAAGTCTGAAGGAAAGGGAAGAGCTTCTATTATATACTGCTACTTCTTCGTTCCATTGTGTGATATAGTCCCTGTTGTATTTTTTTACCTTCCCTTGGCCTCTTAGAAACTCCATTTCTTCTGCCATTATAATCAACCATGTTCAGTCTTAGTCAAGAAATACACATTTCCCACAGGCAAAGATTTTTAAAGTATCTGGAACTGCATATTACCAATCTCCAGACAAGACATGGTAGGAGGCTGTGATTAGATAGGGATCATTTCAAGCATTTTCTTAGATGTGTGACATAGCTGCTGTGTTCCTGGTTACATATGTAAAGTGCCCAACAGCATCCCAGTTACACACCATTCTGGATTATAGCAGCACAATATGGATCAATGTATGCTAGCTATTGAGGTGTCCAATCTGATGCACCTAGGTATGCTTGCTACCTGCTTTATTCTTTACAGTGGCAAGTGAGTTGGATGACATAAATAATTTGTGCTGAAATGAGAGTGTTTCTCAAGCCAGCTCTTAAGGGCCCCTTTCCACTTCTGCTATCAGTGTCCTGATAGCCACTCGGCTAATGCTCTGACTGATGGCCCCTTTCCCTTTGGACTGCCTAGCAGTGACTTTGGACTGCCTAGCAGTGAGATGCAGGATCCTTCTTCTTCCCAAACAACTTGTTCCCTTTAATCGTACTTCAGTTTGTTCCTTAGATCCCAATGTTCATTACAGCTCCTCAGCAGAAGTTAAATGACCCCAAGTCAAATTTGTGCAAACCAGCTGAAATCAGATCATCAGTAGGAGCAAACATCAAGATTAGCTGGTATTCCCACAGAGCAACCTCAGCTGAATGCTCAGCTGAGAGAGCAATATACTTGGTTGCAAGGCTAAACTAGTCATAAGCAAGTAAAGGAGAATAATGATATCTTTACATTTCAGACACAGCTGGAGGTTTAATATATCATCATCTGCTAGAAATGACTGTTCAAGACTTACATTTTTATGTTACTATTACTTCTCTATCGTTGTAGCTGGTGAGTAAAATTGGGCTGAAGAGTGATTTATTCTTTTTTATATACTCTTTAGCATATAGAAAGAAGAAGATAGAACCTGAACACTGTCATTTGCCCCTCTAAACTGTAACTCATTGCCAGGATGATTTATTTCAAGAAAAATCAAACATATAAATTAAAGGGTAACAGAGAAAGAGACAAGAGGAGAGGAGAGGAGAGGAGACAAGAGGAGAGGAGAGGAGAGGAGAGGAGAGGAGAGGAGAGGAGATTGGTAAGACAAAGAAACACAAGAACTTTATATAAACAATTAGGAAATAAATACATAATCAAAGACTGTCCTTGCATGACATCACCTTCATGTCTAATTGAACGACTCAATTATAGCTTCTTTAAATGGAACATCACTTAAAAAAAGAGCTTGTAGACAAGCAAATAATTTTCTATGTATATTGGCAGAATACAGTTTTTCAATTCATGGCATTCTCTGGATAACAATAATAGCAAGACTAAGAGCTATCATTTTTAGAAGAATCTGGAGTCTTGTTTTGTTTCTTAGAGCTCACACTATCATTTAAATGCAGTCTTGTTTGCAATTATCCCACAGAAAGAGATTAATTTGTTCTAACAAAGAGGCAGGCTAAGTCCAAACTGTTTACTTTGTAAACATCGTTTACCTTAAACTAAGGGGTAAAAAGCAGCTTTGTTAGGTGAATTTTCCATTTCGTTACTTTTGCGTGAGCTATTTAAAATATCTTCCATTGACAAGGAATTGATCTGAAGACACAAGAAATGCAAGTGTAATTTTTAAAATAAAAGAGACTTTTACAGGTATTGTAAGTAAATATTAGAATTTTGTTCTTCAATCTCATGTATATATATTTAAAAGCTTCTTATCAAGTAAGATTTAATCAATGTCATGAGCTCAGGGACACAGCAAGGAGATCCAAGAGAGGGTTTTCTACATTCTTAATTGACTAAACTTCAAGAAGCAGAAATCAAATAATCAGATGTCAAGGACTGAACATCCAAATTAGCTGCTATTCATATAGCCCAGTCTCAGCTGAGACACTCAGCTGCAAAGCAGCATACTTGTCTGCAAATACAAACTTGTTGTAGGCAGGTAAAAGAATAATGAATAGTGGAATAGAAAATCTGAGGCTGCAGTGTCATACATTTAAAAATTGCAAAGCATTCCTTTTTTAATATCTCAGGATTTTTGTTTTGCGTGTTTTACCATGGCTAAGTCTGTATGTTTACTATGCTTATGATTTCCCTAACAAAATCCATACATCAAGTTTTTGAGGGGTTGGGAGACAGGAAGGAATTTTAAAAAAATAAGCTTTCTTATTTTAAGTTTGGGGGGTGGAGGAAAGGAAGAGATATTGATCCCTATGTTCAAGAATTTGGAAGTGGAGGGCAAAAAACGTCCAGGGAAAATCTATTTCCAAGGCAGGAAGGGAGAGAGAGAAGGAAGTGGGGCAGGGGGTGGGGAGAGAGGCAGAGCATGAGGGAGACAGCATCAAAGACAGAGGGTGTGTGAGAGAGAAAGGGAGTAAGAAATAGAGTAAGAGAGGCAGCATGAAAGAGAGAAAAGGGGGAAAGAAAGAGGGAGAGGGA
>NW_008824863.1:529629-542380 GCF_000699105.1 Pygoscelis adeliae
GAGAGAAAGTGTGTGTGAGAAAGAGAGAAGGACAAGAGACAACTCATTTTCGCTTTATCTTAGTATGACCAAGAATGATTTCTGACATCTAATGAAAAGTAAACATAACTTCTGAAGAAAAATAAACTTTGTTTTCCTGCCATAATTTTTCTTATTTTGCTAAATTGGATTTCATCTTCATTTTTAAAAACTCTCTCAAAATTAAAACTTTTCCCCTTTTTGCCATCAGTGCCAACCAGCTGTAATCACAACCCTTATACCAACTGCAAGGTCCTGTCAAGAGAACTGGTCTGCCCTGTCAGAGGCTAGTAGATTTGGACTAGAGTACTGCAAAGCCGTGATATCAGATTACTTTCAAAAATGCACTTCTACCAGTAAGTCCAAATGCAACAGAAATGGAGCTTGATCTGTCTGCCGCACCTTCTGCTGTGAAATCGTGAGTACCTATTTGGGTTCTGCTTTTTCAGGTGCTGTGATGTACTAAGCACAAAAGCAATATTTCTGTAAAACAAATCAGTATTAAGCTAGGATGAGAAGAATCAGCAGTTTTATTATAATTTGAACTGGAGTACAGAAGCAAGTAACAACCAAGCAAGAAAAAAAAAAAAATCCACACACACAAACTCCCAGCCCACCCCTCCATTTGTCACGTCCCGAAGATTCAGTCTGCAAGAGGCAGTTCATTATATGCACTGTGTGCACTAAATAAAATAATTTCTTCTAGCCACTGATTAAAATGAAGACAGTGTTTTAATAGGGTGACATCAGCTGCAGCACTTCAGCTGGGCTATGGCTGCTATCTTTGAAAGACTTTGATTTGGCTAATCACAGCCTTTTTTCTGGGATGATAACTACAGACTCCAAGTAGAACAAATTCATTCCTGATGGTGCCTTGCAGCACACAATATGGAATAATATGAATGGAGGCCTGAAAAATGTGATCAACATGGAATTAAATGCCTCTGCCAGAACAACTGGACAACCTGCAGGTGAGCAACAAAGATGTGAAGGGTTATTGAGTGCTTCCTGATGAGCTATCACTAGCTCTGAGCAAGTGACCCTAAATTAAATGCCCATTCAATAATTTTAATTAATGTGATTTGTATGCTCTTTTCTAAAGGATTTCTCTGATCTCATCTTACAATATTTGCTAGGCTGCAAACAAAAAAGACATGCAAAACACCCTGAAAATGATAAAGGGATCATATTCTGCTTTGATCCATTCCCATGTCAGAACAAGGTTAGTAAAGAATGAAAATGGGACAGTTTCTCTATGAGTATTCATGATCACCCTCCCTCATCTTTGTAAGGTGGTGCACAGGCTATTCTGGGAAGAAGTCTTCCCAAATACAACTTGTGCTACTGCTCTCCATGTTGATCCATCACAGTAGCGTCTGAAGAGGCCAGGATGCAAGAGTCACATGTTGCTCAGCCAGTAGAGCTCAGTTTGCTGGCTGTAGCTTATCAGCTCAGCATTGCTTTAACTTCCTCTTCTCTATGTTACTGGCAGGGGAAAGGAAAAGGGTGTGGTGGTACAAGACAGCTATAACAGCATCCTATCACTTAGATCTTGCACCATGCTGACCAGAGCAACTTAAAGCACAAAATAAACCCCACTTGGGATTAACCTTTCATCTTTTTTTCTATGTAGTATTTCAGCCAAATTACATTCCAGTCAGGAGGAATGTAAATATTTGAAAAACATTGCTAAGAATTAAGTATTTTCACTCAGCCAACAAGAAGCATCAAGCCGTGATGCATTCCTGTGACTCTTACTAGAAAATATGGTTATTTTAAAAACTACATGAATGCCTGTGGTGTATAAACCGGTACACACTGACCTGCCAAGCACAATGTTAGCCTGAGGGTATTTAATGCCAGCAACGTTTAGTCCTGCAGTCCTCATCCAGGCACTTTTCAGAAGATATGAGCCCTCTCAGGTTATCAGTGCCAAGCCCAGTCCCTATAAGTGCCTCCATGCCCAAAGTAATTCATGCTGTGCATAGAGGGATCAAGGATTTTGCTAGGACTACCTAGGTCTCTGCATGCAGTTACCTCAACAAAAAGTTTCATTATAGCTCTCTATTATGTTTGGCTGATATAAGAAAAAAAAAAATCAGGTGTTGGGTTTTCTACAGTGGTTCGCAGGCAGTTTCCTGCAGACAGAGCGACCACAGATCACAGGATTTCTTCTCTTGTAAACAGTTCAGTGACTGATAGGTCTCTCAAGGCCACTTCAGCTCAACTCAACTGAGCTCAAAGACTACTTTAATATTGCTGAGGGGCCACTCCATGGATCAGGAAACACAGAGATGGACAAATCCAACTTTGTGGTTTGTCTCTTTTATCAAGCAAACTAAAGATACCAGAGCTGCAGCCATCCCATTAAATCATATATATTTGAAAGTTACTGCCTTCTGAAAATTTGCATAAACATTCCATGCATATTTTATAGAAAAACTGACATTTATGGAAAAGTGGTATGAAATAGCTGAATATTTTTGGGGAAAAAAAGTATATGCAGGCCAATTATGATCACATTCACTTAGTGATACAATGAGTTAGAAAAATGACGATGTGAATATTATCTGCTTTTCAAGGGCAAAGCTTGTGGAATTACAAACACAAAATGACATTTTAGATGAGAGACCCATTAAGTAGCTTTTTCAGTTTTTTTAAGACCTTCACAATAAAAGGAGAAGTTACAATTTCCTCAGTGATAAATGTTAAAAATATATGTAAAACATAAGGACTATATTTTTGCCTTTTGCTTGTGGGTTTGCACTGTTTCTTGAAAAACAATCAAACGTACATATTTCCCCCCCCCCCCATCTTCCCTTACTTACTCATGTATAAAATGAGGTTTTACAATATTTTTAATAAGACACACAAACACACCCCACACCCACGCTCTTTTTGTATTCAGTTAAGAACTGAGTACTGGTTTGTTACTTTGTTCTTTAAATACTCAGACAAATGAGAAGCATGCTGGACAAGCTGATATTTTACAGTTCCTTAAAACCAAACTTTATTTTAAGCAGCACTGCAGGAAGGAGCTCCCTTTCCATTGGATGTGAAATATTTAAATATATTAGTCAATTGGGGGTTTTATATAGTTTGTGCTAAAAGTCAGTTCTGTCCTAAAATCTGAAAAAAAGCATATATGTTAAAAAGTACATAGATTTTACCTAAAGTATGCACAAATGGCCAGAATGTATGTTTACAATGCAAAAGTAGGGTAGCTGTACTGCTCCAGAAATGAACTAGTACAACGGGCGAAAGAGAGTTACATTCAACTGTCTGAAGATATTTTACTCTAAATATTGCTACCATGAGCAATTCTCTATCAGCAAGCTGATAATGCATCTCTGTTGACAAGGTCTCTGTTACATCCCTCCCAGAAGGTGGACAGGAATGCAGGACTTGAATTTAATTGTCTAAAGCTAAAAATCAAAATAGTCTCCAGCCAAAACCAACTCATTGCATCTTACATTCCTACCGGGTACAGATTTGTAATGCTTTACAAATAGAAGACATGCTGCTTAGACAGCTCTGGAGATGTTTTGCTCTGCAGCTGAGCACACACTGGGAAAACATGTTAATGATAGCTTAAATAAATCTGCTTGACCATTTTTGCCTGCAGGTAGTAGGACTTGGGTCAGAGAAAGATATCAAAACACCGGAAAAGCAGAAGGGTAAAGGACTAGGGCAAATGAGGTCTTAAAGAGACCGTCATTCAGTGTAGTAACTTGAGTTACGACAAGTTACTTACTCAGTTACTACTTGAGTAACTAAGTGGCTTTGCCCCTCATCGGCATCTTAGGCACTCTTGTTGGCATGATACAGAGGTAGGCAGTTAATTTTCATGCTTTGGATCATGCTCTCAGGATCAAGCATGTCACTTTTAGGCTTTTCAGAACATAAATTGCAGAGTACATAGGTGCTCAAGATTTTGCCTACAATCAGGTCACATTCTCACTATAAAAGGTCTCCCCTTGGCTAAGTGGAGTTTGACTGCTGAAGAACTAAAGGATTTGGTGTTGCATTCTGGGTCCTACACGGTGACAATATTCTTCTTTCTTTTCCCTTGTCTATCATTGTTAAGAATAATGCCACCATTCTTGAGTACGTGGTTTCCAAACATCAACTACCTTTATATAGAAGGGTTTTTTTTGTTTTGTTTTGTTTTTTCACACAAGCAGTACAAAATATACTCGTATGTCTCTACGTACATCTCTGCATTTTCACAGGGTAAAATAATTCCTTGTCAGTAATGGGATCCCACTCAGCAGATGTTAATTTCATTTGATTACAGACATAGGTAGAAATAAATGAATATACAGACTTTTCTGAGATCCTTTTAGTCATCTACAGTCCCTTTGAACTAAAACTTCCATCAGCTTTCTTCTGTGAAACATCATCTGAGGACATGATGATGTGAAAGATAGTTTTGCCCATATTTTGAGCTCCTTCTGTTTAAGAAGGAGCCTGCAGGAAATAAAAACCCAGTTTAGTTCTGTCAACATGTCTTAAAACTAAGTTAATGAATTCTGCTAAGAGGCAGAAGATATTAGTATAGCAATGGATTTAAACTAATGCAATAAAATAGGTTTAGGCTCAAAGCTGACTTATATTCAGTGTGCTCAGAAAGCGAGCTGCAATCTCCAATGAAGTAATTCCTCGAGTCTCTCTCATATTTGCTACCTGTGTATTACTGCAGTTCATTCTCTTTGTGAAGCTTTTCCACCTTACAAATTTAACTCTCTAGTGCTGAAAGCTTTTACCTCCTGTAGAAGATCTTTTAAGATGTCAATGCTCAACACACCACAGGAATGAGACCACAACACCCCATGTTTCTTACAGAGCTCTCAAGATGCAATAACTCAGCAAAGCTATTTGGAAAAAATAACTGCCATTATTTATTCTCTTTTTTAAAAATATATAATGTTAAAAATTTTTTTGGATAATGGTGATGATTTTTCTAAACAACTAAAGACTATGGTTGCCTCTATTCTAGGATGTTCAGCGTGAGGGATTTTGAAAAATCTGTATTTTTCATCCAGAAATACCTGGATGAAACTTTGAAACTGTTTCATTTTGAATATTAAAATTATGTGACTGGTCAGTTTGAGAACATTTTACTTTGACTATCTATCTGGAGTATACAACTTCCACATGTCTGCCTGAACATCAAAAGTTTTCTTAATAGTTTAGTACAAACTTTCACTTTATGCTGTATGACTGAAGTGGAATAGATTTTGCTAAGGCCTATGGGATCCTTCTAAATCTCATGGAAGTCTTGCTATGATTGACATACTTTTCTGCGGAAAACAAATGTGACCATTCACTGTCCTAGGCAAGTATACATGTGAAGTGATAACACTTGAAAGAAAAGAAGAAAGAAAAGAAAAGATAGAACCCTAGGGATTAATGTAAAAGTGACTGCAAATTTATACCTGAATGAAGGTAAACAGGTTTTACATTATGAACACATCTCATTCTCAGCAAGTGATGAACAACTTTGCTGTTTTTCTCTACTAACTGTTTAACTCTGATAACTACAAAATATAATTTGTTTTAAAAGCATGATGTACCCCAAAAAAGGGGGACTGAACCATACACTTGGACAATGCCAAAAAGGTTACACTAATTTCTTACTTTATACAATTAATGCCATCATTTCTTATTTCACATATATTTGCCAGCTAAATGGATGACTTAATATATTGCTCTTTCACTGAACAAATCTTTTGTGTAGGCTTACATTATTTTGAATATAAGGAGCCTGAAAATTGAAAATCATCTTTGACCAGCTGATTAGCTGGTCAATTGCCTAATATTGGGGAAAGTCAAAAGGATTGATGAAAATTTTATTGACTTTTGAGCATTAAATATTACCTTTGAAGAGATGTTCTGTCATTTCTCAGGCAACATGATAAATTTCATAGTGGTACTTTGCTAACTAGAGCTAATAGCTGAGAAAATTTGTAGAGCTTCTGCTGTCCCATGTTGCCAGGGCTCTTCTTTCAGGGATACAGTCACGTACACCTTCTCTGATTTACCTCTCTGGCTGAAGCATTATCGGGTATGTACGCTTGGAACTGCATCACAGACCAGGTCAGACACCCATCCAAGCAGTGTCCTGTTAGGCAATGCAAGTTACTCCAAAGTTCCAAAGCAGTAACCAGATGCTTTAAAACATTAGTCCCTAACTTCCAGTAACTTCTGCACAATAAAAATGCTCGAGTAATATCCCATGCTCTTTAGTAAACCTAGCTTACACCCATGTAAGCTCACAAGGACAGGCCATTGCTTGAGGACTTTGAGCAATTATTTAAAAGAGAGGGCAAGAACATGGCCACTGAAAAGTAACAGAATTGTCTACCCATTTCTTCTTCATATGTCAGACATGGTTGGAAAAAAAAAAAACCCAACAACAAAACCACTTTGTACTCTTATGTATACTAATGCAAATTAAGAGCAAATTGAATAAGTGTGCTTCCTGAGCAGTCTATAATGATGCTCAAGCCTTTTTTATGTGTGTGAACAACTTAAAAACTAGTGTGTGGTCCTAGCAGTTGTGATATCCCTAATTAAGAAATGCTACATCTGCTTATTTGTGGTTCCATTTTCTCTCTTTTACCCCTTTATCTTCAGCCTGCCTTTTAGCTTCAATGGTCGTCTGGTCGTCTTAAAGTGGTTATTCAATCAAAAATTGCATATTTCATGATTCCAAGTGTTTTACAAAGTCAAGAGCATTTATTCTGTGCTCTCTTAACCAAAGATTAATGCAACATGACAAAGGTTGTATTACATATAGAAAATACTCATCAACATCATAACATCTTTGGTCCAGAAATTTTCCCTAATACAGATTTATTGGAAATTTGCCACTAAAAAAAAATGCTGTACTTCCTTCCCCTACCCACCCCATGTTGATTTCAACAAATACAGCTTTGAAAGGCATTCGGATGACTTGTTTTTCCAGTTCTAAGATGAAATTTCTGGGAAAAAAGGAGGAAGATAAACCACACCACAAATGTTAGGTCAATGGTGCTTTAGACGTGGGATTCTATAGGCTGCTGTTAAGCTCATGGCCATGCTCACTACCAGTCCTGTGTGTAACCATGTAGCCCTGTAAAACCATATTGCCATTGCTAGTAACAGGTCATACGTTTTGTACTGAGTCTGCAAGGCCTCAGGACTAAGGCTTGTCACAGGCTTGCTCTGTCTGAGTTTTCTTGACCTGCCTGCAGCTTTGTTTTGCCTGGTTTATCTGTGACAGCAATTCCTCTAACTGACCAGCTGTCTATGGCTAATTTGTTTTAACTATTATTTTTCTTTGTATGGCACTGCAACATTTTTTATATTGATAGTAACAAGCAGTCATCCATGTAGCATGAGATATTGTTCTGACACATCATGTAGAGAAGCACAGGTCTGGTACAACAGCAGAAGCTTTGGAGGCACAGGATGTGGTGTAGGATAGTGGGTTGAGAGATAAGGCACAGGCTTATATCACAGCAATAAACAACTCACCAACAGTCAGTTAAAAAATGCAGACTTGTAGCTGGAAATAAAAACTGATTTTAAGTAACAAAGAAATGGTGTCCAACATACACAAAGGCATCTAAAGTAAGTATGTAGTAAATTTGGGTGTAACAAGGTGCTGCAGACTAATGAAGAAAAAGCAAGATGTAAAGATATGTTAGCAAACATAAAAATGACCCCGAGTGGATCCTAGAGTGAGAAAGAAATTACGAACATGAACATCACATTCCTCCTGGCAAAGGACACTGGATGCTGACTACTCCCCATAATTCACCATGAACCACGAGGATGACCACACTGACATTAGAACCAAAAGGAGCAGACGATGGATGAGCATAGCACCACAAAAAACCCAGAAACTGTGTGTGTGTATTACAATTTAAACAATCCAAATTCTTGGATTGATGTGTAAAGTGTGTTTCATCTTTGCCCATAAACAAGATTTTGACAGTAACTTATGTATTGACCTGACATTGTGCCATCACATTTCTCAGCTGAATTAAAATTCACGCAATTCAGCCAGCAGTAAAAGTGTCCCCATGAGACTAAAAATGTAAGAAGGATGAAATGGGAACTACACAGGCAAACGAAGGCAAAAATAATTTTGTGGGAACCCTCAACCATTGCCAAGACTTAATCTTTTTATAGTTTCCTGTTTCCATATATATTGTCTTATTCTTTTTTTTTATACTGTCTATCAAGAAACATTTGAGTTAATGCTAAAAGGGACCTTCCTAGAGCTGGCAAATCAAAATTGTGTCTGTCATATATTCTAGTTATGAGCACTGACATTGGTTTGCTTACTCCTCACATTCATGATCTGATCATAAGATTACTCTGAGCACTAAAATAGGCTTTTTTTTTTTTTTCTGTGGGAGTAAAAGACAGACAAGCAGAATGGAGAGCTGGTCAAACGGTCAGCACAATGTAATTCAGTGCTTTTTGTACAGCATTGGCAAGTGGCCTGGCTGAAAAATGGGAGATTTAACATGTTGGCATCTAGCAGATTAATGTTGACTGAAATATGCTTTAATGATCATTGCTTGGAAATGCTCTTTCCTTTTGAGGTATGTTCAAATCTCTAGCCCACTGATTCAGTTCCTTTTTTTTCTTCTTTTTTTTTTCCCCAACACTTATAGCCAAAAGTGCCATTGCCATCAGGCAAAAGATTTTTGTCACTGAACCTATCAGTCTCAGTATTTCATAATATCCAGGATCTGTTAAAAAAAGTACCTAAGGAAGGAATACTGACTTTCTGTCACATTTATTTCCTGTCAGACTGCTACAGACATCCAAATTGTCCTAAAGAAAAAAATCATTTAACTCCTTTCCATCTCAAAGATTTTGGCAGTACTGCGGTAGTGTAGAACAGCTTCAGCATCATCTCTTGTACTTCAAGTCTGTGTCTGAAACTTTGTGCCACAGGCAGTGAACTGTTTCACAGAGCATGCAAGACTAGAAGTGGTTTTGGATACCAGTTTTCTGAATTATTTCTATACTGAGGTCAATAATGCGTCATTATTTAAAAATCATATTCCAGAAAAGACCACAAGAAAGGGAGAAGCCACCACTGTCTTGCCTAAGCCTTTTGCTAGAACTTTACAGAGGCAAAGACAATGGTACTTAAAGGAATTTTTCTTTCTTCAATTTCAATTTTGCTTACACCCTTGTCCAGAATCATGGGAAAATGAACTAAAATTAATGGTGCTGAACAAGGATAATTCCCCCCCCCAGTAAACATACATCCATTGGCTTATTACAAGACAAAAAATAACTCAGAGTAGATAAAGGGGCTAACAGGCATTTCCAAATAACACACAGTCCCATGATCCTAAAGCAAACCTGTATTTCCTTTAGAGCCCTCTTCCTTGGTGAGGTGGCTGCTAGCTGCCTCGGCTGCACACTTACCCTCCTGCAGGAATACCTTCTCGTCACCGGGGAACTGTCAGGCAATGCTGACTGAACTGCTGTTACTCTTGGGGGCAGTCCGCAGGTGCTCCCACAGAGGTCCTGCCTGCGCCAGCAAGGGTGGGTGCAACGCTGAAGGCTTACCTGCTTCTTTCGCAAACAGGAAGCTCCCAAAGTTCATTCCGACTTCACAGCTCCTTCTTCCCCTGACTGAATCTACCTAAGGCATCCCTTCGTCAGCCCGCATGTTCATGCAGTACTCCGACCAGAAACTTTTTACCTCCTTAAAATAAGGAAGTTTTGGACTCATTTCTGTAAAACAAAAAGTAGAAAAAAGTAAAAGCAAAGGCCTTGTTTCAGGCCTTTAGACCCTGCATTAGTTCTTCTTTTCTCTCTACTAGATTCAGGAGGGTACTTCCTCCAGAGAGGTCTTGCTCTTCCCAGCTACCACATTTATCTACCCCTCACGTGTGTCAGACTACTGACAAACACATAACATAGCACACACAGCATCAGAAAATAATTTAGCTGTCAGCTGCCTCTAACTCATAATTCCTGGCTTGTTGCAGGAAAGCTTTTAAGGTAAGAGGAGAGCCTGATAGCAATCAGCAGTGACACAGAGGTGCCTGCTCCGGAACTCACTCATTAGTTTTAATCCTAGCTGCTGCTTAAGACTAAAAGGTAGGTTTTGTAAAAAAAAAAAAAAAAAAAAAAAAAAAAGAAAAAGAAAGGAATGACAACATGTGGTAATATATGTAATATATGAATAGAATCACTATTGTGCTTTGTCAGTTCCAGCTACTGCACAGAAAAAAGTGGTTTTCTTGCTCTTTCATTTCAATAGATCTGTGTAACATTATGAGTTGTAACTAGTGTTCAAGGACCAGTAAACTGAAGGTAAACCCAGAAATGTTTATAAAGCTTCTGCATTGATGAACCTCATTTAAACAGCTTAAGATTCAAACAGCCTAAGTATCTTAAATAATGTGAATGGCTTTATTGTGCCACTACTCTGAAACACACTCACCCAGATGGTATTTGCTAGAAGCACTTTAAAAAGTCACTTCCCTGTCATTCTCCCCGACCCCCCCAAAAACCCCTGAGACCAAAACTAACCACCAGCAGCCGCAACTCTGTCCCCTGTCCCTTGCCTCACAGCTGCAAGGAGGCTCATGCAGCAGGGCTGCCCCAGCTGTTGGAAGGGGATATTTGCACAGCTGATGGCACTCCTACTTACATGGTGTCAGCAACAGGGTCACACCATTAACATCAGTTTTCTAAACACACACTGCCTCTCCCTCTTGTAATGTTTACAGTCCTCATAATTTTTCCATTACCTCATTATTACTGATTGCTCTCCCGGACTAAGTTTCCTTTCATGTACTTATTTCTGCCAGTGGTTTCAGTCTTTATTCCAGAATGCTTTCCTAAGGCAACAAAATCTCTATTCTTCAATAGAACTAATTTATGCAAATATTAGCTATTCACGACATGTGTCAAACATCATCGCTCAGTCACCTTGCTCTTGCTGCATCTGCTTCCCCTCCACACTCTAGGCTGGCTGCAACAAAGTGGCCACAACAGTGAACATGCTCTTAATTTCACTGTCTCTGGATGACAAATTTCTGCTGGAAGGAAATATTTCAATTTTTCCTACATAGCACCAGAGAGAAGCTGTAAATACACCGTTGGCCCAAATCAAATTTGAAAACAAAGTATGGTTTTCAAATACACACAGTAAATGTTTGTGGGTTTTGTGTGTGAAACAATACACTGAAAACTACTTTGATTAAGTACTGAGGAAAACCTGGTTTCACCAAACACAATGCATTTTCAAGCAGCTAAAATCTAAACCACTTCTCTGCACGTATTTTATATGTTGTACTGTAGTATAAGCCAAGACAGTGACTGAGGTGACCCTGAGGACTTCATCCAAGTCAAGCAACAGCACTGTAACTTGAGCGTAAGAACTTGTGGGACAGCAATCCTGCCTACAGCATTATCAGAAAGTAAGTTGGCCTCATACGTAGGCTGATAGTCTAAAGTAATCATACTTACCCAATGAGGTATTTGCTCTGCTGTCTGTGTAAGACACATGTATTTTCTACCTGGCCCCCTTTTCACTGTAGATTGTGTCTCCATCATAAAAGAATGAAAAGAAAAGCATTCAGGAGAGTTCTTTGCCAGCTGCATCATCAGCCACTTCAACAGTGAGATCAGCCATAAGCAAGGGAAAAATCCATAGCTCTGATATACACTTTATTAATGAGCTCAGTCTGAAGTCACATGTATTATGGCTCTTTCTTGATTTACAATACATTCTGCATTCAAAAGCAACAGTTTTTGCATTTTGCAAATTAGAAGTTTGCTTAAAAAATTTATTGATTAGTCTTACTTCTTCAAATGCATTTAACTAATTTTGATGGTCAGCAATAGTTCTATACTTCATAAATTAAGTAAATATATATCTGCATGTTTCATCTATCTTACTCTATAAAATATTTACTATTTTGTCAAGGCAGCTCAGGAATGATTGCCTTAAATTAGAACCTGTATGCTTCTCTTCAACAGCTGAGCAGAACTGCAAACCAGAGATTTTTTCAGAGCCACAGTCCTACCATACCATGTTCTGCCAGAGGGTACTGTCACCTCCTGTGAAGTCCAAAGACTGATATAAGTAACAACTGAGTCATTTTCCATAGATCTACTATTTCTTTCACATTGTCTGCATATCTAACCTTCCTTTCCATGATTGTGACCTGCAAGTAAGAAATTGTGTCAGGAGGTTTAGATTGGTTATTAGGAAACATTTCTTCACCGAAAGGGTTGTCAGGCATTGGAACAGGCTGCCCAGGGAAGTGGTTGAGTCACCATCCCTGGAGATATTTAAAAGATGTGTAGACATGGTGCTTAGGGACATGGTCTAGCAGTGGACTTGGCAGTGTTAGGTTTACGGTTGGGCTTGATGATCTTAGAGGTCTTTTCCAACCCAAATGATTCTATGGTTCTATGATTCTAATGGTGCGTTGCTCACAGTTACTGACTTCTTGCCCCCAGGTTACACAATTTTCGCATTGCTATGCTCTCCTGTCTAGCAAGGTGGAGCTGAGGACCTGGACAGGTGACCTGGTGAGGATGGAGTGATTGCTCGGGACCTGGACAGGCTGGATCAATGGGCCCAGGCCAACTGTATGAGATTCAACAAGGCCAAGTGCCGGGTCCTGCACTTTGGCCACAACAACCCCATGCAGCGCTACAGGCTTGGGGAAGAGTGGCTGGAAAGCTGCCTGGC
>NW_008824863.1:543120-548501 GCF_000699105.1 Pygoscelis adeliae
CAAATGGACAACCCCAGAGAGGAAAGGGTGAATGCCACTCGGTTGGGATTCTCTCCCCTCAGGAGAGGGACATTTGAAAGCATCTGCTCTTATTTTGTTACTGTTTTTTTTCTTGCTATCTTCATACTATCATAATGTCATTAACCTTCACTTTGACTCTTGCTTTCCTGCAGTGAGAGGATTATATAGGAAAACAACATGGGAACCGGCTGCTCAGACACTGTTCTTGAACTTACCAGGTCTGAAGATTTTTTTTGTTAGTGCAATAAAGCAATGGATGGAGACAAGGATTTGAAAGCTCCAGAACAGCTGCTGAGTCATGAAGGTGAGTCTGAGAAACCTGATGGCAAAAGCAGGCAGATTAGTTGGATTTAATAGCAGCCATCAATCTCTGAAAGGAACAGAAGCTACTGAGAATAATATTCGTGAGGTAATAAGGAAGCAAAAGAAGTCTTAGAAACATTATCTGCACAGCACAGTTAGCTCATCAAGAAGTTTTTTTTTGTTAAGGTAGTATTTGAAAAAAGGTGGGCACCAGTAAACACAGAGCTTGCACCTGCTTACCTGTTACCATCCAGGGAAACAGCCTGTTCCAGACCTTCTGTATTAGTGAAACACTTTGTGAGCATGATTTCCCTCTGTCAGGATTTCAGAAATTTACTGATTACTTAATAACTTGAGGCAAGAAGGCCAACTATGGAAAGCATACATCTCCTTAAAGCATTTGTTAGAGATATACATTAACATTAAGGATGATGGTGACTATCTGGAAGGATTCCTCCTATGTACAGAGCATATTTTCAGACAGTCAGGGCCTTGGCTGACTCTCTATGCCCATTCTGATACTGGAACTAATTACTTTCCCAGCTTTACCTTTGTTTGGGGCTTAACTCCTGGGTAGCATCTCAGTGTGTTAATAGGCTTTCTTTTGGCAGGGGGGACAGGAAGGCCTGTGAGTGTCCATTAGAAGAGGACTATGTTTAAAGGCAGGAGTTGAACTTTACTTCAGTAGACTTATAATTGTTCTCTGTATGTTATCCACCCATTGACATAATAGTAACACTCAGAGCTGTTCTACCACAGTAAACAGAAGAAAAAATCCATTAATAATCATTACCTACAAAATGGTCTAGTTCTGCGGAGAAATACAACAGTCCCATTTAGAAGAACTAGGATTGTTTTATGAAATGCAAAAATCTGAGTTCATCCACAGATACACAATAAAAAATGCTATTGCTTAGGCAAAAGAAACAATTTTAATATTTATTTTTCTCTGGAGCAAATAAAGAGCTGAGAGACTGAACATTTTTTACATTATATTTGGAAATGTCCATACGTGTAGTTTTGGCATTTGGAGTCCTAGAACAGCAGTTTGCCATTCCTGACTGGAAATATTTTGTTTTGTAATGTTTGCCTGAGCTTTATAGGAGTTGTATTTTGGGCAGGTGTTTGCATTTTCCACTCTGGGATAGAAATTCAGCCTTCACACTGCCTCTCAGAATGGAGAAGAGTCATGAGATGCCCCCTGGCTCTTCAACAGAGGCTACTCCTTGGTGCACCACAAGAGATGCTAGTCTGTAGAGGAGAAAGGAGACAAAACTTCCCATCTAACTCTAGACAGTTAGCTTTAATAGCAACAGTGTGAAGACTGTATTTCTTCTCTGAGTCTTTGATGTACAGGTAATATCTGACGTGTCTATAGACCTGTTTTTCCTCACTCTTTCAAAAAACTAAATATAATTTTATTTTAAACACACTCTGCACTAAATAGAATTAATTCCACTATTTCTACTCAAATTATGGCAATGTAAAATGAGTGGAAAAGGTGAGAATACCCACAGTATGTATGCAACAGCCTAGAGAACATGGAATGACTGTGAGGAGACTAAGAGGCTGACTTGTAATCAACAGACACCTTTTAAGGAGAGATGTCTCCTGTTTGCTCTAAAACAATCGGAGCACTGAGACTCAAGCAATGATGTCTCCTTTAGAGGGAACCCTCTCCTTCCATCTTTGTCATTTTATGTTTCTCATTGCACTTGCCTTGGAACACATTTTAGTCTCCAGAAAAGAAGTATTCTTTTTCTTTGAGATCACAGCCTCTCTATTGTTCTGACTAGCTACCTGTGCAGTTGGCTAGCTCTGTTATCACCTGAGTGCCATAAAGGGACAACTAAACTGGAAGTGGAAATTACACTTCATTTGGCAATACTCCTTTGAGAAGCAGTCTTTCATATTGTTAATCAGGTTTCTTAAGGCTTAGAAGCAGCGCTTGAATCACATCAAATATCTTTAAAGTTTTGTAATCAGAAAATGGTGAAAACATCTCTTTGATTTATAAATGTATTTATTTTGGGACATAAAAGACAAACAGAAGATAAGAAGGCATAAACTGAATACAGAAAGATGAGACTCAGAAGGCCACTATTAAAGGCTGCAGGAGAAAGCACAGCTGAATATTGCCAGTGTAAGCAGGTCTTCATTACAGTGCAAGAATTTTTCGTGGACACAGTTACTGATTATGAATTATATGCTTATATTTTTGCTGTAGTAAGTAATCAAAAGACAGCACTTTCCCAATAAAAACGGATAGTCATTTAAAATAATCTATTTAATATTACAGAGCTATAAGCAGGATTCAGCAAAATACGGCTTTTTGTGCCTGTGCCATGAAAAAGAACGCAGCTCAGCAAAATATTAACTGTCATAGCATTGTAAAATACACACAAGTTGCAACAACATGTGAAGGCTGAACCTGCAATTATAGAATAAGAATATCAGATTCATTATGGATAAGGTTGGGTTTTTTTTTCTAATTTCTATAGCCAGGGCGGAGTTGTGTATTTGCTTTTGCAGCGTGGCTGGTAAAGGTTTAGAAATCTGTTATTGATCGAAACATGATACTGATTGATTTAATAGGCTTTAAAGCATAGTGTAGGGTTTTTGCAGCATTGTACATGGTTTCTACAAGCTATTTTTTCATTTTCTTTTAAATTCTGCAGTGTATAGAGAGATTAATTCTGGCTCTATTGGGTAAGTTTTGCTCTTGTGTGAACCACTCCAAACATTTTATAACAGATTTGTATTAATGGGGCATTACGAGCAGCCGCCTCCTCCAGCCACGTTGGGCCAGGACCCCTCCTGCCCGGCTGATGGAGCCCAGCCAGGCGCCTGGTGCCGGTGCCCCAGGATCTCTGCCCAGGCTGAGGGATGTGGCTGCGGCTTTCCCATTTGCAGGCTCAGCCAGAAGTGGAGCTGAGCACGTGTCCCTGTGACAGACACAGACACAAGACATGTGGACACACACACAGGGAGGACACCGACATGGCCAGTCACACGCACTGCCGCGGAGGAGGCCCTCCAACAGCACCCCCATAGAGGACTCACACAAACACAGGGGCAGACAGCCCAGCCCCCTCCTCCTCCTGGGCTGGCAGAGACAGAAGGTCACACATGGGACACCCTGCAGCTTCACAAGCACATGCACGTTCGCGGATCCCCCGAGTACTGGCACGGCCCCTCTGCCCACCCGGCACCCCTGCCCTGATCCCGGACCCCCTTGCCTGCCCAACGGGTCCCCGACTCGCCAGCTGGTCCAGCTCGGTGCTCGCTGCAAACGCACAGCACTCACGCACTTGCCCCACAGCACCCCACACTCGTGGGTCCCTCTGGGCACACCAGCACAGACCCTCTGCCCGCCTGAGACCCCTGCCTGACCCAGGGTCTCCTACTCGCTGGCTGGTCCAGCTTGAAGTTTGCCGGTGATTACCCATGCACACCAGGTTTGGGGAGGGTACAGACACTCGCCCACCCCAGCAGCTGTCACCAGGCACACAGGCTGTGGTCTGCGGTCCTGCTCCGGCCACCGGTACCGAGTCCCTCACTCGCCTCACTCATGCTGGTGATCCCCAGCAGCTGGTTTTGGGAACACACACCATTCCCACCCCATGACTGGAGGTTAAAGACCCCCAACTTGTTCCAGCTGTTGGCACTGAATCATAGAATCAGTTAGGATGGAAAAGACCTTGAAGATCATCGAGTCCAACTGTAAACCTAACACTGCCAAGTCCACCACTAAACCATGTCCCTAAGTGCCACATCTACACATCTTTTAAATACCTCCAGGGACGGTGACTCAACCACTTCCCCGGGCAGCCTGTTCCAATGCTTGACAACCCTTTCAGTGAAGAAAAGTTCCTTAATATCCAATCTAAACCTCCCCTGGTGCAACTTTGCAACTTGAGGCTGTTTCCTCTCATCCTATCCTTTGGAAAAGAGGCCAACACCCACCCTGCTACAACCTCCTTTCAGGTAGTTGTAGAGAGCCACTGAGACTCCCTGACTTGCTCCAGTAGCTGACACCACAGGCCAGGGGTGCCCACATCCCCAGTCTGACTCCAGCCGCTGGCACCCAGTCCTCTCACAATGGTCCCCCAGCAGCTGGCACCGAGTCCTTACAGCACTCACACACATGGGATAGAAAGTGAGATTACGCAGAGAGGTAGTTAAGAAAAGATTTAATGGGGAGTTAGGACAGACTGTGGCAATCGGGCTCAGGGCTCAGCCAGACAAGCCTACTGACCAGCCACAGTTTACACGCGAGCGGCCCCTTTTCTGTCTGTTCCTCTTTTCTTCCTCCCCTGCACATTGCCTCATCAGTTTTGCACAGTCCCACCAACTCCCCTCCAACATCCTGGACCCTCAGTTCTGCACCCTTATCAGCCGCAAAGTCCCGTTTGCCTGCAGTTTCTTGATAGCTGTTCAGTTAGTGTGACTGATGGGGTTGGCTTCTTGTCTTTGTCTCCATTATGATTTGCCTGTTGGGTTTGTGTCTCCATATACTTTATTGCTTCCCCTTTTCCTTAGTATCCCATTTGACAAGGTCCTCGATCAGATAATCTTACTGGAATAAACATTCCTACACTCCACATATCCTTACCAGTTAGTGCGACTGATCAGTTTTGGTTCTCATTGCTGCCTCCCTTATAATTTGTCGGTCAGGTTTGTGTCTTTCTGTGTTCTTGTTTATGGCTTCCTCCTTTTCTTAATATCCCCTTTTGTGTTGAGAAAGTCCTTGACCAGACACCTTAAAGGAGCAGACACTCTCCTTCCACATATCCTTACAATTAGCACATAATTGAAAAATTTTATTACAACTGTGTTACAAAGGAATATGGAACAGAATATAGCAGAAAAAATGAAAAAAACTTCTTTATTTTACAGTTATACAAATAAAAAACAATCCCCATAGCTGTACTTGAACTAATATTAACAGTGTCAAACATGACAATCCTGACAGAATACATATCAATACTTTAAACCACAGAAATTGTATTACATACGCTCAGTAGCAATAGTACTGTGCAGGAATGAAGCACTCT
>NW_008824863.1:548561-574264 GCF_000699105.1 Pygoscelis adeliae
CAGTGCTCTTAAAAATAAATAATGTGCAATTTCAGAGTTATATCCTGAAATATGCTAATCTAGATCCCCATCTATATCCTGGACACGTCTCTCCCAGGAAAGTCACTGTAAAGAGTGCTCAGCACTTTGCTAGATAAAACACTAAAAAAAGGTACTGAACCCACACTTGTTTTTCTTCAAATTGCAGTCAATTAGAGAAAAGGTGCTGACCTCAAGCATATGTTGATTATATTGTTTAAGAAAAGAATGGTACAGTCTTTATTACATATCAGGTTTCAAAGGTTCAGTAGATCTTATATCTGGAGGGTGGCTCAGAGCTGTGGGAGAGAGAACTGTCCCAAAGCTGAAAACTTAACAATCAAATATACTTATCTATTACTTTTTATGAAATATGAAGGACTCTGCCACAGAAACATTAACATGTACATTAATAAACAATTTACAATAAATTTATCTGAATGAAATCAAGTTGTTCAATGTAAAGCTGCCATAAGAGTCAGAAAAGTACACACTGTCTGCTGTCTTGATGTAGCTCCCAGTTCTTATTTTTAACATACATTTAGGAACCATAGCTGGCAATTGATATGACTGATGTGAGGATAAATCTGAGGTACACTCAACTGATGGGTGTTCCTCAGTTGTTCCTCACCAGGGCAGATATCATTACAATATTAGGGATCCTTCTTTTTATCCTATCTACTTCATATTAGTTGTTGATTGTGTTGGATGATAAAAGTGGTAATTATAATAAAGCCTGTTTATCTGATCTGTGCTGTAGGCAGCACAGGAGGTGTGAACGTATATAAACAACAGAAATCAACCAAGGCAGCTATGGAGGCTTGAGCTGTTGACTGCTGCCCAGTGAAGGACCACAGGGTGAAATTTATTCCACTGTCAAGCCCCTATACAGCAGCTAAGCCTTTGGGGCTGTGCCCCAGGTCACCTATAGAGATAAACAGTCACACAATGGAAGTAATCTGTTTTTTCATTCAGACCTGGGGTGCCTCAATAGAAATGCACAAAGAGCCCCAGGGCAATACAGAGCCAGGAGGTATAAGGGAAAGGTAAGAAAGGATGTCTGCAATGAATCCACTGCTACAGCTTCCCAGCAGTGAGAGGGCTAACAACAAAGGCCATGTAAGCTAAGAGGAAAAGCTCTGGGCATGTCCCACCTCAGGTCACCCTAGAGTAACCAGTTACTGGTGGTCACAAACCACCTCAAAACAGACAATTTGCAGCACAACAAACCGCACACCAGGGAGCCCCAGAAGCTTTGGGCTCCACATAGACACAGACCTTATACAAAAGCAATAGAGTAAAATGACTCCTAGGGCTTGTGAAAACCTGCACAGTCAAAGACTACAATTTGTAGGTTAGTTAAAGGATTCAAACCATTAGAGGATGGTTTGAAACCTAGCACTCACTACATTACACTTCAGCTTAGGATAAACCTGAGGCAAGTGAGACAGGAGATGGGTTAGTGAGGAGTCCTATATTTTGGTAGAGAGAGACACACCTGTGTGGCAGTTTGAGGGGAGGGTGCTATGAGAAGGATGAGTGTGGATGGTGGTAGAGAGCCATGGTGCCAGAAGCATGCAGTATTGAAGGTGGAAAGCCTGCAGAAGATGAGGTTAAGGCCCAGTTTTGAGAAGGTATGGGCAAACTCTATTGTCTTGGAAGTAGGTGCTACTGTCATGTCTTCTGCCAAATCAAGTCAGAGAAACCTTGCCCTGTTCTATCAGATTTAGTGATAGGGTAAAAATTTGGACTCCATGGCTTGTGTACTAAAGTTAACTTCACTCACAGAGAATCAAATATGAAGCTTGCAAAACAGGCTCAGGCCAAATTTTTCTTCATGTGCTGACTTTAAAGACAAACTTTCTCATCTATGTTCCCATTTACATCTCATTGTTTTCACTTATATAACTACACAAGTAATTTTTTTTTTTTTTACTACCATAGGAATTAGAGTGTCTCCATCTACTTTGCTCTCAGAGAAATAATCAACTGGTGTATTAAAACCTTCCGTGAGGTGAAAAAAATCACCTGTCAGTTAATATTTTAGTCTACTTGAATTCCCTTTTTGTTGATGGCCTGACACTAGAGAGAAGAAGAAAAGACATTCCCAGAAGAAAAGATAAAGCTAAACAGATGCTTCTCTGAGCCTCTGTGAGACTGGCACCTGTGAATTAGTTATCTCAATAGAAATTCTGTCAACGTATATGAAATATGTTTTAAAAGATCAACAGCAGCAAAACCCTAACAGAAAGAACAGGAATACGCCCACCTTGCATCAAGGAAATAACCTTGTCTTAAACTGCAAGTTTACACAATGTACACGTAACACCCTCTGGCTTATCAACAACAAATTAAACACATTCCAGTCTGTATTGCTGTTTAGTCCCTTGCGATGCTTTAGTTTCAGTGGTGATCATGTTAGGACCACATCCCACACCTTAGCATATAGCCAAAGTAAAGTGTCCTGGGTAGGAGAGACTGGTGAATAAGGAAATATGCTACTCTGTCTTAGATATAGCAGAATGACTTTCTGTTTCCCATCAACTTTTGGCAAAACTGTCCGCAAGGCAGTGATTTAGCTACTAAATTTGCATAATCACAGACCTCTAGTCATGCATGATGAAATACATGTGAACTTAAGAGGAAAAATGGGTAAGAAATGGCACTTTTAGCTAGTAAACGTTTGTGAGTGTTCTGCTATATATGAAATTGCTCAAGCTAGTTCAAAATTCAATAGATACACTGAATATCGTATTTGGAGATGAGGACCTAATGTAAAGCTGAAAACACAATAAGAAAATAGCCATACATTGTATCTGCATGCCTCCTCTTTAGCCTAGCCTGACGTGAAAATGGTGGAACCGTGGTGTTGTTCATCTACCTGCTCCATTAGCGCTAAAACATATCATATGCAGACAGGCTTTGTATCTGAGTATACGCTGTACTGACACTCCACCCTGCCCTACCCTCCTGTAATTTCTTGTTCTTTTTTGAAAGAAGAGAGTGAAAGAATTCTTTATTTCATCGATTAACTAGACTGATGCTAAGAAAAATCACTGTGAGATAATGTGTTATTTCAGCTGTGTTATTTCAGTCAATTACACATTAGAACATCAAGCTGATACAAAAGAGGTATATTAGAAATATCATCCAACAACATCAGAAATTTAAGTTTTAAAAGAACTGTTTGATCTACAGTTCTTTTATTTTCCATTTAATTGGCTATGTCTTTTTTTTTGCTTTAGACGTGTTCCAATGTCACCTGAGTTCCTTTAGGCTTTGTGTTTTACTTTCAATCAGGAATAAAAATTGTGTATATATATATTTGAATGTATGAAATAATTCCTTTACTCCTGCAGATTTTTCTGAAGAATGAAATTCTATATGCAAAGTCAGTAAAGAGGCTTTACTTTGAGATGCTTAATTCAAAAACTTAAATAACGTAAAGAATATGTTCCCTTCAGCAACAAAGAAACATCATACTAAATCTACACCATTTCTTCAAGGAAAGGAGAAAATATGTATAAGAGTAATCTTTGGTACCAAAAATAAGGGCACCTTCTTGTATGTGTTCAAATCTGAACACAACGGAAAAACTTCTCTTTAAAAATGGATTAAAATGACCTCTGAGTGGTTCCATGTAGTGGGTATTGATAGCAGTAGCTAGAAAAACAATTGGAACGTTAAGGGTTGTGTGACAGCAGGATACAGATACAACACAATAACAAGTGATGAAATATTTGATGTTTCCCTCCACCCTCCCACCCTTATGAAAATTTTTCCTAAGACAATGCCGTAAGATATACACTTTTAATTATTCATAACATCCTCAAAATCCTTTAAGGGCTCCAATACTCAAAAGCAACAAAACCCAACCAACAGCAATAAGAAAAAGAGCAACAAAAGCTGAGGTTATAATACAAGATCAGAAAAAGTCCTCTGACTGAAGGCATTTACTGATTTGTTTGATCTTATGGACTTCACTTTCTCTACTCGATTCCATCATGATATTTTCTGCCAAAGCCTGGTTTATTTGCTCAAGAAAATATTCCATCCACTAGGGATTTCTTCTGTGGGCTGTCTGACCACAGTGGGAAGTCAGCAGTAAGCAGGCTATATTTTTCTTCTTTAGTTCATGATGAATGTGTCACTGGATCCTGTGAACACTATTGAGTATACATTCAAGCTTTGTTCTTAGTGAAAGTGGCACTTACTTGAACCCTTGCAGTCAAGATAGCTTAGTTATATAGCACTTTACAGGTATAATAGCTGGTTATGTACTTCTGATAAAATTTCTTTTTCCGATGGCTTAGTGGGTATTGAAACATATCCTCACTGGGATCCCATTGCCATTCCACATCATCTTTATGATGAAGTGTGTATTCTGTACTTTTTACTGTACTTTACATGTGCTTTATTGCTGTATGCATTTCCCTGTTGTTAATTTAAGTGCTCCTCTGTTATGTAACACATACAACGTTTTAAACTCTAAAGGCATCCTATGAGGACTGGCATTAGAAAAGTACCGATACTTCAGATCATCATAATAATGATACTTGACTGGTTTTCCATGTAAATCCTTTGGGAATGGCCAAAATCCGTACAGGTGAATTTCATCACAAAATCTGGTGGCAAGCGTATACATGAGGAGACCAGTGCTGGGTCGTTTAATGTGGACCTTGTTTGTCAGCCAATAGCTGCAAAGAAAGAAAAAGGACATTAAGAAACTCTCATACAACTTCATGTGAGTAAGTCCTGTAAACTTATTTTATCTATCATGCATTCATTTTACACTATAAAAAAGCAAAAGTTTCCTTCTTCTTTCTAAACTGACATCTTAAATGATGACCCTGTTTTGGCACACCGTTATTCCACCTAGAAGAGAACTGAGATCTTATTTAACACAGTGCTGAAGAAAAGCTAGCCAACTAAGGTTCTTAGTTCAGGCTTTAACCCTAACAAGAAGTCACAATGCCTGCAAATGCTAGAAAACTGCAGTTAACCTCCTCAGCCAGATCAGGGAACAGTCTCTTGCTACAAACTTTGACCTCTTGCAGTATCCAATTCAGCTCATCAAGTCAGCCCTACACAGCATATTTGATTGGCCTAGTGATTACTTCACAGATTGCTTGTCTAAATAGAAAGGAAATGGAAATAATAAACATAACACATTAAGTATGCAACTTTCAGAAGTAAACAGAAGTGAAGCTTTAATTACTTTGCTTGTAAGTAAGTATGTAAAGTGCCTGTTTGCTAACAGCAGACTCCAGAAAAGCAAAATTTTACACTTACAATTTTAAAAAGGTTTTTTTTTGTACTCATCAGTACACAGATTCAACGAAGGTATGGAACAGTTTTCCTGAGCCAGTAACAACGTCTGGTTGTGGGTTTAGAAGCTGCAGAGAGTTTTGGTGGATAGACGCAGAAGGAACATGGGAACTGAACTGGATTCCAGCACATAGGTCACATTGGTACCTTCAAAATCTGTCACCAACATTGTTTTACATCCCCAGTTTTTAAAAATAAAACTTCATTAAAATAAGTGCCAGCCTCTTACTGGCAAAACGCTTCTCCCAAGCCTGATTCAATGTAAGGCTTGTTAGCACTTTATAGAAATAAAAAAGGGTATTTCGAAACTTAAACCTGGTCGTTCTGCTGGTTCAGATAAACAGCAGCCATGCACACAGTTGTGCTAGTCAAATTGTGGGAACGAGTGGCTGCAAGTAAGGGAGGTAAGCAAGTCGTTACATAGCGTTACCACACAAACCTGAATCACTGCGTTGTACCACTATATTCTTTGTTAGTAGTAGGCTGTGAATTGTTTCTACCATAGCCTAGACAGGAGGTCAAGGGAGGTAAGCCTCATCAGACCAGAGTTAGCCTTGTGCTAAACAGGGTTACAATAAGGTTGGAACTCTGAGTATACAACCAGATTGCTTTAAAGGCATCTAGTGGTGTAGCAGGAGGAACATCCCACCCACCACTATGAGACAGGATAGCAAAAACACGACTTTAATCAAAGCTTAAAGTGTCTTAAAAGTATCAGATGCTGTGCAACATTAAAAATAACCATCCCATGGAAACTGGCCTTTTCAGTTTCAGTCTTTGCCAAAACCATACGGCCTAAAGGCTTATGTCTTTGAATCACAGATACATATGCATGTGAAAGATAATTTTTTTTTGCACGGTACTCAGTTTCTTTTTTGAAAGCTGAAGGACTCTGCAAGCAGCAGTTCTAGGCTGAGTGATTGCTTCTTCAAAGCCAGCAGAGGGAATGACTCAGAATTTTGTTTGGCTGTAAAAAGCAGGATGGTAAAAAGCATATTTAAGAAGCAAATGCAATGGGGAAAGGTTACATGTACAAATGACAAATGCATATAGTTTCTCCATTGTTTCCATAAACCTGAGTTTTCAGACAGAGGTTTCTGAGATAAGATGCTAAGTAGTTTGCTTCCTACTCTGAGAAATTGCAACATTTTAAAACAAGACAAGTCAAAGGAGAGACTCTAATTTGAGAAGATTTTTTAAAATGTTTGCTTATAGAAAAGTTATTGAAAAAATAAATCTAATGACTTTTGGCATTTATCACTTATATATTATATATAATATATAATGTGTGATATCACTTATATCACAGATACAGCAAAAAAGATTAAAAGTGAAAGCTAATTATTTAATTTTTGTAGAAACTGGTATTTATCTCTTCAAAAGTTGGTACTCGCTTTAATCACATGCAGTCAGCCATGTACATGACTGTCTCTAGCCAAACAACAATCAAACCTGATGCATCTGGTACTACACAGCACAACTGTTATCATTCCAGCTGAATTTCACCCTTCCAGGAACAGAATGATCACGGCAGAGAATGAAGTTAATAGTAAACAGGTGGATCCAAATATTTGAAAAGGACACTACATCTTCTTAGTTAAGAGTTTCTGTAGAGGAACAAGTATATAATGAAGGAATAAGATGTAATAAAGAGGATCACAGTTTTAGAATATAAAAGCAAATCTTTTCTTCTGCTTGTCATATTCAGATATCATACAAAAGGGAAGTTTAACTGTTTGGTTTCTCTTAAAAATGAAAAAGATATCCAAACTCTATACTCAAATTATGGTACTTGCTGCACTTACTATCAAAATTTTGCAACTTGGGATCAATTCTACTTCAGATGAAAAAAACACAAGTAAAGCAATGAATGAAACAGTTAGAGGCGTTCACTGCTCCAGGCTGAAGCTTCCTGCAGATCATTTGATCTCTGCAAATCTCTGGCTCCCAACCTCTACTTGAACTGATAAAATTGGTTGTGTGGTGTAAGTAGTCTTTGTGATTTTGGTCCTAAAATTTATCTGTCTTTCTTAGTCACTCAAGTAGCTACTCTAATATGAACCTTGGTTAAGGCTGATTTTGAGATATTGATTGATGTTGTAAATGCTTTAACCAATGAGCATTTTTGCACCTGCTTTCAGTTTCTGGAGTTTTGTTATAACTTTAGTTTTAAGCCTAAAGATACCCTTCTTATCTATTTATCTGGCATATACTCATTTTCTGTACAACTAAGATTACAATTTGAGGGAAGGAACCTACCACAGATCCAAAAGAGACTCTCTTGTTTCTCATAACTAATCTCTAGATCTTCACCCATGACCAATTCCTGAGTTTCAGGCTGGATAGAGAAATAAGTTTAATTGACAAAGGAATAGGTGTATCTTGCCGTGTTAGAAAATGGAGTCTGCTATTTAAGCATCACTATTAAGCCCGTAAGTGGAAGGCTGCAGCCACACAGTGCACCACTGCAGTGCTCCCGTCACTTGTTCTCTTGACAGCTGTGATAAAACAACTCTTGTGGGGCCATGCTGTAAAGCAGACTACTGAATTTATCGACATGTGCCAATGGAAAACACACAATTTCTATAACATTGATGACTTGAAGATGAGTAGCTTGAATTCAAACAGATCTCACTTCAATTTACTTTTAATTACATGGCTGATGGTTAAGTTAGTAAAGACACTGGCAATATATCATGACTTTCTACTTAATACTCAGAAGTTAAAAATAAACCTCCAGTGGTAAGTGAAAAACACAGCACCACTAAACAAAAAAAACCCCAAACCCATGCAAGAATAGAGAGTATGTTGAACTACCTGAAATGAAAGGAAGGCCAGTTCAATACTTAATTAATTTAGATAGGTTCATGTATATGATTTTTATAAAATTACACTTAATAATTATCAGGCAACTAAAAATAGCACAATATACCGTAAGATTAAAGGACAACCTGCTGATAGCAGGGGACTGCTAAAACTCTCTCTTCCATGAAAAGAAAGTATGCTCAAGCAGGTACTGGTTCTTCTACCTATGCCCTTCTGCTCCTACTCCTTTCTTCTGATATCATCCTGTCTATTTTCACCTCAGCAACTCATCCCAAATCCAAGCATCTTTGCCTCCAAAACCTTTTTACCTGCCTCAGACATACTATGTAGTTAAGTCATGGCCACACACTTGTAGACCTTCTTTTTCATCCAGTCTAATAGGTATCTCTTTTCTACAGTCCCTTCTTTTTACTGGACATACACACTTCAAAGAGATTTCACGTGATTTTAAAATTTGAACAGTGATCTCCTGCATGTTTCACTCTATGTTAGATATAAAAGTGAAAATAATCAAAGACATCTTTCAGAATTTCTGTTAAGACTGGAGATAAGTATTGTCAATAATGGATTTGTGCCAGCATTATTTTAATACTTTCTGATGCTTTAGGCATAAAGAAAATGTTTTTTCCTTCCTTTTTAATGCTATTATCTTACCAAAACCTAGTTCTTACATGTAGTTCCACACCATGAATAAAAGACTTGCATGTTTTAATATTCTGTACGTAAAAATGTAATTTCTGGCAAACAGTCTTCTTTTTCTTTACTAAGATAATAATAAAAACTAGGGTAAAGGAGAAAGACTTATTTGTTAGATAAAATAATTTGATTTTAAATTGAGACATGGGTATAAAAACTAAACATCTCAGTAATGACTTTTACCAGAATCACGGGATCATTCAGGTTGGAAGGGACATCAGCAAATCTCTAGTCTGACCTCTTTCTCAAAGTAGGGTCCCTCAGCCACTGTTGACAGGGCCTGCGCTCCAGCCTAACCACCTCTGTAGTCCCCAGCTCAACTTGCTCCAGTTGACCAATATCTTTCCTATATTGGGGGGCCCAAAATTGGGCACAGTGGTCCAGATGTGGTCTGGTCACAGTCACTCCAAGTGCTGAGTAGAGGGGGGCAATCACTTTCCTCACTTGACCAGCTACGCTCCTATCAATACAGCCCCAGATGTTTTTGGCCCTTTGCTGCCAGGGAGCACTAATGGCTTGTGCTCTTCTTGCTGCCTGCCAAGATGCCCAAGTTCCTTCCAGCAGAGTCGATTCCAGCCACTCAGTCAGCCTCCAGCCTGCACTGCTGCAAGGGTTATCCCTTCACCGGTACAGGATTACACATCTGTCGTTGCTGAATTTCGTAAGGCTCCTGTTGGCCTATGCATCCAGGCCAATCATCCAGCTAGACTTTGACCCACCTAGTTGTCCTGTCATCCAGATCATAATATTCTAACCCGAATGCAAGAATATTGTGGGAGACAGTGCCAAAAGCCTTGCTACCACTAAGGTATATAATATCCAGTGCTCTCCCCTCATACACAAAGTATAGGATGTTTATAAAATGCTCAGTTATTTTACCAGCTAAACTTAGTAACAAGTGCACAACTGTCTCTTTATGAAGCAAGTCCCTTTTAAAAGGGGTTTATCTTTGTCAGGTAAAATCACGTTCTTTTCTTTTTCACACTGACAACAAACAATAAATTTTAATTGCTACTGTTAGAAATGAAAAGATTTTGACAGTTTCTTTTGGACGCTTATTTTCATACTACTATAAGCAAGCTAAAAACCATGACTTTGTAGTAAAATATTATAGTTTCCTACTATAGGAAACTAGGAGAAAAAGTTGTACTATAGTACAACTAGGAGAAAAAGTGGTTTGAAAACTATAATCAGTAACCATCAGTAGTTCTCCATCAATACAAAGTTACACATACCATGGGTGGAAAGTAGAGGATAAGACTGAAAATACAAAATAAGCCTAACAGATTTGAGAAAAAAAATATTAACAAACAGGAAATGTAAGTTATGCAGAGAATTGCCTGCAAAGGCTGGCAAAAACTCCTAAGGTGGTACTTCTTCAGAGGTGCATGTGGCAGTTAGAACTCGTCATAAACTGCATATGAATCAACAGGGCAAACTACAGATACTTTTATTGTAACATGTTTGTAATTTGAGATATTTGCATGCCAATTCTTGCCATCCCAGGAGCTGCAAGAAGGCTTTCCACTCCAAGTAAAGAAGCAGAAACCTGAAAACTTCTCTCTGCCAGGAACCTCCAGTCCCGCCCCTGCTGTACCTCCATCAGAATCAACGGGATTACATTGTAAAGTAAGAATTCAAGAATTTGTTTCTGTTCCTGTCTTTCAATTCCCACAAACATTCATCTTTTCTTAACCTCAGCTGACCTCAAACTATTTAACACAACCTTGCATGAAAGAAATTTGAAATAAAGTGAAACCACATGAAAAACAGAACACAAGCAGAATATAATATAAAACATTCCTTCTTTGATCAGGAGTAACCTTCTGGCAAAATGATTGCCCCCAAGCAGTGGTACAACACTTCAATAGTTGTAACCAATTCTTGGCCACTGGGCTCTGAAACAGTTACAATGCAGTACAAGTTACAAATCAGGTGTGCTGTGCATTGGTCTTAAGCCTTGTGTCAGTAGGAAACTGATATGATTTGTAATGATCAGGAAAAATGAATGGAACCATGAAGGAAAGGAGTATGAGTGGAAAAGCTCCTTCTACAGCTGAAAACTGTGAGAAAAGCAATTAAAGTTGTAAAAGTCTGCCCTGATGAATGAGAGATACATCAATTTTTTACATGCATAGTCACTGTCAAAAGATTGCTTTGACGCTTACATTTTTCTTAGTCTTTACGGAACCTCAATATTTTGGCCTTTAAAAACACTGAACCTGTTTCTGCCAGATCAAAATATCACCTGTGGTTTAACCTACAGTCAAAACCACCAGACTTTCACCTATATTTAGCAAGATACCTATCAGCATGATTGCAGAAGAAATGTTAATTGAATAGCATGTTGCTACCAGATAGTGACTTCTTGCAACTATTGACAAAAAATAAATTCAGATAAACACATAAAAACATAGACACCTGTTTTAAAAAGTTACTGTTAAAATGATCTTCTGACAAGACTCCATTACAATGACTAAAATATGCTACAATTGATGCTGATCATCATTACATTAAATAAATACTGGGGAATTCAAATGACAATTGTTTACTCTGCTACTGTGGAATAGATGACTTCTGACTAGATTAAAATATGAGATGTGCTTTCCCAAGGCTGTACTCAAAATTATATGTGTTGTCTCAGACAAGGAAAACCTGATATGATGGGCTACATTCAAATATCAGATAATTTAGCATATTTAACATCTTTATTTACCGTATCTACAAATTCCATAGGATTTCTAAGTATAAATGAGATCAGAATCTGGTTGTGTATATTTCAGTGGATTTTTAACTCCCTTCTCTGGACAGGGCTGAATCTGAGGAAATGTTATAACCCTGAATAGCTCTGAAAGATTATATACCAAGCTCTGTTCATTGAGTGGCAAGCTGGTCTCCAAGTAAATGCACTGATACACACTTGCCTGTCACTGAAATTCTGTTCCTTCTACAGCCATTACATGGAGAGAATATTTTTTAAGAGAGCTTTCTGAGAAATCTTATATGGTATTTGAAAAGTTAAAATATTAGCATTAATAAGAAGCAAGGTAGGGAAAAAAGATCGTGAGAAGGAAGACAAAACATTTCAGAGTTACTCAAGAGTGTCTGTATCAGTGGGAGAAGCTAGAGGATGTATATTGTCTCGATTACACTCTCTCAAAAAATACTGTAGAACAGGACAAGACACAAAGAAAAACAACACAGGTTATCACAAGAATAAAGTAACTTCTGTATGAGGAGAGAGTAAACGGAGTAGCTTGAAAAAGAGACAACTAAGTGGGGATATGGCAGAAAGCTCCAAAATTATATAGTGTGTAAAGAAGGCATTTGACTACTACTTTAACACAGGCACTGTAACATAAAAACTATGGACCTGGTGGAGTTATTCAGTGGTAGGTCTAAAATAAACAGATGCAAGTACTTTTTCATACAACACGCTATTCAACAGTGGAATTCATTGCAACACGACATTTTGGATGACAACGGCCAACTGACTAAAAAGATACAAATCGTTAAAGTTCACAAACACAGCGGTGAGGATGCAGCTCTCTCTGAAGGATTTGCTAAGCTGCTGGCCATGGGAGCCTGTATCACAGGGTAAACGCCTGACATTTCCTCTGTTTCTAACTTTTCTTCTAAGCCTCTGTGTTGGCACCTGGCACCAGTAAGACCACAGGCTAGAGAGGGATCTACTACAGCCACTTTTATGTTCTTGGACACAGCATCTGCTTTCTGTAGAAGGTGCTAACTAAAATAACTTCCTCAAACTCAGAAAGAATAAAGCCTTTGCTAGTGCTTTCATGTCTTCAGTGGGATTAATCACATCAATGATATGAATAACCCTTCAACTGACCCTCTCAATTTATGTGAATTTATTAATTAAAAATGTATTATTTGTCCTTTTCTTACTGAGATATGCCTTGAGCAGGAGGCTGCACAAGGATCTAGAGTGTGAAAGAATTGAAGTGTGAACAATAACACTGAGAGTGTGACAGCCAGCATGGAAACACTGCTGAGTGTTTGCATAAGATCTACTTTACAGTTTTCAATGTACAATATTTTGAAATAGCATACAAAAAATCCATTTCATTAAAAGGAATAATGCACTTCATGAAGAGCTGAAACACTCCCCAAAATTGTCATTTGCTTTTTAGCAAACTTAATTCACTATGTTAATGTTAAGAGTTGTTTTTTCTTCGGGTTTTTTTCCCTTTACCCTTCAATTCTTGCTTATAAGCAGATTTCAAGGACCACTCGAGAGTTTGGACTCTGCCTGGCAATCTTCCTTAGAAAGAGAAAGAAAAGGCTAGTGATATCAACAGTGAATGCAGTCGTTACATACCTTGCATTGCCACAGCTAAATGAGAGCATGGCCAGCAGGCTGCCATTCAGTGTTACCGCCATTGCAGAGAATTTTAACCACTGTGAGCATAGTCTTTAGTGGCTATGGCAAAATAATTAAGAATATACTAAAGTTCACTTTTACCTGTCTTAAAATAAAGTGGTTCAGCTTCCCTGGTGTAGGAGACAATTCTGCTTTGCACCACTGATCTAGCATGATCTGCTCCTAAAGCAGCTTCAATCAACTTTTGGAAAATCACCTCAATAGGAAAAGGATCTATTAAGGATAAAGAATCAAAATATAGCATAACATTGCCCTTCTGTTGCCAGTGAATTAAGAAACGCTTGCTAAAGTTAAGACCAGTTAAGCCTATGAACTCTTTTCTCATACATAAAAAGATTTTGGTTTAACAACTGGAATCCTCCACAGCCATAAGCCACATGCCCTATGAAATATCCGGAAGGGTGGGGCAGTAAGGCCTATGTATGAAGGAGAAAGCCTTCAGGACTAATTAACAGGATACGTTTAAGACTGGGAACGTGTCTCAACTTCTGTCCCACTTCTGCAATATTTCCAAGCTATCACAATATTTTTATTTGAAGCCATACTAGCTCCTTCAGTTTTCATCTGAAAAAAGAAATTATTGACCTAGATTTAGAAGGAAATCACAGGATGAATAAACCTCTTTAACCATTTAATTAAAGCATTCACCCAAAGGAAAAGACCCATGCTTCAATCCTTGATGAACCAATGACAACAGCTTTTTATATTAAACCATCATTAGTTTCAAAATATAAAAGGCCCACGCTGCAGAGTCCTTGATTCTTCCTTCATAAACAAAATTGCCCGCATATTTTTTTAATTTAAAGTAGAAGCATTCCAGTAGGACAGACAGACAACATCCCTTTCCCCAGAAAAGCCACCAACAGACACAAGGTGGAACATGACTGCAGAAAACATGGGCCTCAATCTGGTCAGGTGGGGGAGGAGGCAAATTTAAGCCTTTGCAAGTGCTAGCTACCCAAGTGCTGCAGTACAAAAGGAGAATGAGAGCCATCATCTCCCATCTGCTTAAGTAAATTCTGGAAGAAAATAGCAGTGCATCTGTGTGAAAACTGTTTTTTAACAGGCACAGGGCCTCCTCAGAGCACACCTACAAGACCAAGCTCTTCTTACAAGGCTGTGAGAAGGTCACGTCGTCCACACCTCTGCAAAGCTTAGCACTGAGGTATAGCACTGAGGTATCTGGCACCCTGCTCACTGCTGTCATGACCAAGGCATTCCAGAACATGAATGAAAATTACACTGTATGAGCAAAATTCTAAGTTTTAGAAAAATCCAAGCTGTTTCCCTAAATACTTATGCCTGTAAGCAAAACTGCTTTTACAAAATGTATTATTTCAACTGACACCAGATCATTGTCTTCACTTAGCCATGAAACGTTGGTAAATGCTCTTTTATTTTCACACTATTATGAGGTACAGTGTATCTGTGAAATTGGTTAATCCCTATGTACCCAGATGGATATAAAGGCATTCAAAACCTACTAGAGTAAGTAGAGCAGCGACTCTCTGTCAAAAAGGAACAACTTTCTAAAAGATGCTCTAAAATTTCAAAGAAATGTCAAGGTTAGAAACACACTTGTTGCATAAGAAGTTGAGCCTCGCTTGGTTTGTTCCAGTAAGCAGATAGTAAACTCCTGCAGAAGAGACTTCAAGCAACAGGAGTTGCAAACCTTACAGAACAAAAATGAAATTAAAATTAAACCAAATTTAGGCAATAAACAATAGACGTTTATTTCTATTCAAGAGAACATGATCCAATTAATCCTGCAATTAACCCACAGTATCAGCTCGAATACTTACCTATGTACATTTTTTAAAAGCAAATGAAATTATCTTGAAAAAGACTGTATCTGGTAAAGAAAACAATGATTTAACAGCTAGTTCACTTTAGATTTCACTGATGAGAATAGTTGCTCTCAGTGTAAATAGTAATAGTGTACTAACCTTTTCCAGAAAGTCCATAAAGAACCAGACTGTAAAGTAATATCTTATATTAAACGTCAATCTTTAGGCTAAGTGAAAGTAACAGGACTGCAGAGATACTAGCCCAGGCCTGTATATCTTTTCTTTTGCAATAGTAAGTTATACATAGCACTAAGAAGAAATGTCTCCAAGTGCTTCTGTGAAAAGAGAATTGATGCAGCTTCCAAAACGCTAAACATGTCGAAGTAAGAAAGTGATGTCTTTTTTCAAGACAGCCAAGGTGTGATTGAAAATGTTTTGCTTTATGAGCAATATACTTATAAGCAATATACTAATCATCAAACTGGCAACATAACTTATCTGGCGATTCATAGAGATACTATCATTAACATTATTTTGACACTATCTGAGTACAGGTACTCTGAGAGCAAAAAATGAAATTGTTTACCGCACTTCTAAATCTATTTTGCATGTGCAGCAATAGACCTGATACATACTGATTTCTTTTATGGGACAGTATCAGTGAAGGTCGATCCATGTAACGCTTCATACAAGCAAGTCTCAAGTGGCTAAATTGACTTACACACTGATACAACTGTGTTCAAAAATAACTTGTTTAAAGATAAGGGACATAGGATTGCCAAGGAGATTACACACGAGGAAACTGATTCACTTTGAATTTGAGTGTTATTTACATGCTACTGGCCTGTCAAATGTTTTGAACTGACTTCAGTCTGAAAATGCTATGGCAATTAGCTTGCTAGAAGAGATTTGTTGATAAAATAATTTAAACTCTTATGTGAGTATTCATTGATATACAGAGAATGTCTCTCAAGTCAGATACTAACAGATGGATAAGTACTTCAGCGTCAAAGATTTTAAAAGCTAAGTAAGTTTGAACACTTGCAAAAGTAAAATTACAGAATATTGCCCTGTATCAAAAATCTTATTAATATTTTCTAGTCAACAGTTTCTGCCAAATCACACAGTCTCAGAATGCCTCATACCAGAATCCATCTTTAAAATCGGTCATAACTATGGAAGCGTAGAGCTAGGTTTGCTTTCTTTTTTTCGGGGTGGGGGAACTGTTCTGTCTTTACCATGTTATTATTTTTATTTCTACAACAAAATCAATATTACAATACAAGGTAGAAAATTGTTTTTTAGAATTGTATCTGCCTTGCAATGTTTCACAGTTGTACCACCACTCAAAAGCAGAGTGGGCTGGGCAAAAGAATACTTAAAATGCTCCCTAAGAAAGTTACCTGGATTTTTGCTCCTCCTGGAGTCAGTGACTAGGGCTACACTAGCAAGCAGTGGGGACCATTAGGAGTTACTCTGTAGGGTAAGACAGATGGTGCTGAGTACAGGATGTCCACACCATACCCATTACAGGTTTTTTTACCGCAGACTGAGTTGGGGTGTACTTGGTGAGACACAGGAAGTTTATTTTAATCTGAAAATGATGTGCTTTAAGATACTTTCATGACATAAAGAACAGTAAAAGAGAATGATCGTGACATTTACTTAAAAAATGCCTTCTGACACAAACTGAAAACACTCAAGTAGAGACACCCAATGGCACTACTGACTTAAAAGGTAACAGAAACAGTCTCCAGGGTTATTTCCTGAAGACTGCAATTAGCATGTTTGAGCAATTCCTTGAGGTCTCTCACTAAAACTGGCCTACTGTACTTGAAAAAGCAATAGCACCTTTTTTTTTAATACTGAAAGTGATGCCCCTTGATTCTCATCAGAGACTACATATCTCTCAAGAAGGGGGATCATGAGAAAAGGTGCCAACTCTCGCCTGGTAGCAATAGGCTAGATTTAGCACTCATCAGGAAAGAATGACTACAAATATGATGTTAGCACAATAGCTAGACCTGACTTGCCATTGTCATGATTTGGTTGTCATTATGAAGAACAAAGTAACTAAAAAATGGAGAAAAATAAGAAAAAGGAGTAATAGTGTACATGTGTGTGCTTGTATGTGAGACAGGGAAATAGTAGTTTTGATGCAGAATATCCTCTAGGAAACAGCTAATTATTTTTCAGGACAATGAAGACCAAAATCAAAGCAATTGAACACAGACATTTTAAATGTATTGTGATAAAGATTATCTTAACTGGAGAATCAGGCTGGAAATAAAGATCACTTGAGAAGCTTGCAGAATGAAACTGTTTATAACACAATGCTATTATTAACAGACTGGGATTGATCTGCTCCAAACTAATTACTGGTAGGAGGATCATCAGGTCCACGTTTCCTTTATTCACTTCACAGTAACCATCTTCTCATAGCCTTACTGAGTAGGCTGGAATGTATGCACATCCTCTAAAGTTGACATATTATTTTCTAGAGCTACTTAACAAGTTCTTTTGTGCATCTAAGAACCTGTATTAGAATTCCTCAGGTCCTAAGCTTTGGTCCATTCAACATTCCCTTAATAGCTTCCAGCAGCCAAGGTCACTTTTGTTTTTTATTTTTGGTAGAACGGCTTTTTTTTTTCTGCTTATCATTGGTCTTCCAGATCATTTATTCACTGTCATCCACGATTAGCCACACAGTATTTTTTCAGCGGTGAGGGAAGATATATCTTCTCTTACTTTATTTTCATGCTTTTCTCACAATGCAAGTCACATTCATGACAACTTTTAAAATAAGTTTGCTGAGCAAACCTTTTCCTGACATCTATGGGACACCTTAGTCTTCAGGCTGTGCTTAACTGCTTGGCATTCTCACAGAAAAACCTGAATGGGGCTCTTCACAGCTCCTTTTCACCTCCTCCTTTCTCAAAGTGTTCAAGCTTTTGGGAAGTCACTTCAATCACTTCTCTTTTCACTGTGACTTTCAAGCCGCTGAAATGACTCACTGTCTCGGGCCGCACCATCAGAGCTCTACCTGCATTTGTTACTTCTGTCACAAGTGATTTCTGCACCTGCCCAGTCAGTATTCCCTACTGCTCCAAGCAAGCCGAGTTTGCCTCGACTGTTGTCTTCCTCCAACTCTCAAAACACCTCGGAAACACTGATCTGCTACTTGGGTAGTTAGAAATGCTCTTTGTGATGCATCACACTACAAGAGAGAAAGGGAGAGTAGAGGCTACTTACTTATGTAGCTACTGAAAATCGCAAAGAATATCCATAAATATATTTTTAAAGTAATTTAAACCCTTAGGAATCCATTTACACCAAAATGAGCACTGAACCTTTGACAGTAAATGTGTTTAGTCTTCTGTTGCATAGCGACTTAAACACTTATCCTTGCTTCAGAGTCATGGAAGTCATCAGCTGACACTCATTCTAGCACAGTACATGCCTCTGCTGAAAAGCATTGCTCCCTCAACTCATGCACAAAACCATTTTTAAGAGTGAAACATATCTTCATTTTAAAAGAAGTCAGTTATAAATAATTTATTTAGAGATCACAGGTGCACTAGATATGCACACAGGTACACAGCAAAGGTGCACTAAAATAAACCTAGAATACATTTTACAGACTAAGAAAGCCAAAAGATAAACTTCTGGAGAAAAGGTTTTCCTTTCTGGCAAATCAGCTCCTTCCTGAGGTCTGGTGGAAAGAGATGTATCTCTCAGTGAGGTGTTCCACTCTACCTTATTTCTGTGACATATTTAGACAATATATTCCTGCAATACAGATAATGGGGAAAAATACAAAATTCTATGAATTATAGAAACACACAATTGTTTGGTTGGGAGAGACCTTTAGAGATCATCTAGTTTAACCCCCACTGCCATGGGCAGGGACATCTTTCATTAGATCAGGTTGCTCAAAGACCCATCCAACCTGACCTTGAACACTTGCAGGGATGAGGCATCCACAACTTCTCTGGGCAGCCTGTTCCACTGTCACCATCCTCATTGTAAAAAATTTCTTCTTTCTGATCTAAACCTACCTTCTTTCAGTTCAAAACCATTGCCCCTTGCCCTCTTGCTAGAGGCCTTTGTAAAAAGTCTCTCTCCGTCTTTCTTATAAGCCCCCTTTATATATTGAAAGGCCACAATAAGGTCTCCCTGGAGCCTTCTCTTCTCCAGGCTGAACAACACTTTCTTTCAGCCTTTCTTCATAGGAGAGGTGTTCCACTCTTCTGACCATTTTGCGGCCCTCCTCTGGACTCACTCCAACAGGTCTGTGTCTTTCTTATGCTGAGGGCTCCAGAGCTGGATGCAGTACTCCAGGTGGGGTCTCATGAAAGCGGAGTAGAGGGGGAGAATCACCTCTCTCTACCTGCTGGCCAGACTTCTTTTTATACAGCCCAGGATGCAACTGGCTTTCTGGGCTGCAAGCATATATTGCCAGCTCATATGCAAAGGTATGAAGATATGTTAATGTTTCCTTCAGGTTAATAAATTCTGACCTGCTCAAAAAAAGGGTATTCTTTTTTTCAATTTGTGGCTGTAAACTAGAACCCACCAGTGGTAAATAATAAAATTGCATCAATTTCTTTTTGTTTTACTCCCCCACACACACTACAAATGAATGAACTATCTTCACACTTACAAGACAAAAGTCAATGTGTCAGTCTGTAAGTTCAAATCAATCTATTTTTGATTAATATAGAACCTGCATCAAGTAAATTATTTTTTATTATACTTTGGTTAAAAGCTGCTGGCATTAATGGGCTTTTTTTTTTCTTTCCTTACACTTCCCATAGTTAAGATGATTATTTTTTCTTATATTTTACTCTTGCCCCATGGAACTGTTTAAGCACATGGAAATATTAAGGGCTAAGGTAAAACCTTAAAAAATGATGGAGAGCATTTGAACAGAGTGACCCTTAGGTGTAAAAATGGTGATTAAAAAGCACATATATGAATTTATGAGAATTTGAAATTAAGATGGGCAATGTGTTCAGATGGTTCATAAACAGTCAAATCTAAGCTAATACAAACCAAATCTGTAGCAAGGTACAGTAGCAATGATGTGAAAACTGCACAAAAGAAAAAGTATTTGATTTACTAGGAAAAAACATAGAACTGATAAGTTGAATACCAAACCCAAGCAACTACTTGCCATAATTTGATAGTCCTTTTTCCTTTGTTTCACTCTTTCTGCATGAATTCACAGAAGAGAAATTCCATATTTTCCTATGTGTATAGCTACAAAGCACAGACTCAAACTGACCGATGGATGTTCCCATTCAAAACTTTCCCGTGACTTGTCAATGTACTAATTTAGCAAGGTTTTTCTTTCTTCGCCTCAACTTTCTTCCTGCTCCAAATGCTAACCCTATAAAGGCCAGGTTAGAGCAAAAGGTGCGATCTCAGTTATGTGGAAGTTCATAGGTGTATTCTGATTTGTTTCAGTAGGGCTTGGGTTTCATCCACATAATCTAACAGGAATCTTTCCTCATGACACCTTTTCATTAAAGCTATACCTTCTGTTACACAAGTATTTCCCAATTTCCTACAACACAATTGGAAAGAAATACCTGGTTGGAACTTCATAAACAATTAGTCTGTGTATAATCTAGAAGACAGTTCAGCTTAATCCTTTCTATGCTCTGCAGGTTTCTGTGAAAGTCCAAGCTTTCACCACCTGGCTGTCTTTTATGACCAAGGGGGAAGGCACAAAATACCCAGCAAAGCTTTTCTGAGTGAGACAGTTTGTTGATTAGAAGGACGCTTCTATCACACAGTCTTACAGACCTACATAATAGCTAGTGGTAATAGCAACAGCCCTGTCACTCATGACTGGAGACAGCAATACATTCAGAGAATTTGAGTTAATGCTAATGCTCATGACCAGTGAATATGCTAAGCATAATGGGAGAAAGGCACTGTGCTGCTTTGCCTACACAGTTGTGCTAATGTGCTTCAATTAGAGCATGTCTCTGCTATTCCAGATGAACACGTCTTCAAACCAGTGGCTTTAAATAGTGCTGAGCTGTGCAGTTACTGGTTAACCAAATCAGACCTCTATATAAATCTTTAGAGACTAAAGATTGGAGCACCACTAAGTCTCCATTCTCCAATCAACAGTTTAACACAAGCAAATAAAGCTTACAAAGGTTAAGCATACTGACAGTGCAAACGAAAACCTTTGGCAGGAAAAGTAGTGTTGGATTTCCATTCTGGAAAGCACACTGGGTCCAATCCTAACAAAACAGTTATAAAAGTAAGCAAAAGAAAGCAATTGCATTTTAAGTAAATGGGGCTAGAAATGTAAGTATGTTTTAGAGGGAGTCAATTGCTTTTTTCCCCTCTCATATATATTGTAAATATTATTTATTTCCTTCTCTAATAAGAGTATTGGCATTAGTTTGGATTAAACAGAAGTGATGAAGCAGAGAGATGAATGGGAGGAAGAGAAAAATCATCAGATTGGAGATGGCCAAGAATATTTTATTGGTTTTAGAAAAGGCATTAATCTTTGCCTTCACAACTAGTTTTCTATTCAGTAAAATAAGACTACCTACCAAACTCTTTCACACACAGAAACATATGCAGAGGTGGGTGAAATAAGGCAAAACAAAGACTGAAAGTATGGGAAAGTGACAGACAAAAGAAAATGTGTAGTGTATAGAAAAAACAGCATTTCCTAACAGCAAAATGAAAAGGCAGTCATAGAAGACAGGTATTTTACTTCACTGAGATTTTCAACTTTTTAGGACACTTACAGCCTAAGCTTATATTTTGACTCACAACCATGCTGTGTCTGTTTTTGAACCAGAACTCCCTCCTGCACTGAAGGAAAAGCTCTGCCCTGAGCGATAACCACTGCTGGAAAACCTTCCTTTCTTCTCCACTCATCTTCTGGGGCTCCCTTCCCATTCAGGCATGGCACAAGAGACCGCACCACTGCTCCCTGCTGCTGGCACACTTCATGGACTGAGGGGTTGATCCAGACCAACTGTGATGGTGGGCTAGCTTCCTAGGCAGAAGTTTGGTCTGTGGCATCAGTAGGGTTTGATACCAGAGGTCAGCCTCCAGCTCAAAGGCGAAGACACAAGCCCACACTGGGACCTCTCCTATTGCTGGAGCTAAAACTCAGAAATCAGAATCCAAGAGTGCGTCCGATTTCACTTGGCCCACAGGGGCAATTTTAACAGGCAGAGATTGGGCAGAGTGATAAATAAGCAGGCTGCTTTCTACCAGCCATATTCCCCTTCCTGAAAGAGCCTTTATTTATATGTCTCAGAGTAGCTATTCAAGCCTCAGAAAGGCTATTGAAGCAGCTCCTTGGTAGGAAACCTTGGTAATGGCTTCGGTTAGCAAAGATAGCACAGCCAAGAAATTATTTTGACCCATGTCATGCACAGTAATGATAAATCCTCTAATAAATGCAAAATGTTAGTTTTCCTATTGCATGACTACTAAATTGCTATTAGATGATGGCAATTACACAGATTATATTTCAGCTACAAGATAAGTAATTTTGAATTTTAGTTTCAATTGAAATACCCATGTTGTAGAAATAATATATAATACAACATAACCACATGTTCATGTTAATCTTAAACTCACATGCTTTGTCAAACTGTGCCCTGGGGTCCTGACGTTTTCTGGAGATTGGTGAGGGCATGACAAAATATTCATTAAAAATTACCATGTGCGAAGCTATCTCCCATGTCAAACATGGGCAAATGGAATGGAAAAGGCATTTGGTTTCTAACAATACAAGGGTGGGACTGATTGGATAAGACTCTTCAGTGACACAGCCAACGCTTCTCTGGGAAAGCCATGTCAAATTAAGAACAGGGAAAAATCTTTTGTTTGAACAAAGATGACAATTCAGCTAAAGGCTAGTAAGGGAAAAAGAACAATGTAGTCTTACTGCAAAGTTATAATAATAGTAACGTGCAGCAGACTGACTGGTGGACATTGCTAAGAAGTGCTTTGAAACACACAAGTAACTTTGGTAAAATTATAAAATACACATTTCAAAACACTGTGGAATTCTTAATATTTTATGAAGCATTACTACAACTTACACTTGATTAGCATTTTTCCTATGAAAATTGCAAGAGAATGTTACTGGACAGGTATAATTGAAGTTAGTAACTTGCATTAATGCTAGCTTTCACCATTAGATCTAGTCTTTCCTACTGATGTGAGTATCTGTTCTTATGCTAACGCACAGTAAACATATTTCTGTAACAGAAAAAATCCTAACTAACGGATTTTCTTTCTTTTCAAAACAATGCAAATGCTGTCATGTTCAGAAAATTAAAAAAACAAATCTATGAGGAATAAGAATAAAATGCAGTGTGTCCACTACATATATTAAGGAATTAGGAACACAGTAATGGAATGACCTACTCCATTTGTTAAGTTCTGTATTTGCCACTTCAGAAAACCCTGGAATAACCTATTTGTTCCCCAGAACATCAATTTCACAGGCTTGTATTCTTGAGACACCATTTTCTAACACCTTATATCAGCTGTTAAATCTACCCTAAAAAAGACAAAAAGACACAACTATGGGACATTCTGCTCCCTGCTGTGGAATATTATATGCTGTGTCCCTGCAACAGTGGGAAATTTATAAAGATGATCCCAGGATGAGGACTATGCCTTGTACTATGGAGCATTTCATTAATGGCACTGATACTGAAGCTGATGTTGAAAAATGTAGCCTGTGAACTTAGTAAGTTGCAGATGCTCTTTGCTCATTGGACTGATAAACATGTTAAAACTGTTTTCAGCTTGTGCCCAACTCCCCTTGAAGGCTGATGTCAATAATGTCTAACATCAGATCTGGATAGATACAGTGAAACAACGTGTTCAATGCTATGTTACTTGTTAGACTAACTTCAATTACATAGAAGAAAATCTGACATGTTTTGATTTAATCAATTCAACCTGAAGTCTTCCTTTTAGAGATTATTATATAAAATATCCATTACAGGCCCTTAAATTTGATCAATGCAATGAATAAGAGCAGATTAATCAGATATAAAAGCTATTGATTTTACCATAATAAATCCCACAGCTGTCATTGAATTAACCAACCAGAAGAGCCAGGCTTCATACAAATAAAAGTGAACTACCTCAGTAAAATAAGGAGGCAGAAGTTACTCCTTAGGATCAAGATTCTACAGAACCTTTAAACAGTTTAAAAGCATTCACTGAAGCATGTGCAAGCATGTGTTGATGAACATGATTGAACAGAAACAAATCTGCTGCATCACAAGTTAATGTAGAGCTCAAAAGTGAGAGATTGCCTTACAAAGTCCATTAAATATGAAAAGCACACTTAAACAATACACACGAGTCCACACACTGCCATGCCAAAGGACCAGTGCCTTTAAAGAACAACTGTTGCTCACTTTTCACATCCTATTAAGCTCTAGCTTCACTGCAAACAATGGCAACCAAAATGCCAATTAGCAGCAATGAGATGTGGTTGGAGTTCTGCAAAGTCCACCAACTGGTTTCACAAGGACATGCAATAGACCAAGAAAAAAAACATTTTCAGTCACTGCTACACTTGGTCAGAAACAAATATATGATACCCACGTGAAAGGCTGCAGACCCCACTACTGGTTTTACAAGCAATAACTTCCCAACAGGAATTCCTGTGGTTTTCAAGTAAGGAGATTAATGGATGTTTTTCCTCCAGAAAGATTTCCTGTCTTTAACCTGCCTTCCTCCAAGATTTGCTGATATGACAGCCTTCTGCATCAATTTCTCTTTTCTACTACAGATTTCAGAAAGGAGTATAGACAAATATGACAAAAGACTTTGTCATGATTGGGTAGTATTTGCAAAAAAAAATTAGAAATGTGTCCTCTCCATTGTACAACTTGTTTTATTTTCTTTCTGTGGGTTTCATGCACTTCAAAACGTACCAATAGAGGCATTCAGTGGGTAGGTGTCTACTATTATTACTGCTGTTATAAATCAAATAAAGAAAAAAAGGAATTTTGACAATCCTGAAACAAATCACCCAGCCAGTTCACTGAACTGTAAGATTACAATAAAAAAAAAAAAAAAAGAAAAAGAAAAAAAAAAAGGCTGTGTAAATGCATTTTAAAAAATTCTTTTAAAGGGGAAGGAAATACTTGTCACTTCTTGATTAAAGCTTTTAAGCAAAAACTGAACTGTCTTACCATTATTTACTTACTATTATGCTAAAAGTCATGGTACGTTGCCAGTGGCTTTACTAAGTTACCATCAGCCATGTAATTAAAAGTAATTTGAAGTGAAATCTTCAGTCTGAATTCAAGCTACTCAACTTCAAGTCATCAGTGTTACAGAAATGAAGTATGTTTACACATTGGCACATTTCCCAGATATTTTGTGCCCAGAACTTGCTTTGCATATTACAAACAAGTTTATTGAAATTGAAAACAAAAACAGAAAGACAGATTTCCTCTTCTCTTTCACCTCTGTTTCAGAGGATGATCATCATACCAAAATAGCAACAATGGCTTAGCAATCTCATGAGTTAAACCCAGGAGATCTTAGGCAAACTTTGTGCTCTGGAACAGCCTCTGCATTACCCTTGTCGGTGAGGAGCCTACTGTTCTCTGAAC
>NW_008824863.1:574281-606178 GCF_000699105.1 Pygoscelis adeliae
GCTACTCACAACATCAGAGAGCTGAGATTTCAAAATGCATCAGCCAAATCTTCCTCTACCCATATACTCTCAAACCAGTCCTTCTCTCTCCCCAGAATTCATTCAGTTCACCTTCTAGTTGACTCCACAGCCAGCCAGCATCATCTCTATGGATATGCTCCCACTGTGAAACGTCCCTGGGGACTCAGAGAAACCCACAAACTACAGTCAATCAATTCCTCTATGAAAACCCACGACAAATCCCAATTGCCATCAGTGGTCTACAGGTCAAGCCCTGTGTTTTTTTTCCAGTGCCAGCTTACAGCAATCCCCTATAGCCGTCCATGCTGCACCATCTCCTCAGCACACAGTCTCCACAGCATGGCTCACAGCTACGCTTGTGAGGTTTCATGCAGCCATGCAGCATCTGGTGCAGGCATGTGTACCTCTCTGTTTAGAGAGGAGAACACCCTGCAGCATTGAGGGAGCGGTTCCCGCCTCGATCCTGGTCTTTACCAGCCCTCAGGGTTTCACTTTAGTGATTTTAAAATGACTGCTAGCTCTGCAAAGGAAGATAAAAAGAAACACTGAGATTATTTTCTGAAAGCTTCTTGTCATTGAGAGCTATGTTCTGTAGTCTACCTTCTCTCCCTTGCATCTTCTTCTATACTCTGTCCCTTACAGACTAAAGGTGAGAAAGGCCTCATCTGGAAAGTTCATGCCAAACATGAACCTTTCAAACAGTCTGCAAAGCCCACAGATGGATTTTACATTGTAGGAGCAGTCTGGAACAAACAGGAGGATACTGCCCTCTTAGCGCTTCTGTATGTTACATTTCATCTGAAGCTAAAGATTTTGATATAAGCATAAGCTGTGCCACCTGTTGGTTTCAGCATGACTGATACACCCACTATTTCCTCTCTGCCAACACTTCCGGTGAGTGTGCCCACATTATACTGAAATGGAAAAAATAAAAATAAAAAAACCCTCATGAGCCTCCAAAATGTTCTGAAACCAGCAGTTGCACTTGTTCTCAGCAGGGTCTTTTCTCAGATCCTTTTACAGGTCTTCTTTGCTTGCAAGTTGTAAGAGAACATTACTCATTCTGGTTGCAAGTTCCCCTGTATCCCACTGCTAGCCAATAAAGTACAACTAAGTTTAAAATGAAAGGCAAGTTCTAGCAATAACTTTCTCTAAATCAATTTTCTTTGACTACTTCACTAAATACATGCTTAAAAAAATGCAAATGATGACTCTTGTTCCCACTAAATACAGAATGGAAAATGTAAATAAGCTGTCTCCACAGTGTTGATGAGGCATATCAACTATTATTTCAATACATAAATATTGTTTTTAAAAAAAGGTAGAAATTTAATGATTTTTTACATTTTAGAAGTAGTGGTTATTTTATTAATTTTTCCTAAGGCCCATTAATTCACTTGTTGAAGACTGAAAGACAAATCTCAAAAAACTACTTCAATACAGCAACCTTATCCTATTAAACTCATAATGTGAATCCACATACAACATATATCTCCCATACATGTATAGACATGTCCTACACATGAGCATAAGGACAGCAGGACACCTAAGAACAGGATTTACAGGAACAACCTCTGCTAAAAGAGATGGGTAAGACAGAAAGCACAGCGGGGCAGAAACTTCAGTCCAGCCTGGGAAGGAAAGGAAGACTGGTGAGAGATTTAACTCTCATTTGATCTGAAACGCAGGCATCTAGCATCTAACTCAACTATGGTGTGCCTTCTAACACCAAAGAAGCAGAATCCAGACCAGTCGCCTGATGAATCAGTTATTTTCTTTCAAAACATGTTCTGTGCTTAAAACATCACCATGCATGACAGTGCTGACCTAACCACCTGACCTCTTTTATCTCCCAAGTGTCTTAAATACAGCAATGCTTACCCTTTGTCTCACTTTCTAACTCAGTCTCTTAATTCTTTGATGAAAACTGGAACAGGTTAGCAGGCTTCCCTTAGCCTCTGAAAAGCCTATACTTGGCTGATGTAGCAAATACACAAATTCCTTTCCTCATGTGGTGGGTTGACCCTGGCCAGCAGCCAAGCACCCACAGAGCTGCTCTCTCACTCCCTGCTCCCTCCTCAGTGGGGCAGGGGAGAGAACGGGAAGAGCAAAAGCAAGAAAACTCATAGATCAAGATAAAGACAGCTTACTAAGCGAATGAAAGAGGGGGAAGAAAGGCAATCGCTCACCACCACGCACAAGCAGACCGAGGCCCACCTCATCTCTCAGCAACGGCCACCTTGGAAGACAATGCCCCCCCTTCTTCTTCTGCTACTGCAGTTTATTGCTTGCTGAGCATGACGCTATATGGTATGGCATTTCCCTTTGGTCAGCTCAGGTGAGCTGTCCTGGCTGTGTCCCTTCCCAGCTTTTTACCCACTACCAGCTTACTCACTGGTGGGGGGAGACTGAGACATGGAGAAGGCTTTGATAATAGCAGAATTGTTACTATTGTAAGTTTTACCTTAGAAACATCACTTTAAAAAAGAAAGGAAACCTAACAGAACTTCCTCATGCACACATGTATCATACAGAATCAACAGACAGTTCACCTCACGCGTCAAAAAAACAGAGAGAGGCTACTCCCCATCCGGTCAATACTACCCGCTCAACATGACTCTCTACGGACTCTAGTCCTCTATGTACTTTGGTCCTCAAAGACAGACTATAAAAACTGTTTCTGGTTTGCTTCTCAGCTGCACAGCTACAATTTTTGTTACATGAGTACAATATGGCCATATGAGAGTTAATTAATTTTGCATAGTTTTCAGAAACACACAAGTTAACAGATTTTATGCAAGTGAAGATAAAAACACTGCCTAAAATTGAAAAATAATAATACAGTAGCAAAATAGTTTTCAAAATAAATACAAATCTGCAAATACACTGTATGAATAAACTATGGGTTATTTATTCCCTGCTTAGCTGCTAACAGTCATCAGCATTAGGTACAGTGCTGTTGCTCACGGTAGATAAACTAAGCAGCAAAACTTGAAAATGGGCAATTCCATTACTATTTTTCTTATGAGCAATTCTGTTGCTTTCCTCTGGTTGAAACCTGAAATTCAACCTTAGAAGAGTAAGTTTTACAAGTCTTAAGTATATACATTGCTGACAATCAGGAACAAAGCAGTTGCCACAGCAAAAGGGACAAAAAAAACCCAAACCAAAAACTCACAGAATTTAATCAAAAAGTAAATAAAAATAAGAATAATGCTTCTCTCCCTACAATCATGACGAGGCTTTTCATGGCCTACTTTGCGAAATGGACCAGGCAATGAAAAATATGTTTAAAATAAGTTTAGTGCACATTCAGTTTCCCCCTTGTGTCCTCCTCTACTTTAACTGTGTTTGTCCCCATCGAAAAAGCTCTCTTTTCTCTCAAAAAGTGACATATCCCTTGATAGACCTTGCTAAATCTTCCTGAAACACAATAAAACAGGAAATCTTGTGCAAAGGAAATAAAGGCTCATTGTGAGAAACTTCGAACCAGATAAGGAGGCACCCTCATGGGGTGCACGGACCCTGGTAATTAGCTGCTGGGCTGAAAGATCAACCCCGGTTGATCTCCACTTCAGGAACAGGAGCATCACCTCCTGCTCTCCTATTAGGACAGGATCCCGGGATCTGAAGAACCACTTCACACAACAGATTAAATTCTGAAAAGCCAAACTAGCTGGCGTCCCATTTGTTTGTATAACTTGTCAAACAAAGCCAGCTCTACTGATGCATTACGCAAGGGTTCTATACTGCAATATAGAACTCCTATTTTAACATCCATATATATGAAAAATGGGATTATACTCCACTGAAAAGTAGCAAAATGTGTGAATTTTTTTCCTAATATTTTGAATAATTGTATGACATGATGCAAAACACATGGTCATTTTATATTCAGTATAGTATTGTATTTTTAGCCTAATGGCCATTTTTTTAATCTTTTGTTTTCTGCAGTGATTATTTATTCATCCATGTACTCCAAAATGTCTTTTCTTAAGAAATATATTTTAGCATTAGAGAAAAAAAGTAAAGTCTGTTAGTAGTAAGAAAAGAAACAGAAGTGTTTACAATATAGATTGCTCCCAGCAATTGTTTCTTTATTAGCACAGAGCTGCTGGAGAACCATTTGATTTCTGCATGTTTGCATTTCTTAAAGTATTTTTTCTGTAATTCCAACAGCAAAGGACTCTGGAACTATGGTGAAGTTGTGTAAAAGATCACCAGATTCAAACAGCAGCTGTTTGCTTTCACTAATAAAGGAAAAAAGACTCTGCACTGAAAAGTGACCATAAATAGGCACAGCATACTCTTTACACAGGCAAAACACAGAGATTTCAGTGGGAATTCTGCCATGTTTAATGCAGGATCAACTCTAATACTGCTCTTTCGCAGGCAGTAGCAAGGAGGAAATAAGTGGAGCACAGGCAAATCCCACAGGATGTCCACGCGATTGTTCCATACCCAAAAGACGGGAAGGAATCTTATGTGAAGCAATTTCAGCGATATTGCTGCTGAGTGACTAATAGTTCATGGGATGGCTCCAATAAGAAAAAAAGCCAAGAAAACATTCTTACACATGAAGATGAGTGTGAGAACTTTGTTTTGTGGAGTTGGGAGAGGAAACATGAGAAAAAACTTCTCAGAAAACTACTGTATTGTAAAAGACTGTATTGCTTGGCAGGGTGGGGGTGTTCTGCCTCTTCAGCAGATGTCTTCAGATATTCGCCAGCAGAAGCAGGAGAAGAGCTGTGCAAGGCTCTGGGAGTTAACTCTGGCCTCCACCTAGTCTACCAACAACATGCTTAGTCTGAGCCCTCTCTACTCCCTCCAAGGAACTGCAAGGCAGGATCCATAGCAGAAAGCATCTGCTGATCCTACTTTCAGGTTTGGTTGTCTGCCACCACTGGAAGTAACAACAAGATCTGGACTCTAATCCCAGCAGGCTCAGTTCCTGTTTGCCTATTGTTTAATGCGTATTCCAACAGAGCTCTGCTACTGAGACCAGACTCTATACAGACACTGTCCACACCCCACAGAGTATCATCTCACTTGGAAAATATTATCAAAAATAATCCTAATGAAAGAGTTCAGTATTAAATCTCAGGCATATTAATAAATCAAAGTTTGTGAAATTTGTTGTTAAATGCAATTTAAAAAAAAAGTTGAGTGGTTTGCTCATTATAATTACTTTAAAATTGACCTTCCTGGCAGTGGCATTAGGGAGCAAATAAATCCTTTTAATCAGTTAAGCTCTTCATTTACAGATTCTAGTTCCATCTTGAACTGTTACGTATTGATTACCTCAATTATTTTGTCAATAATGTGTGCACCATTACATTAAAAGTTCCATAAAACAGCTTTATAAAATGAAAAAATCATGCAACGGCCCGCAAAGAACTTTCCAAATCCAATATTCTAACCTGAAATACAAACTTGTTGATCAATAAGTACAAAAGTAGAATAGAGAAAATAAATTATCACTTGATCTAAATCTACCGAAGTAAAGAATGTGAATCCAATGGCTATTTAAGATATGCTACCAATTAAAAAAGGAGTTATCATGTTGGACTGAGTATTTACATAACCTATTCTCAAAACTTCAAATTCCTCTGAGATTTTAGAGGAGTGGCCATCACTCACAGAAGTTTAATAAGGTGTGAAATCTGCAAAAAAGCAATTTCTTTTTCAAACACCACATTACCTTTCTTATGACCCAAAAAGTGCACAAATGGACAGGAAAAAATAAAGTTTTCCATAATGATCTCAGAATGCAGTCATTATTCTACTATCTCACCAAAAGCTACTCCCAAATACTACGTGCTGCTCAGAAAGTTTCTTTCATTAAAAGAGAAGGAAAAATAGGAGAGCGAATTTCAGTGCCGTATGTGACTGCAGCAAAACTGCCCTGTTACTATGTAAACCAGTACATAGGAGTACAGAATTTGGCCTCACTAGATCAGAAGTTTAAGACAGTTAATGTTCTGTCTTTAGAAACTGCCTGTGCCTTATGCTTTAAAGACTGATGAAGAAAAAACCTAATTTGCCTGAACAATTTGGCACTGTGATACAGACAAAAAGGAATAGAGACAATACTTTCCAAACCTTGTGGCCATCAGCCTGCACCCTTCAGCATTAAATGTCTTTATTAGTGCGTAATTTGTCAGGTTGGAATTATGAACTTTATTGATGATTAGCTACTAAATGACTTAGCCCACAATACATGGCATTTCCATATTTTTAATAACATTTTAGGTGCATTAAATCAATGAACTCTTGATAGCAATTTAAATTTACACTGGGAATTTATTTGTTCTTCCAAAAAAAGGAAGACTGTATAATTGTAACTTTTTTGGATAGACAGCTTCTCTTTTTAGGCTGTTTTAGGCCTGTATCAGTGTTTTATATTATTAGATTATGAAGATCTGTAGTTGCAATATAATATGCTGAAGTTTCAAATAAAAGCCCCATTTCAACCAGCTGAATGATATGGATATGGTATAGCCCTGTGGTATACCACATCTACACGTATATCTGTGGTATAGGAAAAACACATGGGTGCGTAAGTCTTCTGAAACAGCTTAATGGAATCTTTTAGTTTATTAAACATAAAACTGCACCTTTTATTCGTCTCCATAAGAATATGCTTTCAAGTTGAGGAACAGTTCTTCAGTAGACCCTCCTGGTATTACATCTTTGTCATGGTCTAACAAAAATCTCACTGTGTTTAAGTTGTTATGAATTTGGGGGGTTTCAAGATATAAAAAGCAAGATAAGACCCACACCGACTCTTGACTGATTCTCTTATCATTAAAGTCGAATTTAAAACAGCTCTAACTACCTTCATATAAATTATTTAATGCAAAATATGCACACTCAAATAAAGAGTAAAGCCAGAATGCTTTGGAATTATCAAGGCAAGAAACGGGAAACAAAAGGAGTGAATATTTACTTGTATGGAAGTTAAGAGGAGTTTAGGGATGTTACAAATATTAATACAGAACAATGCTTGCAAATGCTACATTCCCAATGTGTCTACTCTACACTTTTGTACCCCTTAATGAAAATCATTTAGCTACATTTGAACACAAAGATACAACTATTTGAGAATGCTCAGAGTCTACAAAACAAAGGCTACCGATGCAAGTGGTTTCCTTGTGTAAAGTAAGACAGTCTACAAAAACCACTTCTTGCAGTTCAGCTTTCCTTATCATGCTTTCATCAGTAACTCAAACTCCATTTCCCTCTTACGGCTTAAAAGGCTGAAAGATGTCACATAAGCCTTGCATTCTCAGTCTTGCGCATATGCTCAGGCACCCTATGAAGGAGATTAGATGGTCTGCACAGGTCTTACTGTGTGTTTTAACATGCAGGTTTTGTGGGTACATTTCCTGTTTTCGCTTCTCATTCAACTAACAGCAATCTTCACATTAGGTTTATTTTATCCTTTCTGTTTTGCAGCAGCACAGGCCTCCACTACGTCATCACTGTTAACATGGTCACAAAGACATAAACTTGCAAGCAGAGAGCTTGCAAAAGCATCAAATATACAAACAAATATACAAAAATAGTTCAGATTCATAAAATGAGTGTTTTATAGGAGTTACTTTTAGGTACTATCTTTTCAGAGGCTCAGTTTACATTGAATTTGAAATAAACATGAGCACAATACATACAATATTATGAAGATTTTCCTTAAAACTACGTATGTTAAGTTGCACACACTGTTTTAAATGGCAGCAGACTTAGCTGTCCATTAGTTTCAAACTGAAGTTAGCAGTTGTAACTTGCTTAAACTTTCCCAAGTCTTACTCCCCAAAATGGACTGTTTGATAAAAGGATTATGCAGCTTTTAATTTTACTTTATTTTTCAAGTTACTTTACTTCTTTGTATAAAATATTATTTTTTAACTCAGACACATTTTAAGAACAGTTTTTGCTTTATGAATTTCTCATACTGCCATGGTATTCCATTTGACATATAAACCTTGACAGATCTTAGAGAGATGTAATTCAACCTGTAAAAAGACAATAATCTTTCGCTAGATTTGACTTTGCTGTAATACAAACCTCATTATTATGGGCTGGTGTTTTAAGATTGCCTTCTAAGAAATCTAAAGAATATTTATTCCAAATGTATTACTGCTAACCGTATCACTTCCAAACCTCACTCACAAAGACATATTCACCTCATGCACCTCACTTCCTAAAGTCAAGAGTGAGACCAAAGATAAATTTGACTTCTTGTTTTGTTCTTACTCAAATTACAAAAAAAGAACAGTAAAGAACACATGATATTTGGTTACTTCTACAAGAACAAAAAAGGGAAAGCAACGTGATTAAACAACGAGGTTTGCAGTGGAGGACCTAAGCTTTAGAGCACAGATTCAACAATCTGACAAATTTGCGCAGTCATATCAGATGACACTGCTAGGTATAATCTGAAATACAGTGTAGTTTTAATTTTAACACCAATTCTGATGGCAGAGCTTTTGTTGCCTTTCTTTCAGGGAGACAATGTAGCTCCTAATTTTTTTTTTTTTTAAGACAAAGCCCCCAAAAGGACCTTCAAATTGGCCATCTGAAAGACTGCACATTCTGAATTACCATTCACATTTGATAATTTTGCCCAGATTCAGCAGATGGAAATGAGAACAGCTGTTTGTAAACTGGAAGTAATCTTATTTATTCAGATTTATACACATATGCAAAAACCACTACACCCTTCCATGTGTTATAGGCATTTTGAATACTTGAAAATTCAACACAATCAAGGCCCGTAAATAGCTACAGTGTAACTGTAAAATAAAACAACTATCCCAACAACTGTGGAAACTGAGCAACCCAGTAAAAAATTAAAGGATTCCCAAAGGATTTCCAAATTCCAAAGAGAACAGATTTTTTTTTCCAGTGCCAGAAGTGTACCACATGAAGAACACAGCAGTTAATCTATTTGAGACATGGCAGAAGGAGAAAAGCATATTCAAAAGTCCTAGTATCCTGAAAAACAACATATTTCTAAGCTTTATTCTCATACTCTCATACTAGATTGGGGTAACAGTTCAAACATCCCCTCTGATCTTATCTCTGTTGCTGGAACAGAAATGACTTTTTAGGTGGATACATAATCAGTTACTGGTGTACAAGCCAACACTAATCTCCCAAAGTGAGAGGCATCTCCCAAAACCCCACAAACAGACAGCATAGTTCAAGGAACACAAGCTGAATATTATCATATTGTCATAATTCACTGCACAAAGAGATATTGCACTACCGTCATCTTCTGAATGTTTTTCATGGATAGCCCTATATACTCTTACTTGTAGTGACACTGGAGCCTTCATCTGACAGTCTTGTTTAATTATGGGGTTGAAAAAAAAAGTCTCTGCACAAAGCATGGATGCATTTTTTTTTAACAACTGGTTACATGAATGTTTTCAGTGATTCTGATCAATGTTTTTGAATTGCCCAAGCATCTGGCCAAATTCAAAAGGAGAAAGATTGCTACAAAATCCTAGACATTTTAGGAAAGAGCTCATTATTTTCAGATCTGCCAGACTTCATTACTTACATGATTGTCACCCTACCCCCTATGCTATTTAAATTACGTTTTTTATCTCTTGCCCAAAAGAAGATATGTAGCACTTTCATTGTCCTCTGATTTGATGACTTACAGATATCTTTTGAATTCAGACTATTTTTTCATTAGTTTATCACTATAATGATCATAAAACATTTTTGTACATAAAAGTGAAAGTGAAAAGTTATTGTGCTAATGTATTTTGGTTGTTTGCAGGCTAAATGTGTGGATGACATTTATTACCAAACAAACTTATTTTATCATAAAAGCAATCCATTACAACAATAATGGAAATATCATACTCCTTTAAACATTTTACTTGAGCTTTTTTCTGCCTGCTAGGAATTCTAGTTATGAGCTTAATTGTGCCAAGGACAGACCAGTCTTTTCCAGACACTTACCCTCTGACAGCATGAATAAGTCTCAGTGATGGATAGGCAGTTCGCACTTTCAATTTATTCTTAAGGATTAATGCATTAACCCACTCCACATGCTTCTCTCCGCCTTTGACCATGAAAGCAGGGATCCAAAGGACACTGTCATTCAGCATGGATAGTCTATGCACAAATTTTTCTCTGTCACTCTCATTCCGAAAGCCTCCAAATGCTCTTTGTACAACTGATGGGTTCATGGTAATAAAATCAGATTTAGTTCCCACATCGGCAGCAAACTCCACCACAGGAGCTAGATTGCACCTGAAGAGGGAAAAAATTAATGGAAAAATGAAAATAAATATGAAACAGTAACTCAGAAAAATGTGTGCATGAAGGGAAAGCTGAAAATGAACATGCAAGCCCTTTTCAATTTAACGTGAGAAAAAAATACCAGTGACAACAGGTGTGATAACATGTAGCATTTTACCCAACTTGGACACTCATTAGACAAATTTCTTAAAAACATTAAATGTACATAATGCTGCAAGAAAAAAAAGTTCTTTGAACATTTGAAAACCATGTCATCATGCTTTAAAATGCATTGACAGATAGCAGAGTAGCACTTATGAATAAGAGTATGCTTTCTAACACCTATTACCTTTCATTAGTGTTCATTTGTCATCATGTTACCAACAGCTCACACTCCTAAAGGAAGCTGTGCCAGCCAATCAAGGTATAATTTATACAGGTTAGTCATTGCATTTTTTTTACAATATGGTATTTAAATATGATTTACAAATGAACTTTACCCCATGTTAAATAAGTTTTTGGTATTTTTGGTTTTGGTATTATCACTGCAGCTGATTGGTTGTTTTGTAATTTAGTATTTTCATTTCATTTAGAAATGAAATTTTTTGGAAAAAAGCATTAATCTTTCCATTTTTCCTTGATGTCATATTTTCAAACCTTGTTTAATTTTGCAGTAGCTTTGTGCTTTTTTCTAGGCTTGAGAAAAAGGTCTCATCAGGCCTTTGTTCAGCACAGTTTTTTACCTCAGTTATATAAATAAATGTATATGTAATCACACAGAGGCAGCATTCTCCATGGGCAGCATTGGATGCAGGTGACAAAATGCAATTCAGAAATTAATTGTGATTTCAGTGACCAGTATGATCTGACTGAAACAAATCACCTCCACAACATCCTCAGTGAATTAGCCTGTAGCTGGTATACCCCAAATAAGTATCTTGCTGCAACAATATTTTCACGATTTAACAAACTGCGTCGTCCTATCTTCTTCAGAAAGAAATGTTCTGAAGACCACAAAGCCTACATATTCTTAGGAGATAAAGCTGTCCAAGTTTCTGATGACATGTGGGCAGATGTAAGCTTTCTTAGGAAATGGATTTACATTCTTCAGTATCTTTATACATCTATTCCACAAACCATCTGCATGTATTACAGGCTGCTAAGGTAATATCTTTTAGAAAATGGTAGTTAGGGCACAAGAAAAACTCCCACTGATTTCAATACTGGCTTTGAAAATTTTTTCTAAAAACCTTAATGCATGAACCTATAACCTGGAATTGTCAAAATTTTGGTGTTGCATAAAGTCTTAAAAAAAAAAAATAATCAAACCAAAGACTTAAAGTCAACCAAATTCACTGAATTACTGCTGCTTTTGAAAATACCTCTTTTAAGGGCAGACTGCACAACATAATGAAGTATTCTTGCACAGCAGGATTTTTTTCAGTAGTCACACATATATGCATATGATGACATCTATTACTTACAAACGTAAGACAGAGCTTAACATTGCAAATCCTGCTCTCTCTGTGTCCAACTTTGAGAAGCATCTATATACCAACACTACCTGTACACCATATGCAAAGTGTGCAAATATAACAAAGGTCTTACGGTTCTAATATGATTCCATGTCTTTTGACAGCTCCTTTCTGATCCGTCAACAGCATCAGTGCCAAAATCTTAAAAGTGTCTGCAGTTTGAAACAAGTATATAAACGTAATTTCACCTAGATCCTGAAAAAAATCACCATAGGCATACCAAATACCTATCTTGCATGCCATTACTGCTTCAACAGTAGTATACTTAATATCCAAAACTGTATTTTAGAAAGGTACACAGTATAAGCAGTATGAATTCTAGGGCATATTCAGATTTTTCAAGTATAACTTCAGAAAATAATGAGCAATCTAAATACACTCCGTAACAATGGAGTTGTCTATGAACAGTTAATTTAGAATTTTAATCATATTTTTCAAGCTTTAGTGTCTCAAATTAGACAGCTGATTAAAATAGTAGACGCAGGTAAGGCATTTTGTTTTCCAAATGCTGAGCACCTCTTAACCTTCAATCTTTTAAAAATTCAGTTATATAAACATGGATTAGTAGCAGTGCTGAAGTTTGAAATAATGTGGGAAGTACACCTGCACTTTGAAAGTCTCTGTTTTCAAAGAAGTAACTAGATACTGTTAACTGTACACTGCTAAGACTTGTTTTAGTAGAATACAAGTGTAAGACAAGCTCTACACAAATTTCTAGCTCTGTTAAGGAAATAAACATTACTAGATTAGTTGCAGTTGATCAAGTTATAAAAATGTTACCCTCATTAAGCCACTTCTCATTTTCTTAGTGGTTACTTCCCTCAAAGAATGATTCTAGTGCTCATTAAATTAGAAGTGTCAATATTGAATAATTACTGTATATTTATCCACAAAGTTGGAAAATATAAAACACCTGCTAAAACCCATCAATTAAAATCAGCACATTCTTCAGGAGGGAGTAAATGGAGCAGTTATGTCAGAAGTGTTTCCATACAAGTTCAAGGGTTTATGTGGTAGTGATGAACTGTAACACTTACCTAAACTGCTAATACCGGATAATTGATATTTCCAGATGAGTTCAAGAAAACTTTATAGAAAGGTATGTTTCAGGGCTAATAAGACTAGCTATTGTGTATTTGCACATAGACCTGAGTATATGTAAATAGCTTTAGTTTCCTGTTTCAGAACTTTTATCTTAACCTCTAATGCATCTTTATGCTATGCCACAGTTTCATACAGTTGTTAGAAATTTTAAGTTTATATTGTTAGCAGACATCAATTATCTCCCGCCAATTCTCAGGACTCTTTCAAGAAAACTTTGTATTCAGAGACACACATAAACTTATATTTATTTTCTTTTAAGTCAAATTAAGAAGCCTATTAACTGAACAACTTTGAAATAGGCAATGCAATACCCTTCCCTTGTTATATTCTTTAATTCTAGCTCATTTGTTGTAAGGCACAGAATGCCAAATATATCCACAACAGTGATGAGGGGGTGAGGGGGACTCTACACCACAAGCTTTACCATTACGTGCCTAGAAATTTGTACACAACAAATGAAACCTTTTTTTTTTTTTTATTTTAAGTTGTATTGCTATATCAAACCCAGCAGGAAGAATAAATAGAAGACTGTAAATTACTGAGTTTCCTTTTTCTCACATGCCACGTTATTGATACCTTGCAACTATACGATTGTTTAAAATTTGACTCCAAAACACAATTTTCTGCAACATACCATCAACTTCCATTCATTCTAAAAAAACTTCAGTATTGCCTTCATGTTAGTCAGCCTGCAAGTAAGTGGGCTGTAGGTCAAAGCTGAGCAGGACAAACTTGCTATGAGGTTACTAGCACTGAGAATATGAGAACAGCTTGGAATTAACAGTCACACACAGCACTGAAGATTGACTTGAGCAATTAAGCAGACAGCTGTAAATATAAGCATTGAGAATATACATCACATTATATAAAGGTTTGTAAACCTCCTTCTCCTTAGTCCAAGATATTGACTGTTTCCAGAGAAAATTATGAAATGCAGCTTGCCCCAGCAAAAACAATTTTGCAAAATAATGGTTTTCATGAGTTCCTTTGGTTTCTTTTTTTTCCATAAAAATTCACTGTAAGTCTATTCGTTAAAACTAACAAGCTTATGACTGTTTTTTCTATGTAATTTTGTTTAATCAGAAGGTCTAGCTCTTTCTTTTTTCCCTTGCACTAAACTAGCAAATAATTAGAGTCATTATTTGCTCCCTTATTTCTTCTAAGCACTCTCTACAGTAGAAGTGTTCAGAAACTGGTCTAATGAGACAAAGATTGGTACATTTGGAAAAGGGGATTAGGAAAAAAAACCTAAGTAAGTGGGAAATGTTCATAATCTGTGTGACTGGTAGTATCATAGGCAATAATATGCAAGATACCTCAAATTAATGCTGCAGTTCCTGTTCTTCCCATGACATCAGCCCAGACTATACCCAAAACCTCAGCACAGCCATTTCAACAGGGTAGTTAGTCTAAACTTAGTATCAGGCATCAATTATATGATTTAGGTAATCTGTAAGTTTACAGGGCCACCTAAGTTACATAGTATTTGTGTATAATCATGATGCTGAGAGGCAAATATATATATATATAATATTCAGAGTAAAAATGCAGAGGTTCTCACACACAAGCTTTCAGTGTGATAGCAAAAGATTTTCAACAGGAACATGCACTGCGATGCTATCACTAAAGAAGAGATCTGGGGTGAAAGGGAAAAATCAGTTCATGTCTGAAATATCACATGGTATTTGGGTATCTGTAGAATAACTGAGATCCGAAGATACACATACCAAAATGTGATTGAAAACCTGCTTCATCCACAACTGCCTGTTGCATGTATTAGTTACAGTGGGATCTATTAAGGAAAAGCATGGGCAAAAAAGAACCAAACTGCCAATGGCTGGAGTTGCATGCCATGAGAAAAGACTGAAGAATGGAGTAAAGTGCTGCTATACCACGCTTACATCAAAGTAATCAACCCTGGTTTTGCTGTGACATCTTTATGGCCCAAACACACCCATAACATACTTAGCCTTTTAGAGAGCAGAGCTTAACAAAGAAAATAATGAAATCATATTCACAAAAATACACTCAAATGAGAAGTCAGTTATTCCACAGAGATTCAGTTGAGCTTGCTTGGTCACTAATAAACACACAGCTCATACATATGCACATAGATGTCCAATATGTAATATTCATAGGCTACATATCAGTATTCTTTTTCAAGTTAATTTTAAATAAAAGCCATAAAAATTTGCTCCAGTAAAAGTGATTATTATTTCCATTTTATTTGATATTGAGAACTAAAAGAATATTCTTCACGCAGTAATAATGCAGGAATTGGCCATGAACCTGTACACTTGTTAATCCTTTAACAATCTGTGCACCTGAGATTTACAGGTTGAAATAAATATTTAGAAACCACTGTAAAGCCCAAGCTGCACAAAAGTGCTGTAAAAACATGCTTTGTTTCATTAATATCTTCTCCTTGTAGAGCAAAGTCAAAAATATCCATCACACAATATTAACCACATATACTCTGAGAAGCCAAAAAATTAAAATTAGATTGTTGGTGGAAGACATAACATTAAACCTCCCTGAAACATACGACATTACCTAAACTAGTATCAATAAGCCTGCAAGCTTTTATATTCAGGTTCATTGGATATCCAGATTCCTGTATAAAACACAATTGCAATCTTGAATTCAAAGATTCTTGACATTTTAAGAAACACTTGGATGTGAAAGTAAAATTCAAGGCTCCAACACACAGGAGGAAAAAAAAAAGTTAAATTCAAGGCAGCAGACAACCTAACAGTTGGAGTACTCTCTACCCAGTCTACTTGCAGGAAGCACATCACCCTGATACCTGTGTATATGCAGCACATCATTTCACCCAGTTTTTCAAATAAAGGTGTGCAGCAGCACTGTGGTAACTTTCACATACACCCAAAAAAGGGAAATTTACAAAAAAACCATGCACAAACCTCTTATCTCCCCCCTGCCAAATCTAATGATTAGTAAAATGTATGGATTCTCACATGTTCTGTATACTTGTTTGGCTCCTGATAAAACTAAAATTGCTTCAAATTAACCATAGGGATCTGGATTAGCAGGGAATTCCCTGACATATCCCACTTCATCCCAGCCCTTATCCTCTGCACGGCACAATAGAGAATGTTTCACGAGAGCTGCAAGCTGTGTAGAGTCTCAGGTACAGCATAATTATGGATTCAATTCACACACAGGAATCACCTCTGTCTTCTATGATGTGCCATGCAAAATATACCATTATTGACCTGATATCCCCTTTTAGGGCCACAAGGCCACAAGAATTCTGAATTTATGACTGATTTCACTTCAGTTAGAAGATGCATTTTTGTACCATCACCTGCTAATAAACTTCATTACTTCTTGCTGCCCAAAGTAGAACCTATACTGACAATCACTATTTCTTCCTAGCACCTTCCTTAACACCAATGACTGAAATGCAAGTTATCCTCAATTGACACAGCACAGTGAAGTAACAGAAAAGGTCTAAGTGGTATTTTAGAAACAGTGGCAAAACACACTATTTACCTCTTTATTACAAGTCCTTGCTGCAACACTACCCATGAATTACAGAGTCTTACTGTTCTTTCCAGTATCATTATTTTAACACCAAGATAAAGAAGGGAATTTCTATCACTGAAAATTTGGTGCATATGGGGAAAAAAACCTACAGCAGTGAAATATTGAGAATGATATTTTAATGTAAGAAAACATGAGAAATGGAACTTAGTAGTTTCCTGAATACCTGCATCTTTGCCTTTTGATGTGAAAATACCTTTACACATTACTGTCTATAAAGGGCATATTCTATAGGGCAATGCTACAGAAGTGTTACTATACCAAAATGCTACAGAAGTGTTACTATTCTGATACAGAAAACTTCAGAACAGTTCTGCATCACTGTGAGACAGAAAGGGTTAAAAAAAATTATTATCCTTGCAATACATTCAGGCAAAATGATCATTTTCATTGTTTTGGAGAAGCACTTTGGGGTCATGAGTTTGGAATGTAGAAAAAAGCACTAGTCTGAACATTCAAATATGGAGAACGGCAAAAAAAGGAATGTTTAGACTACAACTGTTCTGAACATTGTTACACCTCTTAATCAAAACACTCAGTCAATGAGCAAATGGATTAGTGAAGCTTTCCTGCATTTGAAACTGTTCAGAAAACTACTAAATTAAAAGCTCTGTATCATTAACAACAGAGTAAGCAACTTTAAAAGAATTTTATCCTTTTATTTCAGAATAAGTACAGAAAGAGTCAGGCTAACCCTATGTGCTCTATATTTGGATGCTCATAGGACACCTATTTATTTAAGAAACCACTTTGGAATCTTTGATCATTTGTACATGGGTTTACAGAAGTCACTTCTTACTGCTATTTCCTTAGCCTTCTAAACTTACATCCTTAAATCTCCTCCCATATCACCTACTTAAGAATTAACTTCCTTTTTTTAAAAAAAATAGGAAGTTGCACCAAAGTTGGAATTATAAATGCTTATGGAGGGTACCCAGTGGCCCACCCAGCTCAGGTAGCACCAGGTGCTATGTACTGACTGAGCAAGAGATTCAGCTTCATAAGAAGACATCTCTGTATCAGCTCTCACCCCATGATGGGCTGCCTGGAGTAGCTGTCATGCAAGGACCCTTCCAGCAGCTGAAGAAGTCATGACGTGAAGCCAAAAAGGGAAAATGTGGCCAAGAGAAGTCAGGCCTTCTCTAAGGTTCTCCTGAGATGGAGGCCACCCATGTCTGACTTGACTGGAAACACCGAACAGCTACACTGGCACTCCTCCTTTCTCAGGCACTCAAATCACTGAGCAAGAACATCTGAAGACAATAGCTTTCTGACTTTCTTCTGCTTTCATTTAATGTTTCAATGTAGTGTAACAATCTGTAGGAAGAGACAGAGGGCAAAAACAGAGCTGCCACATTTGAGAGCTGAAAACAGTGTAATGAACTAGTCATGATGTATTCAAATGTTATTTTTAAGGGAAGAATCATGTTTTAAAATAAGTCTCTAAAATTGGCAACTTTGCATTCAACAGATCTGCTGGCTCTGAGCATCCAGCTCTACTGGCACAATGGTTATGCTCCAAGCAAGGTGTATTAAATATTTGGACATAAAAGCTGATACAAGTTACAAAAAAAAAAAGTTCCAGAATATAAGTACATTAATATCCTAAATCATTTTTATTCTGACAAATTTATGATTGTTTTTTTCCTATCAGCTGAAGGAACAACACAGAAGTAAGAAGCACTACCATTCTCTGGTAACATATTAAGATTAGCAGAGAAATTTAAATTCTTCTCCTGAAATGAGCAACTACACCTCCATGGTATGGTTGGAAGGCCCATCCTTTTCTTCTTCCTGAACAGATACACTGTCTTATGCTCATATCACAGTTGCTTGCCCACAAAACCAAGACATCAGGGAGAAAGTCAAACAGATTATCCTCCTCTTTGCATAGGATAAAAAAACAAATCTATTAAAGGACTATGAGTTTTTTCTATGTCAACTTCACTAACCACAAGAATTGCCAAGTTAAAAAATGAAAGTCAAAGGACACTGGAAAAATAAGAGCTGCATTTGCCCAGCAAAATTTTATCATCAATGATGGCAAAAATATTCAGCTTGATTCCTAGATGCTGACAGAATTAGCACAAAAACACTCCAACGGGAGAAAGAAGTGTTGTAATGTATAAACTAGGCACTTCAATCCAAAGAAAGAAGCAATTAATATCCTCTCATGGCTGTTCCTTGTCAGAGCAGTACTAAGCTAGTCAAACAGCTTCACTCAACAGGCCTGTTTTTCACGTAGTCCAACTGAAATGAAAGGGACTTTTCCAGAAGTAGTGTCATCATGAGAAAAACCACAAGATTATTTACTAGGTTTGGGGGGGGTGGTGTGTGGGTGTGGGTGTGTATTTGTTTGTTTGTTTTTTAACAAAATAACTCCAAAACTCTATTTGGCCTCTGCTTTTGAAAAGTTCCCATCATGAATGCTGAATTCCATTAATTAAAAAAAAAAAAAAAAAAAAAAGATGACTTCTGATCTTTAGCATTCTTCAAATTCTGAACCCAAAGCTGAACTGAATTCTTTTTGGTACCTACTGACTTCCAGAAGTAATTCCAGGAATCTGAAAGTTATTACTTGGCAATGTACTATTGTTACTTTACATTTACCCAAAATACAGTTGTATTTTTCAGGAAGTCCTATGTAACTACTGCATTTCAAAATGCACCACTTACTATAACAAGTTCATCTGTTCTGTAAGGTGTAACAGCTAACACAGCCCTGGCATGAGAATTTCAGCATGAGAAAGTGTAGACAATGGGGGAATAAGATATATTGCATTTAAATCTCACGGGGACTGAGCACCATGTATCTGACGCAGCAGCTAGAGAAACAGCTGAAAACAGTACCATGCAAAAAACAGCTCCTGCAACAGCACTGTGCCATTTATACATGTTAAATGTAATCTGGCTGATTATTTCACATTTTCATTCTGATTTATTTTATGGAATCAGAGATTTTGGAATGCTTCAGACCCTTCCTGGGTATACTATCACAATTCAGCATGCTTTAGCTCACCACTACAAAAGTAGCAGAAGTGCAAGGATCAATAATCACTTAACAGGTTGTAAAAACATAAGAGGTAAAAAGGAAAGGAATATGGGGAACAGGAAATAGTTTATAGTCAGCACATGTGTTTTTTTAATCGCAAAGAGTGTCCTTGCTTCCCATTTTAACTTGATGGGTCACATTTTCTACTGTCAAAATAGACATGACTTCACTAAACTTGTGGAACTAATCCATTTTATCCTAGCAGAAGATATGTCCCTAGACTCTTGATTTGATGCCGTGAGAACAAAATAAGGCTTTATGTGACCAAGTAATTAAAACCAAGCCACTTTAAAATGTTCAGTAAATACAGTAAATCTGCTTATGCTGACAAGATATTACCTTGCTTGCAAAAATGACCCTTATTTATGCACTTTCAGAGATGTCTGAAGAAGACGAATTGTATCATTTTACTTGTAAAGTTTGCTGTCAGAATTGCATGTTGGCTTACAGGCATGCTTATTATTTGAGTCTAGTTTAGGTGCCTATTTTCAAATATTTTTCATAATAGAATTATTCTAATTATCCTGTGTCTCTGTTGGCTCAATGTTCTTTGAGAGACATTGTTATACAGAAGGCACTGAATATGCTGGAATATCTCAAAGGAAGATGGACAGTTATTAGTTAACCTTGGATGACTTCAAAGACATTGGCAGATACTATCAACTTTAAATTAATTAAAGTGCTAGGTACTGACATTCTTCTTTACTCTTAATAAAGCGTATATTCTGTGTCTTTATCAGTTATTACTAAGATCTTCATACCACCTTTATAGGAGCATTAACATTCAGGATATTGAGTTTATTGTACTGTAATGCAAATACTGCTGGTTGTCTGTTGTGTCCTCTTCACTTTCACAGATCTTCACTTTATCATTAAATTAATGGTATTGTTGGTGTTAGATCTAACATTAGAACTGCTGCTCTAAGAAACAATTCTCTCAAAAACACACACTTCTGTTTCAGATCTCAAAAAGAACGTACAGCACTATCAAAATCAACTGGACAGTATATTTAACCAAAATAGTATGATGTACTCGTCACAGCATGTAGGCCTAATGCACTCAGCATCAGAAGATTCTACAAAATTTTTGTTCATCAGCCTATACATCTAGCTGCATACAGTAACTGCTTTTCAGAATACCATCAGGTGGCGAGTAGAATGAGTGCATTTTACGTCTAGCTGAAAGCAAAGAGAGAAATAGTGTCATGGTACATTTTAATACCAGAATCCTAATAGCAGTAGAGATGAGTGGTTACCAAGTATGCCAGTAACATTAGATCATGTAATTACATATCAAGTTGCGTACAACGTTTTTTAAATGGAAGAAGAGGAATGTAGGAAACTATAATTCTGAACAATACTTTGCCTTTTTCTTTAACTTGAAATACAAATGAATTCATTGCTATTTACTTTAAACAGATGTTATGTACATATGCACCCATCCAGACATACATAAATAAATATCATATAGTTTAACCTATGAGATAATCTGTGAACTTCTAAAATGTTTTAACATTGATTTGTAAATTGAAAAATTTCACTGTATTAAAACTCTCTCTAGGCTGCAGGGTCAAGTATTCTATTCCCAGAATCTTATAAAGATTATTATCCACAATATCATCAGACTAACTAGTTGTTATACTGACCACTTAACTAGTCATACACCATAGGAGAGATGTTTCTCCATTCTAAATAACTGATTAGCAACAGTAACTTCCTGATGTTCCTATTAAGGTTCACCATTCTTCTTTTATTCATACATAAATCTTTAAGAATATTACCTTTACTCCACATGGCTTGAATTAGTTAAAATCTCCTATCAGATATCATCACCTAGTTTCATCACTAGTTAAAACATGGGGAAGAGCATGGAGATGACTTCAAAGAAATTCAGCACATGATTTAAGTAAAAGTACGTACCTTGCCTTCTGAAAGAAAATTTTCATCTACAAAATCTAGTATCTAAATTTTTATGTAGTCCTGTTAAATGAATCACATTAAATCTCTGAGACATAGAAAAGCATGCCATAGGCTAAATGTGGTTTACAAATATGTTATTTATTTTTGGATTCCTTCTGCAATAAAGATGCTAATTTGAAAGGCTATAGTGGTACAAGCAAAACAAATAAGGAAAATTAAAGAGCAGTGTGTTACTGTTTCAGTTGCCACTTGCTAGTACACCTTTCAAATAAAATACAACTTTCATTTGTATATCCTGTTTTGATTTATGTACTGAAAAACTGTAATTTTTCTTTTCCATAGCCTTTTGATATTTTTGTTGCCACTATCCTTCTTCAAGGAAAAAAAAGAAAAAGCAAATAACTCGCAATGACAACTATTTCTATATTGTTTTCTTTCACTGCCCTTCTGTATTCTGCCCTTTCACCCTTCTCAAACCAAACCAATAGGTCCTTTTGCTTTTGAAGCAGAAGTTTCTATCTCTTGCCCAACCTTCTCTACACCCATATAATGCCAGGCTGTCAAATGAGGCCAGCTATTCCTCTTTATTTCCTATTGATATGTGAAGTCCAAAGGTATTCTATTGTGTGTGTTTTAAGAATGAGTAACAAGTGAAGCATATCAACATTTTTTGCCCAAACTGCAGAGACATTTTTAAAGCAATGTGAAGGGATTTAGATGCGTGACTTCCAATTACCTTAATGGCAGCCATCTGGTTCAACATCAATACATCACACTGAAATTTTACCCCATGCTGCACATAAGTAATGTAGTAATTTACAATAGGCCATCTTTATTGGCCAAGAGCTAAGAAAAAATATTTTTGAAGGAGAAAACATTTTGCATTTATTCTACCATGGCCTCCATAAGAATATCTATTTTGTCTGGAATAAAAACAACAAACAGCAAAAATAAGTAGCACAAACCTCACTCCTCTGACCCTTGTTTTATTTTCACTGTAAAAATAATCTTGTCAACAATAAGGGCATGAATTTAAATTTGGGGAATCACACAGTGAAGGATACTGTTTCAGTTTAATTTCAGATAATGCCTGAAATCTGTATCTCAGATTAAAACATTTCCCTCAGCTTTAGTCCAAGAAACATAGCAGGCTGTATCTTCAACAGCAGATGAAAACTCACCTTATTACAAAGTCATGGCTATCAATCTCTTTTCCACATCCACTGTCCAGAAGGATGCCAGAATTCCCAACAACAGCACAGGTTTTAAATCGGCGATTCTTCATTGGGGAAACTTCAGGGAGAAGGCTGTGCAAATCCTGAGAAATGTTCAGGGTACGACGTCTGTCCAGTACATAATGGATTACATCTCCTGGCTTGAAGCTGCTTTTGACCACTGAGACATCTCTTTCAGCATCCAAGAATCGAAGAATGTTCTTTCTGGGTTGACAGAAAAATGCACAGATAAAACCCAACTCACTGGTCGCATGGAGTTTATCTAAGAGTAATACAGACTGTACAGAGCATACAACATAAAGCAGAGGGTAGATAAAGCAGAGAGTAGATAGTGTCCGACAGACTAAGGTCATTTCCCATGCTCTAGGATGGAGTTAGAGCAAAGCTGTTAGGACAGAGTTCAAATCTGGGTTACAATATAACATGTAAATACTACAGTGATAGAGCATAATGACTTCTTAAACAGGCACTGAGAGACCAAGGGAGGATGACTTCGGAAATTAGAAGGCATACTATTTTTGAGTATTTTACAAAACTTTGGAGTAAACACATATTTGAAAAAGGACAAGAGCAGTTTGTTTTCATAGAAACATCATAGAAATATAGTTAAATGTATGAGGTATTTATGATTTAGGAAATAAATGCTTCACTACAATCTCATCTCTCACAAATCAGCTTGGTTCAGGGATGGCCATGTTTTCTTATAGATTCTTATTTCACCATAAGAACAACATATTCAGTTTAGCATAAACTTGCTCCTAATTAACTGAAGTTCAGCCAAAGTTATCCTAATTAACTTGAAATAGGAACACCCACAGTCTTTTGTACCAATTTAAACCAAATCAGCTTAAAGACATACTGCAAATTAAACTATTGCAGCTCAGGGTCTAGCCAAGCTGTTAGCTGAACTCATAGAAACACTTATGAACTCTATCATCACTTTAAATGAGGTTAGTCCAATCCTTTACCTTGCTTCTCTGCAATTAATTGTTTAAACTATTAGCTGGGTTCAGACACACATGATCAAGACATGAGGGTTTAACAAGCCCACGGGTCAAGTGAACTATGGTAATTGAACAGTTGTATACTCCCAGTCCACAGCAAGTATCAGATGAAGAATGTCTGCTTAAACGTCAGCTGAAGAAGTTAGGTCATGGTAATTGTACCCGCTGGCGGGGGTGGGGGTAGGGGTCTAAAAACTGACACACTTTCAATACTCAGGATTGCCAATGAGCAAAGCCTTACAAGCTTGTGTCCATCCCTGCTCTGCAAAGCATGTACATTTGTGAAAAGGCATAAAGATGACATCTGAACTTAAACATGCTTAAGTACAATACACTTATGGAACAGACAGGGAGTGCTGAGCTGGGGCAGAGTGTTCACTACGTGTTAATTCGAACATAAACTTTTGCCTCTGCAACTCTAACAAGACAAGAAGAAGAACAATAACTTCATATTTTCCATGGCTGTCAGCAGGTAAGGTGGAATTTAAAACAGAACAGACATTTTGTTGACTAAGAGAATGCTATTTTTATGTAATAAATTTTTAGAGCAGGACTTCCTTAGAGCAGATCAAAACAGGAAAAGATAACTAGAGATGCCACTCTAGCAGTTGCAACACCCACGGAGAGACATAAAGGGGAAATAATCCCCCACAAGTGAAAAGGGATAAACTATAGGAACACCATGCTCACCAGCAGCCAGCTCTTGTGCCAGTGCCTCAAGAGGGAAGAATATATCTGAAACTTGCAATCAGTGACACAAAATACTCACCCTGGAACTGACCTTAAAAGCCACAGAGGAAGTGAAACATGATAAAAATATTTTTTCAAGTGTTTGCTCTCATTTCTTAAACTAGGAGCAAAAAAAAAAAAAAAGAACGAACGTCTTGGGCTGTCTGTTACAGCTGTCATGCATGAATGAAGCAGCATCAGAGCAAAGACAGCTTGTGCTGAGGCCTATGAGGGACTCAGAATAACAGAGCAAGATAGACAATGTTAAAATCCTGAGAGTCTAAAGCTTTTGGTAAGGCCAGGCAAGGTATTTCTGTAAAAGGAATATGAAGACTCCACTTCAGCCTCTAAGTTGAATGGACTTAAAATCTCCATGGGTTTGATAAGCTTCATTTTGTGGGTACTCTCCAACAGATATATAAATTGCTACAAAATGAGAAAGAGCAAGAAAGAAGGAATTGCCCAATGTACCAGTATTAAAAATTACCAGAGCTCTTCATTACCTAAGAACACAGCTACCAGACCTGTGCCTGTAAAGGACAAGATGAATGCATCAGAGTTACCAATAGCATCAGCCAAGGTATCCACTCACTTCATATGCACTCTGACATGAGAAGGGGTGACCACAAATGAGTCTTAAAAAAGCAAAAGAAATTCTGTGAAATGTACAGAAATGTAGAAAGTCACGTGATCACCAGAAAATTTGCTTTAGTAATTTAAAGCACCTGTCCCTGATACCTAGAATGAATGGGCCTAATACTGTTTCTGTTAGCAAAAAAGTAGCAACATTTGTGCATGAATAGAGTATCTTCTGTATTATTTTCAAACATAAGAGGAAGGCAGTGAAGTTATGCAAACAGTGCCAAAAAATAGAAGTGTCTTGGCTTTCATTATTAATTTGGTTACTTACAGTCAAAGCTTACTTATCTATGTGCTTACATTTGCTCATAGAAGTCCTCCAAAGGGTTTCACGTGGACCTGAATTAGACTCAGATAATCAACCACTTATTTAACAGAGCTGAAATTTCCAAAATGTCTAAGGAATTTATTTTTCTATAAAATTTTGAGATGGGCAAAAGTCACTGAATCTTAATATCTTCTCACATATTTAAAAACTTTTCTTATCTGAAGTTGTCAGTAGCATATTCAATTAAATGTATGCACAAGTATTACAGTACACATAAGAAACCTTGTATAAGAGATGTGTAATAGTGCTAACTTTGAAATATTTTAAATGATTCATCTGACTGTATCCAGATATCTTTTAATACTGAAAGAAATATGATTAAGAATGCAGATATTCATGCTATTGTTTTAAGTTCCTCTGTGCTACTGACTCATCTGTACCATGGGGATAGTAGTACTTCCAATTTTCCTGTTAAGTGCTAAGAGAAAAAAATTTCCTAAGGGATATGACAAAAAACTGAAAGTACATACATGTCTCAGTTAGTCTTGATGCTGGTTAATAATAAGAACTTGTTTAAACCTCTGTTCTGTCCCGCAAAGAGCACTGAAAATAGCACAACAAGGTATTCTGATTAAACAGGCATGACAAAATAATTTAAAATAAGTGCTAATCCACATCCAGCTGCATATAAAATTCAAGTGTAAGCTCAATTAGAGGAAGGAAAAAACCAGCATGATTTTTAGTAAACCTTGAAGCAATGGTGTTCTGCAACCTTAAGTTAAAATGTGTAAAGAAACTATTTTATCTGAGGTGGTCTTCAAGTTTTGTTTTGATGAATAAAACTGTGTCTGGGGTGTGGCCTGAGCCCTTTGTGGGCAGGTGAGGCAGATGTGGCTCGCTCTTATCTGAAGCTAAGCAGCTGTTTGCAACATGTTTACATGACTCGCAGAAACATGGTGTCACAATCTGTGGTTGACCCAGGGTTCTTCTTCGATAACCAGAAACAGATGTTCATAATATTTAAGTACAAACTACAACTCTTGGCTATCTGATAAAGTATTGCTCGGGGGCAACATGGTGACATTTTTCTACTTACGTGCATTTTTCTGGTTTTATTTTGTACTGTAGTCTTTATACTACACAACGATTATATAATGGCAAACTCTCCCCCATCTGCCTCAGAATTGTGTGGATTAAGGGAAGAAAAAAAATCACTTAAACATTTGACTTTCAGGGTTACAAAGAAATTTATATTTTTAGACATTGTCAAGAACACTGAAATATGACCTCCTAACACTTTTCTTGGGAAAATCATTCCTTTTGAGCAAGGCAGTGCCAGAAATCCTTGCTGCTGGGGCATCTGGACTTGTCTGGACCCCAGCAGTGAGGGAAAGCGCCTGAAGTGCATCCTCAGTACCCAGGAAGCTGGGCTAGCTCACCAGCAACCAGTTATGGAAACAGAAACAGACTAAGTGATTACCTAGTCCACACTCTGCCCTCAATGAAGATGTGCCTTTATCTACATCACCCCCATGTTTATCTAATATATTCCTAACAACCTCCCATGGTGAGGACTCAGCAAACTCTCCACGAAGTCTATGTCAGTGCTTCCCTAGCCTTACCAGCAGCACAATATTCCTTGTGCTAGCTTGGATCTTTCCCACAGCAACTGAAGCCTGTCCTTGTTCCTTACACCTCGCCTGTGGAGGACAGACTATTTCTTACTCTTGGCAACAGCTTTCATTTACCTGAGGCTAAGAAGCCATCCAACTTTTTTTTAAACTTTTATTTTTTTAACCGGACAGGTCATGTGTTGTAGATCTCTGACCCCTCTTGTTGCTCTCCTGCAGACTTTCTCTGACTGATTCACACAGGTCTTTAAACAACTTGATTTTTCAATTATTCTACTCTAACCCTGGCAAGTCCTCACGCTGCTTTGCACTCCCCAGTTGGAAGGCAGAAGGCAGCTCTCAGCCTTTGAAATCATCAAGGACTACGACCTAGGTAAAACATACTTCTTGCCAGCTAATGCTGCTTTCCTTGAAGAGGTTTTCTTAAAACTCCCTTTCAGACTAAAGCCAAACCCAACACAGGTGCAAACATTTGCAGTCCCCACTGCCTCCTCAGGAGGCCAACAGGAGCTGTAGCCATCTACAAGGGCAGGCTGTGACCTTGTGTTACCACACAGTTTGTTCTTGTTTCGTTTTGTTTTTTAATTAAACAACACTAAAAATACTCCTGTCCCAAAGGAGTAGTGCTTTCCAACTCTCTGCTTGCCTCTAGCGCTGAAACAGGTACTTAAGACCAAACTGTGTTTGTATGTCTGAGTAAAGCAAAAATGAATAGTTTCATTTGATTAATTATCTTACCTTTCCCATATCTCCTTTTTACGCTCTCTCTATGCAAATTGATCACAAGCAGACTTCTAATAAATTCAGATCAGTTTAGGGCTTTTAACCACAATTCTAACAGTTGAGCTCTATGTTTCTGAATGTGCACTTCATGCAACTACAGGGAGGATTTTTCACATGCTACTAAAACAAAAGATTATTTTTTAATTTTTCTAAAAAGCTGTTCATTACTAAAAGACCAATGGTTATTTATATCCAAACATTTTTAGTTGCTTTGTAAGGCATCTGACCATAAATATTTCAATTTCTAAATATTGTCTTGATCACTTTGACAGTAACTAGGCAGTTTGTTTAAGTGTTGACTTTACATTGCTCTTAAATTGAACACAGACTTCAAGTTTTAGATTTCTTTGGACTCATTTGGTGCTTTTGTTTCCTTTTTTTTTTTTTATAAGACAAACACCACATACAAAATCCTTTTGATATGTAATTAGTAAATGTCCACTAACATCTCACTCCCAAAAGACTCCCATCCTACTGAAGTTATTGCAGATTTTCATTCAATTTCTTCTATTTAATTTTGAAAATTCTCTAAGATTTGGATTTGTTAAAACCATGCCTAACTGCAACTAACCATGGAAAGGCTCCTGGCATTCCCCAGCCCATGGAGGACCACACAAACTGAAGTGCCGTATTACAGGAAAGTTGCTGTCTGGCTCTGTCTCCATTCTAGCCCTCTTCGTGCCCTTCAGGGCACCCCACTCTCCCTTGACCAGAAAGGTCACTTCAGTAGCTGAAGCACATACTAATCAGGCACAAATCTTCAGTGGGCACATGCAAAAGGAAAGGAGGGCTTTCAAATACAATATGACCCAACTACTGCTTACCATATGAAGGCCCAGCCATATGTCAGCTTTTCATTAATTTAAGCAAGTTAGAGTCAAAAGAAAGGAGTCAAAGGAGTTAATCATCCCAACTGACAGTGAACACTGACTTTTCAGTGAAGGCAAGCATCTAAGGAGGCAAAAAACCCTTAGATTTATTATGACTAAACCAGACTAGACAGCCCCAGTTTGCATGTCATAGAGACACAGAAGATCTGAAGGAAACAGTGTAGCTGGCCCCAAAATGTTGCTCCAAATGCTTCAGAGCAATTGTACTGCTCCATTGCTAGTTCAGTATTTGCGTGCACTTCAGGGACTTTATCATAGCTGTTTCATATTAACTTGAAAGATAAACGATAATAATCTGAACCTTTCTAAGGAGGAAGCTGCACTTTTTTTCATGATGCTTTTAACATCTTACAAGTTCTCACACTTTTCTGACAGGAAATTTCCACTCATCGAGTTCTCTGTTACATTGCAAAGAGGTAAATACATCCTCAACACACTTTTTTTTTAAATTTTGCCTTCCTGTAATTCAAAACCTTCATCTGCTCCTTCCAACATAAACACCCACATTTCATCAAAAATAAGTGGAAGAAGAAAGTCACACACTGAGACGTCAGACTGTAATTCATTTCACACAGGTCACAGATGTGTTTGCATCAGTCCTGTGTGGAAGGCTTCCCCAGATAGGTTTGTACCATCTCGGCCACATCTCTCCTTTCTGAAAGTATGGCCTTCAATACAACTGAAATTTCCTAATTTCCGTAACTGGAAAACCTTCACATTGGTACAGAGAGCAGGAAGGACTTCAGACACAAAACCTTGCAGAAGGTGGATTCTCTCTCTGGTTTTGTAACTGAAATAATTCAGACAGAGGGGGAGCCAAGCAAGCAGTCTTCTTCCCTTAGGCACAGGAATTACCAGTTATTCTTCAAAGAAGTTGTCAGTAATCAGAAGGTAACACCAGTTGGAAAAATCACTCTCCCACTAGAGCAATGGCGATTGGCAAGGCAGCAAATTTGCTACAGTCTCAAGTAATTAATAATACCCATCATTTCTACCTCAATCACAGAACGTCTAGCTCTTTCTTCTAATGCCTGCTTAACATCTCCAAAGGGCTGCTGCCCTCCCAAAAGGGCTGCTACACTTCCTAGACTACCTCTTTTGGCTGCAAAGTTCCAGAGAGCATCTTGTGACAACAGAAACCCAGTGGAAACTTTTCATCCTCCCATGGGGTCCTGATAAAGCAGCTTTTTCACTCATTGACTCCTATCTGAGCCTGGCCTTGCCAAGAATTCACAGGACCTTTGAGGCTGACAGACTGGTCACTAACCTGAGCAAAAATAAAATGGCCAGAGATGATGCTCATGGTCAACAAAGCAAATAGCAAAGCATAATATTCCAGCTGCCAGCCAACTATGTCCAGACATACCATTGATCAACAGTCCTCACATGAAGCAAAACTCACTATCAAATATTTTCTGTGTTTTAAAATTGCTAATGTGGGTGTCAAGCTGACATAAGACACAAAAGTAGCTGCTATTTATGGGTGTCATAAGTTTTATGAAACGTCTTTATGCTGTACACTAATGGTTTCACAAATTACTTCTCCACTGCTAAGAACTGACAACTTTTTATACATTATTCAACAGACACTAGCTTTTTTTTTGTTTCTCTCTTACGGTTATTTGCTACGGTCAACCTCACACGACAGGAGCACCACCGTTCACATTAACATTTGCAATAATAGAGTATGAATCATCTTCACGGTCTACACAGTGCAGGTAATGTACTTTGGAGGGCTGAACAGTTAGTTTAACCATGAGAACACTCTAGGAGATTGGTAGACACATTTGAAGTTAGTCCTGATAGGTCCGTAAGTGTAAAAATATTTACGGCTAAGATGCTTCTTACTGCTGTGACAGGGAAGAAAGGTGTATAGCAAACCACCTGTAAAAGTGAAAGTAGAATGCACAATGTTTAGTCAGCATCAGAGTGGAACACATATCACAAGGGGCTGCATGTGGCTTCCTCAAGGAAAAGCATGCCAAACTTCCCTCCCTCACCACTGAGTACCATAACTGAATATGCTATGCACATTAGCAAAGAGGATTTCTGGAAAGAATATGACTGGCTAGTAGCACTGATTCCTTTCACATAATTTAGGTCAAATTTTAGCCCTAAGTCACATTAATCTAAAAACTTTTACTGGTTCAGTGAAAACACCTGCTTTCTGCCCTGGTGTTCACGACAGTAGCTGTTTCACCTCAAAACAAGACTAGCAATGTGGACATCTAAATAACCTCACCTTTAGGCTCCCTACTGTACAGAAAATGTTTACGCTGGTAAAGAGGAACCTTTACTGTTTAAACCACTGTACAAGAGACATGTTTTTCTTCACTGTACTACTGAGACAAAAAAAATCCTTCACTGTACAGTTTTTAAAAAACACCACATAATCACATCATGATGCTTCTTAAAAGCACATTAGTAATTTATAAAATGAGAGAACTTTCCCCCCCAGCCAACAGTAAGGAAAAAACTGATTTTGAAACTCATTATTTTAGTAGATTGAGATGATACACACATAGTAACAAGCTTAAAAAAAAAGTATTCTCTACTGTTTTACCTCTTTGTCTGAATGATGTATTTTGCTTCTGAAACAAGTGAAAAATGAGCATAACCCAAGCTTCATTTTCTCTCATAATTTTGATCAAAAAGTTATTGTAGTATTTTTACTTGTTTGTTGTTTGGCTTGAGCAGCAAGGTGTATTGGTTTTAAATGGTTCTGAAATATGACACTGAATTTTTCAACAAAATGACTGAAAAGAGTTATCTGTCTCTACTTATAGTCACTCAATGGCTTCCAAATCAGTTTACTACATGAGTAAAACAGTGTGCTATTTTCTCCTAATTGTCAGAACCACAACCTATGATTTGAAGTTTCAACAGTATTCTTCTGAAGTTACTCAATATTTCTCCAACTTGTCAGTTATATGCATATAAATTTTAAATACTGATATAAAAAATCTGCTTATCTTTCCTAAACTACCTTGGAGCAGAACTTAGACTTTATGGAATAACCATGCACTCATCAAACATGCTGCATCTGAACAGACGGTCCTGGAAGAAACTCCATTCCTGAGCTGCACCTCAGCTGCATTTTAGGGCAACCACCAGGTCTTCCCTAGTAGGAAACCCAGGTGCCTGGGGAGCAGCCGAGTGCCCAAGGGTCCCTTAGTCTAGGCAGTCAGGGAGTGGGGACTCCACAGTGCTCCAGAGAGCTCTTGCCAGGCAGCTGAGACACAGCTACAGGCTCCAGAAT
>NW_008824863.1:606234-611880 GCF_000699105.1 Pygoscelis adeliae
TTGCAGCGGGGCTGCGCTATGTCCATCATAGCACAAGACTTATCGAACATCAATCCTTTACTTCATACATTTCTGAGCTACCCATATCTTCTGCATATTTTAGAATTAGGAACATGAAATAGCAGTCATTAAAAAAAAACACCTAAGTTCCTCATTCAGAGAAGCCATGTTTTCATACGTGAAACATTGCCTGTTTAAGGGTTTTGTAAGCTGTCTGTTAAATAAAAAAAAAAACAGGTAGAAAGGGAAATGACATAGAAACCACATTAATTAGATCAATTCCTATTCAACATCTTACTATTCAGAAAATCAAGTCTACTCTGCTATGTAATTCCTGCTAAAAATAGTTATTTTCTATCATTTTTCACAGAATGCAACACTCCCAGCCCTCCACACTGCCAACCCATGCTCCACACACCTCTCTCACTGGCCACCTTCCTGATTAAGACAGGGCAGATACAGTGACAGTACAACACACTAAGAGGCTTCTGCTTTCTCTTCTCTCAGGCCCCAAGGTGAGTAGACCCGCTGTACCTACCAGCACACATCAGAACTATCACTCACTTCAACTCTGCTACTGTGTTTCCACCCCCAGCATGAGCCTAAGGCTCTTTTTGCCCCTCTGATTTCAGGAAAGAAAACTGCGTAAGATAGGGGTATTGTCAACGCCTGACCTTGTGACTTGGACCAGCCACAGACAGGGCTGGATTCGCAGCACCTGACATCCTAGCTCTTGACTCTCACATCTAAGTTGTCTGCCTAAGCTCCCTCTATAGTTAAGGGAGAAAAATTGGTATGTTCAGGTACTTCCATCTATCCTATTTCAGACCTTTAGGATGAGAGGAAATCATGCCCTAAAAGTGCCAATTTCTCACCACTGACTGCAAGAGAGTTCTAGACAGCCAGCTTAAATGTGGACATGCATAACGTAGATACTGACTGCACGGGTCTGACTGACACAGCCAGATGAAAACATTTTATTTATTCTCATGAAGGATGACTTGACTTTGGAGTCTAATGTAATTCAGTTGCATTTAACACTGCACCCTAAATATGTACAGTTATAAAACATCCACCTGCAACCGTAAATCAAATGGCTGTTTTCCAGACCAGAAGAATTACAGGCAATATGAAATGAAAAGGTAATACGGTAATACGAAATGAACTGCTTTTTATTTAAAACACTCACCTTATTTCCAGTACCAAAGAAGAATTGATTTTCCAACCTTCTACAGCATGCTGGAAGATTGAGGAGCCACCCTTTTGAATTATCTTATCAGAGCTATTGATCATTGATCTACTCAAACTCAGTTCACCATCTCTGCAATGCAATATAGAAAAGACACAATTACATCAAGGCTAACTCTAGTCTTAAGTAATTTACGTCACAAGCACCAGTGATATTTCCTTTTATTCACAACAAAAAGAAGCAATTATCTCCCCTTCAGACTTGTTCTGCTTGCCAAAGCAAATAAAATGTACCTGTGAGAAATCTATGGGACACCTATATCTAATACTTGAATATGCAATTTAAGAGCTTAAATATGTTTGTATTTCTAATGAAATAGACATAACAAAAATTACAATAAACTCCAAATTGAACCAAATTGGACCAAACTTCAGTATGTTTGTGAGGCAGATTCTGCACCTCTGTGTTCCAAATTTCCAGTATTAAACTAAGAATTGTTAACTTTCAAGCTTTCCCCCAGCAATTGCTCATGTTCTACAATAATGGCTAATAGACTCCCTTTGCCTCCTATCGATAACTAAAAGACTTTCATGCACGGAATTCTGGACTTTAACAACATACAAAACCCAAAATTTTCCAAGACTTCCTGAAACTTTTCTATGCACACGTTCAAACAACCCCAGTTGTCTTATCCTCTTAATCAATCTTATAATATTCATAAATTTTGGTAAGGCAACCTTAAAAAAATTTTAAAAAATGTAGTAAGCTGTGGGTGATGACCACTGAACATCCGATGAGGTATTATAATGTTACCAGTTGCAATGATACTAGCCAATAGGGTCACACAAATGTGACAGAGAAGCTAAAACACTGCAAGCACAACTTAAGATGTTAGGTCTAAAATTTGGTTTATATCATCTTCCATACTGTTTCCGTTTAGGTGCCAGAGCAATGTTCTTCTGAGTTCAAACACAGTTGTTAATCATAAATATATCAAAGTTGTTGGATATAACATTCTAGCATGTAGAATGTCTTGTATCTCAGGAGTATATGTAACAGTAATATACAGAAATCTCTTCATTCTCTGAAATACTGCCAATAACAATAACTTCATTTAGCTTGTAAACAGAACTTTTGACCACTAGCCATGCAACCAACAAAATGGAAAAGATGTGAGATTGTAAGTTTTCTAGGGAATCGCTGACTCTTGTTTTCCTGTGGCTGTAAGTTCTTAAAGCAATTGGATCCTAGCCCTTAGTAAGAGCTACAGCAACATTACTGCAGTATATATAAAAAGTATTAATATTTGGTAAATTATATAGCAGACTAAACTCAAACTAACGTGCAATGGGACATTAATTAAGCTAAATTAACAAAGCTGGTAACATGTAGTCTTTTGCAAAAAGTGTTATGATTGTAAAAGCCCCTGTAACTAATAAACCAGTATTATACACTTCATCGAAAACACTGATCACTATCAACGCTCTCCCTCCCTCATCCCCTCTATGCCAACATGCTGCAGCACTGACATTCCACTGACTCACAGGTAAGAGTGCCACCTACCGAAAAACCTACAACTTTAAGCAATCGTGTGAGTACAAGATCTGTATGCAAATTATCCAAATCACGCTAACTTGAGGAAATAGGAGGATGCTGCAGAAGTCCTAAAATTCAATAACCATAATGTAATTAATACTTTTTGCTATTTTAAAATGTTTTATTTATTTATATTTATGAGGTAAAGTACTTAGTCTAAAAGTACTTCAGTACTTCAGTCTCCAGTTTATGCTGGGTTAAACGTTATCGAGTAGACACTTTAACAGTGACACAGGTGACAAAACTTAACACCTAAAGCACCATAGCATTTGAAATGTGGTTGTCTTCCATACTCGCAATTTACATCTGCAGGGAGCTATATATATTGTACAGTAGAATACTGTTAAATTCTGTTCTCATGAGCTAAAAGAAGGTCCTAGGCACTTTGTGTTAAAGTTCTACCATGAACACAAAGGTGTTCACTAACATCCTCCTCTCCCTTTTATTGGTATTGCTTAATTTTCACTTAAAGTAACATTAAATAAACTAACACATAAAAAGCTAAATTTACTCCAGAAAAATCTTCATTGTGTAAACAACTGTGAAATAAATTTGGGCTACTTTGTTTCTTCTAGAATCACTGCAAATCCTCTGTGATGTAAATGAAACAGCTGCCGTAGTGTGACAGCAACTTGCGGCTGACAGTGTCAACCTTCACTCTGAATTACCTTGCCTTGGTGACCAATCGATTTTCGGTGATGGTGCCAACCTTCACTCTGAATTACCTTGCCTTGGTGACCAATCAGACCAATATAATAAGACTATCTCTTCTCTTGAAGACAGTTCATTAAATATAAATAACTGTCTTCAAGCATATTCCACATCAGTAGAAGATAACACTGTTTAAGAAACACTGCATTCCACATAACATGCGTGTTTCATTACTTGCTTAACCTTTAAAGAGACATTACTGTCTAGCTAAAGAAGGGCATGCTTTCACAATTGCTGTCCTAGCAAACTTTGCTAGGAGAACACAGCTGATTTAAGGTTTATCACATACTTTGGAATTGTACATAGTCCATTTTGGAACATCTGGGATTTACCTGCAGTGTCACTAATAACCATAAAATGGGCCACCTCGCGCATGCAGTTCTGCATTACTGGTGCTTCTGGAAGTAAAACATCCCGTGGAAAACTGACTTTGCTTTCCCATGTGGCCAGTCAAAAATAACCAAACAGCATGAGCCCTTCCTTCAGGAGAAAGGCAAGTGTAACATCAATAGTGACAGCAGATACTAGTAGTACACCTAGGGTTTTTTTTTTCCTACTTCGTACAGTAATGGATGGGACAACGGGCTCAGGAAAGAAATTATATTCCAATATCCTTAGCCAAAGTGAGTAGCACCATACTGCACAAGAAGTCTCACTGATACCAAAGAAGTGCAGATATCACTAAATGACCTGGCAGAAGTACATTACAGCTGTATTTTAAAGCTTTGTTATGGACATACATATTTATGACTAAATACACTTATTTTCTTTCATTTAATATTAAATCATCAGTTCAGTTTAGTACCTTTTAAAACGTGTCAAACAATGTATCATAAGCTGGAGGGGGCTTTTTTTGCAAATATATATGGATTCTCCCTAGTGACTAATTTCTGAATCGTTTTAAGCAGCTACCTCTAGTCTGACAGGAAGGAGTACGTATTAAGAAGCATGGGTATCTTTAATGGTGATTCTCCCTCACACATTCGTTTTCACATGTATTTTTGCACACCTACAACTCCAAAATTTTAAACTTTTGTACATCTTGTAAGTATGCCGATACCACGGCATCGTGGCAGAAACTGGGCTTACACCCAGGTTGAACAAGAAGGAAAGTTACCAGCAAGTTGTGAAAATCTTTAACACCACGAGAAGCAAACATCGCATCATCAACCATACACACACACAGGCGAGGCCAACCCCTGCTCCCGGGAGATGCTGGGGCTACTGCCGCCCAGCTGTGCCCAGCTGCGCTCAGCTGCCAGTGCCCCGCTCCCGCACCGGCCTGCCTGGGGAAGGGGCATGCACTTTCTGCCTTTAACTCTGGGGCCCACGGGAGCGAAGGGGGGACTAAGTAGGTTGTAATTGCTCCACTTCATCCAGGCCCCTACGGGCACTTACAACCTTATGCTTCCTCCTCAAATTAAGGCAAGGGCTTACACCAAAGGACGAAAATCTGCTGTGAATGCATCCCCCCCCGAGTCGATTTGCACGAGCAAAGAGAAAGTGTGAGCCCCTTCCCGGAGGGGGGGCCTTTGCTGATCTCACTATGCCACCACGGAATTTATGCATCCCTCCTGGGAAAACAAAAAATTATACCCCTCCAAGGAGAAAGAGGCTTGGTTGAAAATCCAACATCTTCACAGAATAGCTGCAAGTTAGGAGAAAAATGAGGAACACAGGCATGCACATACACAAACATAATGCGCGTACACAAACATAATGCGCGACAAAGAGAAAGCTGAGGTGCAAACAGAAAAATAGCAAGGGAACTTTACGCCTTTTATTTTCAACCGAGGACAGGCAGGAGAGGGAAAATATATAACAGAGGGTCTCAGCGAGGGACCAGAGTTTCCAGCGAAGGTGCCTCGGGAGCTAAGGGGGATGTCCCTCACGCTCAGAGCAAGCATCCCCAAGGAGCAGCGAAGTTACGCACAGCCCCCAGGCAAACTTCAAGGACGGAGACAGGGGCCACCCGGAGCTGCCAGCGGCCGCGCACCCCGGCACGCTGGCCTCTGAAGGGCTCCCAAAGCAGGAAACGAGGCACAACGCGCTCCGGCGGCCGCCACCACCACCTCCAGCCACACCGGCCCTCGGGGAACAGCCGCGGCCAGGGGAAAGCCACCGGCGCGCGCCGTGACTGGCGCGGGTGG
>NW_008824863.1:612861-621365 GCF_000699105.1 Pygoscelis adeliae
GCCCCCCCTTTGTCGCCCTGCTGTGGTTGGGGAGGGGGGGTCTTTTTCCCCTGCAGCACGTCGTACCCCGTCGCCTGGTGGGTTTCAGAAAGTTTGAGCAAAGGACCGCCAGCGCGGTGCCACTGAAAAGAAACGACACGCTTCCGTTTCCAAGAAGGATAAGGGTTTTGTTAATTTTTATTTATTTTTTTTTTCCTCTCTCCCCCGACGGGCGGTTGGAGCTTGAAAAAGGCATTGGAGGTTTTTCCCAGCCTCGGAGCACCGCCTCGGCAGCTCCCCCTGCCCCGGCACCCGCGGGAGAATGCGGGGGAGGCCGGGGAGGAAGGGAAACGGCAGGGGCCCCTGCACATCCCGGCCCGGAGGTTAGCCCAGGAGCCTGGCCAAATCCACCGCCCAACGCCCGCTCCCCGGCGTCCTGTTTCATCTACCCGGTCTCAACATGGCCGTTACGTTCCTACTTCTGCTGGGACGATTTCTCTGAAACGCACAAAAAAAAAAACCCGAACCCCAAAACAAAATTAAAAAATGCGTAATGCAACATGAAAAAGAAATCCTGAGCTATGTCCTCTTTTCTCAGTATTATTTTGCCCTCTTGAAAGTGACTGGGCTGTCCTGGACTATCCTTATTCTGTGTGACAGGGATCTGCCGACAGCCTTTAAGTTTCCATTCATGGAGGAGGCTTCAGCACCGGCATTACTCTTCTCTCATGGGGATCCAGGAAGAGTTTGTGACAAATCTAGTGTGACTCCTCTCCCCTTAACTTAGTTAAGGAACGGGAGCTCATGGGATGACAGAACCTTCCCTGGGTCTATTTGGTCTGATACGCTGTCTCCGGAACTGTGTGGTAACAGACATTTCACAGCAAGATGCAAGCAAGTTTGGAGATAAATTTTTGTTTCCCTAGACTATTCCCTCACAGACATTAAAAGTGAAGAAAGGTTAGACAAATCCTTGAGAATGTCAGGGCTGCTAATAGTTGTTGTGTTCTAAAAATCAATTTTGTTTAATAGGAAAGGTTTAATTCAGCCTCAGTGGAATGGAATGGAAACTTTGCAATTTCCTACCACACAAGCCAGATCAAGCTGTTTTCTGTGCTCTTCTCTGCTGTGGCTCTGATAACCTAGTCTCAGAAAGTGACCTCTAAATAGCATCAGCAGCAAAAGGAGAAAAACCCATTCTATCTGTGAGCATGAACTTCAAATTTCACTTGGTATAATTCATGTCAGACAGCCTCTTCTAGAAAAAAAGTGGATTCAATGCAAAACCCTATTTAATACCATTGTAAAAACTACATCATTTCTTCAGCGTAAAAGTTAGGATTCCATCAGTCTTGTCAGCCCTGTTGAACATCTGTAATACTCTTTTTTTATACATGATATTATTTTTTATATATTAGATTATTTTTATCGTTAGATGGGCTCATCAGCAACAGATATTGAAAATATATGCCAAGGATCCCAAATTCACCCACCTTCAGTGGTGGTTTTACTCGGTTCTACCCGCAACTACCAACAGCAAATTACAATACCAGTTAGCCACTGCAGCTCTAGGTTTCATGCCAGGCCATGTGCACATTCAGAAAGTAGTGTGCCTTCATCTTCTTCCCCACCTTCTGCTGCACTTCCTTCACCCTGAACCTTAAAACCCAGCTCCTCTGCTGCTTCATATGGACTAATCCTCATCCCACACAAGGAATCCCTGCTTGCATCCCAGAGACGTGAGGACTGATGGTGTTGGGTGTCATGAGGTGCCTTGCCCAGCAGTGCACTTTTCTGCCTGTGCTCAGTCTGCTTGCAACCAGTCTGACTGAAACTGACCTCCACCACCAAGAGAGGCCAAAAAAGTTGACTCCAAACTGACTGGATGTACAGGTAGCCACAGCAGCCTCATCCAGGCAAGTGTAAACTTTAGGGTTTGTTTTATGTCTGTGTGGTTTTAAATACCACCAGCAGTACCAGCAAGCGCTCTATGATGCTCCCAGCACCCTTGAGGAACCTATCTAATATTGTAACTACAAGCTCTAAACCATCAAGACTCCAAAACTTTTATTCAGTTATTAAAATGTAAAACTGTCAGTTTACACTTGAGTAAAACATGAAGAAAAACACTTCTCCAAAAGCACACATTAATAATCTGTGGCCATTTTTCTGAAAATTCAGGCTGCTCCCATGCCTGTCATTCTACTACCACGAAAACACACTACTGGGTTAGAAGAGGACTATGGGATCCTGAGAGGTAAGTCAGCGCATCCCCTGTCACAAGGCAGCCTTTGTGATATCACTCATGTACCTGATCCCTATCATCTAACCTGTTCTTGAAGACTTCTGCTGTTGGCAACTCCACCACCTATCATCTCCATTGATCTGATCCTGCAGTGGTTCACTGTCTTCACCTTCTGTGCATGCTATTCTAAGCTCTGAGGTTATCTGTGTAGCAGGGACCCAGAGTCACAGGAGTTGCTTAAAAATTGATCCAGGGCAAGTTCCCAACTTGTTCAGTGCTTTCCCAAATCAGTCCTGATCTCTATTTCAGAAATAGCCTTACAGCTGTGACTACAGTGAGGAAGACCCCTCTCATAGCTGTTCTGACCAGGTTTTACTCCTAGTATACTCTTATTCTCTAGCTCTCTGATGTACTCAAGTAACAGACAGATGCATATAGTGTATAGGTATATAGCATATATATAACAGAATTGAGCCAGTGGAACATTTCATTTGCAATGACAAAGTTTATTATAACACAAAATGGGTTTACTGTATAGAGAATTTAAACATTCATATCTAGTACTTCACCAATTCCTTTAATTACCTTTCTTTAATGTATCATCAGCAGCACTTCACAAATCTAACAAGCTATGTAAATTATGCCTTGAAATGATTTCCTCTTTCTCATACAATCTAATGATATTTAAATAATGAATAGAGTTTATATCAAATAGTATAATTTATTTGATATGAATTAAAGGAATGTTTTAGCTCTGTGAACCCAGAAACAGGTTCAGTAAATCCTATTTCATGGCAGCTGGTGATGACTGTAAAATTTCTTTCATGAAGACGACTGGAGGAGCAAAAATGTGAACACTACAAATGATCATGCATTTAAGCATTTCAGATTTCAGACTGCTAATTAGTTCCTGTGGCAAAGAGTTCTTGAAAGGCTGCATTTCATGCTGAAGAAAGTAGCTAGAAACTTGAAACATTTACATTTGTTAAAACATATTAACATATAAAGTCCTTTTTGCATTAAGAGTATTTCATGTTGTATGTGGGTGCCCAGAACTATCTTCTGACTTAATTTTGTCCTTGTTATCACTGAAGATAGAGAAACACTGGAAGAGATTGACTGGGGAATCTGTAGCATTTCCATCACTGGATGTCTTTAGGACCAAATTACACAAATCTCTGGATTCTTAACTCAAGGTGGAAGGATGGATAAGGTAATTTTTCAGGCCACTTGTAACTTGTCTTTTTTAACATATAATCTGAATGTAAATCTGCTCAATTTACAGTAAGTAGAGCTTTCTGATTCCTATATAATAACTTTTGACAGAATACTCAATATTATGGAAAGGTCATATGTTTATACATGCTTCTGTTTCAGGAATAGGCATGGCTGATGCTTCATTCTTGCATTTGCTTAACACTTTTAACTCTGATTTAGTCCTATGCAATGTGTTTAATAGTATTAACTATTCAAATTTTGTTGTAAAAGAGAAACATCTGTTAAAACAATTAATGATTCTTTGAGAAATTTTTAAGTACTACTGATACTTAGATCTGTTTTCATGCGGACATCAATAGAATCTACTTGCTGTTGTGGTAGAAGTATAGTCCTGTATTACATTTTGAGCATTACTGGCATTACAAATAGCAGCATTTCAAATATGTCAGCTTTATAATGCAACAGCTTTTCTATAGGCAGCAGAATTAAAGATGATGCAGTGAACCGCATTTTTGTATAGTTATTCCACTGTATAGGACTCAAGGTTTGGGTTGGTGGTGCTTAAATTTCTCTTGATGTTCAGAGACACAAAAAGCAGGTTAGAATTTGTATTCAGATTCACCTCCCCTTTCATTTTTGTGACTGATGTGTAATGATGACTTAGTGTGTGCAACCACCTTGCAGAACAACCACATGATCAATAATGTGGATACAGTTGCAATAAGCTTACATGAGTCTCTCAACAGTTTCCTTGTGTGTGTGATAGGAAGAGAATGTCTTTTTCTCTAGAAAAAATAATACAGCAATTCCCTAGAAAGCATTGGAACTAAATCCCAGTGAAGCCATATTCTCTGTTTTACATTCTTTTGTGCAGTAATGTATTTATCCACTACAAAGGTCCTCAGATGAAGTTGCAGTGTAACAGCAAGGAAGGATATTTAATTTGGGGGCACACACTGTTCTAGTTATTGCATTGCGGACTTCTCTGATCCAGGCACACTTTTATATAGTAGTAAAATATAAACTATATTAACATTTCAAGGAGAGTGATCATGATAGAGGCCAACCTAAAAAAAGACATTGTCAGCTGTCATGATCTCCTCTTTACTTTTGTGACATGGGATATTGCAAATGTCCCATAGACGTTGGTTATAAATAAGCAAAATTTCTGCTAATTCAAAATGGCTATCAGCTAGTACGCCTTTCAGGAAGGCCAAAACCTCACTGTTTTAAATCAGAATGGCTACCACATTCCCAGAGGCTCAATGTGTGAGATTTGATAATGATGAGCTGCACTACTTCACATATTTTTTCAGTGAGACTCAAGACAGTCTGCCCTCTGGTGTTTCCAATAGGCCTCCCAAGATAGGAAGTGAGGTGAGACTCGGGCAGATCATCTCTATTCTTGCATACTCATTCAACATGGCACAAAAAGTCCAGGTTGGTTTAGAACAAGCTCAGTCTTCCTGAGCCGTGCTTCTATGCTTTAGGCCATGCTATGCATAGAGCCGTGCTTCTATGCTTTAGGCCAGCTTCTAGAGCTGAAAGACCTGGAATCACAGCAAGCTGAATGTTTTCCGCACGGCTCAGACCCATGCACAAAATACAGCACCAGGGTACTTGCTCAGAAGCAATGTTGATTGGGTCTGCCTGAAATTTTAAGTCCTGCTTTCTGCTAAGAGGCAGTAGGCAAACACAAGACAGGGAACAGAGTGATTAATTGTAGTTAAGATATGTTGTCAGCATATCTGCTACCAGACTACTCTTCAGTTGTTACTACAGAAATGAAGTTTAAGGAAGTATTTGAAAGACATAATAATACTTGCTTTACATCTATTAATGTAGAGCTTGCATGCTGATTTTTTTTTACCAAGTGAGTAATCACAGTCATAAAATCAAGGAAGATACAACATTAAATGACTTTTTCCTTTATTTGAAAGGCTATGCTTTAGTTTCATTTATTTGTAACACTCCATAACTCATTACTACATTCAGAGTAATATATTTCCTAAAAACACTGTAGTGAAAATATAATATGAGAGATTACTGCATGAATTTTCCATGTCTGAGAACTGGAAAGAGGTTTTCTGAGAAGCTATATGGTGGATTGGTGAGGTTCTACTTATATTTTAATAACTGTGAATGGCCTTCCAGTGAGAACCATCATTTTGCTGGTAGTTCCCAGCAGGACACCCACCTAGGCTACATAGATTTGGATATGGGGAAAGAAGCTTTTTGTCTGAATTCAAACCACAGCAGGAACCATTCACTCTTTGGGAACTAATTCCCATTTTTACTATTTCTATTTTTAATTTTGCTTAATTTAATGGTGGTGAAACTGTATATAGATAGATACTACAAAATTGCCTGACTTTTATTGCTTTGTGTTAGATAAAGTCACACAGAAGAGCTTCCCATATGCCTTCAGCTATATTTTCTTACTTATCTCCTTGACAGTAACACTTTGTGGCATTTGCCGAGATCAAGACTATAGCTTGTTGTGATTTTTTTTTTTTTTCCTAGTTGGAAAACTGTAATTCAACAACACTTCTATGGTGTCTTTTTAAGTTTCAACAAAAGGAAATGTTCTCCATGTCCAAAACTAAATTTCTGGTTAGTGGGAGAGGTCAGACCTACCAGTAATTTAGTCTGTTCTGCACTCCCCTGGCATACAAAGGATTTGCACTCAAATCTCTGTCAGAGAAGGTTTTTGGCTGTCTTCATCAGCAGCTTATAGACCTTGCATGGTCAGATGAACAAGCGAGCCCTTTTTGTTTACAGCTAAGCTACCTCAACATGATCTCCTATTTGCTGCAGACAAAAGCATACATGCAAACTGTTACTGTATAACAAGCAACAGCCGCTCTAAGTTCACAGTATACCCTCTGCTGTGGTAACTTGTTTGTGAAGCTGTACTCTCAGTCTGCGTTGCTGTGATCAAGTTAATTTTTAATGGCAGCTTTCAATGACAGTTTTACAGCATGAGTGAGAGAAAGAGGCTTACACCATTGCCTAGTGCTTAAGACAGGACAAAAGCTCCATCTACCACATTCCAAGTAAGATCTTTAAGCAGTAGCCTCTTCAGGGCAAGTCATTCTCTAAAATGCAATACTACCTTTTTTTTTTTTTTTTCTTTTCTGTTTTATTTCTTTGCAAGCTAGGATTTGGTATTCCAGTCACAGATGGTCAGGGTCCTAGATATTTAAATTGCCATGGGAAAGCCCACCTCAGAAATTACAGTCCACACAGAAGACACCAGCACCAACGAGGGTAAGAAAAACCCACAAGGAAATGGAATTTCCCATATGTCACCCAGGTCAGTGGGCAGATATGTGAAGCAGATCTAAGGTTGAGTTTCTGATTCTGCTGAAGTAGATGCTAAAATTTTGATTGACTTCATCAGGGTTAGGATATCACGTCAGCTGTCCTACCTTCCAGTCCTATACTCAAAATAACAAGTCACTAAAAGTAACAAGAACATATCAAGAAAGATATTCCCTAATTCTACTTAGTGTATTTCACTAAATATTATCTGTCTAAAAAGTTTAAAAAATTACAAAAAGGACAAATGTATCCCATAGAAATTACATTAATAATCTAATCCTATTACTTTTAGTCTGCTCAAAGACAGTATAGAGGGAAATATTTTTTTTCCATATTTTGATGACTCAGGAAAAGCATACAAAATCTTAACAGTCACAGTTATAGAAGTCACTTAGAAGCCCTTCAGAACCTTTTCAATGTTAAGACTTTTTCATCTGAGGAAATACAAGCACTGTATCAACTTCAGAGACTTTTTCTTTTGACTTTAAAAAATATGATTAAATATTTTTTATTATTAAATAAAAAGCAGATAACTTTTTATTTTTGCTTAGAATACTTTCTGTTTTAGTGCTCTTTAAAGGAAATTATGTCACAAAATAAAAAATAACTATTTTTGATGGAAACAAATAGCACAATAACTATTTTTATAGTTCAGAGAAATGCTGTGGAAAGTAAATTTGATTTACCAAGCTTATCACAAACTGTGAACTTTAACATTAAAGTGAAAGGAATGTTTAGTTTTGAAATTACTGGTTCAGCCCTGACTGAAATAGAATAATGTGTGAAGGAAAGGAATATATACACACACACATGTAAGGTGCTGTAAGTCACAAGATGTAAATATTCTCCAATTAAAGAGGAAGGGACAAATCTGAGTCTGAAGTGCTTGAACAGGAAATCGCCACCTACCTGGGCAGAATTTTGAGAACTTATTTTTACATGTCTATTTTGGCTGACTGGCAAGTGGGAAAATCTGTCTTGGTCCTAGGCTGGACAAAAGTGTATGATTAATATAGATTTGTGCCCAGAAACAGGTCATTTGAAATGATTTTTCTCAGCTGCTGCAAAGTGCTGCAGTCTGGTTGTATGCTCTCAGTGGAGAATTTCCACAGTGCAAAGCACAGATGTGCTATGTCTAGGTCTCTGCTTCCTCTCCAAGTCCTTGCCTCAAAACAAAAAAATGCCAAGCAGAGGGAAGAGAAGACAGAAGAGAGCTGTAGTGTACTATGTCAGCCCTCCCCTGGCAGTGACTGGAAATTGCTTTGGAGCCAGGTCCTACCAGCCCAAGCTCTGGTACAGAGCGCAGAAATATTCTGTGTTCTCAGGATGAGGCATGGCTTAAGAAGCCCTTTTGGCAATAACAATATAATATTTATGATGAGTTCCAGGTGGCATTTGCTTCCCAAAAATCAATGGCTTGCACATTTTGTAGTACAATATGAGAGTACCTCTCAGCATCAGTGTATTGACATTCAGCTTTCATAAGCACCTGTGATGCATTAACCTGTTTTGACCACACCATTGCAAATGGGCTTTAGCAGCACCTTTCTCAGAATCTTTGTGTGGACAACTTAATGCTGGATGTGTCTCACATCTAGGACTCCTCTTAGCATTTCTGGCAGCATCTCAGATTATCAAGATTTGAGCTGTACATCTTGCAAAGCAGGATTCTTAGGTGTCGTGGTTTAACCTCAGTCGGCAACTAAGCACCACGCAGCCGCTCGTTCACTCCCCCCCA